>NC_135315.1:116084250-116459250 GCF_048772815.1 Callospermophilus lateralis
ATCACTTTCAGTTTAGTACTGCTTATATCCTTTACTTTTTGGAGGTAACTGCTTTTTAAGCTCCAACCACACCCTCCCTGCTATGTTGTTCTGCCTTACCACAGGCACCAAAGCAATGGAGACAACTGACCATGAACTCCTATGACATCATGAGCCAAAACACATCTTTTCTCTTTGTAAGTTGTTTTCTCAGGTATGTGGATTGCAGCAATGGAAAACTAACAGAAGTAGCCATGTGGTTTGTAGTGGGAAGGGCAGGCTGGGGTATTTACATGTGTTTATATGAATGTGATTCTGGAGTCCTCACATTTTAAGCATCACTGAGAAGAAAAGAGATGTGAAATTATCCAGATAATGAAAGTTTTGAATGAAGCCTGTGTGTATAAACTGACTTATTTAAAAATTCTCAAGAGAGAAAGGCAAAGATAAAAGATTGTCAATTTGGCTGAGCTTCTGAACTTTGTTTATTCTTTGGTGACTAAAGGAAAGCCAATCAATATGAAACAGTTTTCAACTAAAAGATAGAAACAAAGCTTCTGCTACTTCTGCTGTACAATGTCACTCTACAAAATATAATTCCACATGTAGTTAGCAATTTATCATGGCCTTCATGCAATCCAGATATGCATATCAATTTCTAGCTCCTTTAAGTTGTCTTTCTTGATTGGCAGAAGGACTTCCATATGAGTCATGTACTTGCAGAAAAGCCTAAGATTTAATAAACTGGAACAGGAAATTATAGGGACTGTAAGTAACAGGCTGCTACTGCCTGCTTGAGTGCCTAGAGGATACCTCTACCCCTCTGAAGTTAAGGGAAAAAACTTCACTTTTACTCTGGGATACTCTCTTGGGTGAAATTCCTTGTCTTTCTTGGATTATAGTCACACTATACCTATGTCTCCCTCTTTGTTCACATCACATCCTTCCCTTCTTTATAGGTTCTCATTTTCTGCTATACCAAAGATTCCTCTGTCATACACATATAATATTACTTTTGTTGGATTTAGGCCAGACAAAGATAATCCAAAGGGTTTCTTAATTGAAAAATCTCAATGTCTTCATATATGCAAAGATTCTTTTCTCAAAGAAGTTAAAATTTACCATATCAAGGTTTGAGATGAGAAAATATCTTTATGGAATTTACAATTCGGCCTACTATAGTCATCCTCTGGCCTTTTAAAATTCATTTTATGTGCAAAATATATTCAATATGTATTGAATATATCAATCCAGATGTCCCCCAAAATCTCAACCAGAATCTCATCTCTTTATCATCATCTCTAAATAATAATCTCTGTATCATAAGCTCATATGTCATAATCTCATCATTTAATGCATTTAAATGGGTGACACTCTGGATATGATCCAAACTGAGGTAAAATTCCTTTCCATTTGTGGACCTATGAATCTAGAAACAAATTATTTGCCTTCAAATTATGATAGTAGGACTGATAGAATATATATATATATATATATATATATATATATATATATATATATATATATATATATATATATATTCCATTTCAAAAGAAATTATATGTAAGAGAGGTTCAGCAGTCTCAAGTTCAAATTTAGCAAGAAAAATTCTGTTTGGTTTTAAGGACTGGAGGGTAATCTATGACTTGCAACTCTCCTTGCTAGACTCAAAGATCAACCCCCAGGCCTCACATTCCATTTATTTTATTCACTCTTCCCCTTGCTCCACCAGCATCTGCCTTCAAGTCCATTCTGCTTTTTTCTTAATGGTTAACACATATTTGCAGCTTAATGGCTCAACATCATTAATTCTTGCCTAAAGAATTTTGACATATAAAGGTTTCTAATATATGCCTGAATTCTGTTTCTGTCAGTCTGCAAAAAAAAAAAAGGAAGAAAAAAAAGAAAATCTGTTTTTATCAGTTGTATTTCTGTACTAAACCATTCTCAAAACTCCACTTGTCTGTCTGTATGCATCACAAAGATACACATTATTAGAAAAGACAGTGCTCCACCGAGCTTTCTTTGATATCACCATTTCTATTTTTTGCTTCTGATAAAAATCTTTAAACAGATCCATGATTAAAAAATTTTCAGCATAAAGTTAACCAGCTTGAGTCTTTTTCATGATTTTGTTTTTATAATTTTATTAATAACACAAATGTTTAATGGAATCACCAACTTGAATGACTTAAATTAACTATCCTGTGGAAAAGTATTTTCCATATTATCCATCTTACCAATGATTGTTCATAAGCTGGTTAAAAATGTCATCTTGGACCAAGATAAATCTAACTTTTACAATCAGCCATTATATTTTTTAAAAACAAGCAAACAGTACAATCAACAAACACATGAAAAAATGTTCATCATCACTAGCAATTAAAGAACTGCAAATCAAAACCACTCTAAGATTTCATCTCACTCCAGTCAGAATGGCAGCTATTATGCATACAAACAACAATAAGTGTTGGTGAGGATGTGGGAAAAAAGGTACACTCATACACTGCTGGTGGGAATGCAAATTTGTACAGCCAATATGAAAAGCATTATGAATATTTCCTGGAATACTGGAAATGGAACCACCATTTGAACCTCAGTCTATAACCAAAAGACTTAAATACAGTCTATAACCAAAAGACTTAATAGAGCATCTTACAGTAATATAGCCACATTAATGTTTATAGCAGCATAATTCACAATAGCTAAATTGTGGAACTAATCTAGATTCCCTTCAATAGATGAATGGATAAAAAATGGCATATATACAAGATGGAATATTACTCAGAAATAAAAGAGAATAAAATCATGGCATTTTCAGGGAAATTGATGGAGTTAGAGAAGATAATGCTAAGTGAAATTAGCCAATCCTAAAAAAAATAAATCCCAAATGTTTTCTTTGATATAAGGAAGCTGATTTACAGTGGTATAGGGAGGGGGAGCATTGGAGGAATAGACAAATTCTAGATAGGGCAAAGAGGTGGGATGGGAAAGGAGGAGGCATGGGGTAATTAATGATGGTTGAATGTGAGGAATAATATTATCCAAAGTACATATATGAAGACAGAAATTGGTGTGAATATACTATGTATACAACCAGAAATATGAAAAAGGAGCTCTGTACATGTAATAAGAATTGTAATGCATTCTGCTGTTGTATATAAATAAAAAAATAAAATAAACAAACAATGGCACATTTATTCAACTTTTTAAAACAATTTGCTTGCTGCATTAGAATTACATGGCTGACCAAGAAATATGAGATAAAAATTTGTTAAAGTGTCCATCATTAATGCTTTTTTGGTGAGCAGGACTTATACTGATGTATTAAAAATACATTTTGAAGAAAAATGAAAAAATACCCTTGTTTATTTCTTCAATTTCTTACCCCTTAAATGTCCACATTAATAAATATTACAGTCCATGTGAAATATCTTAACACATGAGTTATGCAATGTTCACCATGGCAAAGGGAAGATCAAGAGCCAAAGTTCTGTCAAGCTGAGAAAATTTACACAGTCCTCTTTCTCTGCTTTATTGACCTGGACACAAGTACATATGCCTGGAAACAAAAGATAGAACCTTGAAGTATTTCCACAGTGATAACAATTAGCTTCCCCCTCAAATAAAAGTAGCCATGCCATCTCAGTCCAGCCACACAGGAAAGGGCAGGCAGCTCCTGGAATGTCAGCAGTGGTCCCCAGCTCTGTCTTGGGTCATGGCACAGGTGATCATCTCCACTGTCATGCAGCCGAGGGGTCAATAGTGGACACTCTCACACAGAAGGCAGTCTGGTGACTTCTATCTCTACAGCATGCTTTGTTCCAGCATTTACAATGCATTTCAGTGAGCCACTTGCTCTACTGCACATCCCCATCAGATGACATCCAGGGCATCAGTAGATCATCACCCTGAGTATTTGTCAGCAAAAGGCTTGTCCTTGCACAAACTTTGGACAATTCACCAGCCAAGAGAAGTTTGTCTGTGGCACACTGCTGGGAGGAGGGCTCAGGATTGGCCATTTTTCTGGTTCTATCTTTCTCCTCATTTTCTCACCTGCAACTTCTATTTTTGTGCTGTCCTTCAGGGCCTCTAAAATGAGGTTAAAGTTTGTTCTGAGAGCCAATCAGGGAAATAGGCAAGAAACCTTGCTCATCCATCTTTCTCTAACAAAAAAGTCATGTTTCAAGTTTTCTCTACTGAAGTAATATTCAATTCAATGCTTAATATACTCTTTAAGAAATGCTTCTTCCTCAGGATACACCTTACACCCATACTGTCATAATAGTAATACATCATACTGGCATTAATTTCTGTTTGAAATGGCTGATCTGTCCTTTCACCATGTTGTCGGTAACCAAATGAATAATCAAAGTTCACTCAAGAGTTTCCTCTGCCTCATCTTGTTCCCATTTTGGTCCTCTTCCTCAACTTCTGAAGGAACCTCAGATATTACTCTCCTCACTCCTCACACTGTATACTTTATCCTGATTATCATCTTTTTTTTCTCAGTCTTGCCTCCAACTTCCTGTGTCATTTCTCCTGTTATTATGGGAAGACTTGTTTGCTTCAGGTTGACACTGAGAGCTGTTCTGGGATCCAGATCTCTTCTGACTCTCTGGTCTTAGATCATCTAAGTGCAGCAATACCCACTTGTGTTAATTGGCTCTCTTTCCTTGAGTGCTTGACTGGGCCTCATCGTCCCTGACATTTTCAATGGGACCATCTAATTTTGTTTCCCAATTTTCTTAATCTCACTGTTACTCCTCTTTTCAACCTTCTTTTCTTTTTATTTTGTAGTTTTGGGCTTCTTATTTCTTTGGCTGATGACACTTTGAGACTGCAAAAAGGTTTTTTCAATGCTAACTCTCCTGGTGTTGGCCAGTTTGCCATATGGCTGAAATCACTGGCCTCATTGGAATTCGTTGAGTTTTCCTGCTTTTATAACTTCGCCTGCCAGGCAGCGCAGGCTTCGGCTGCCATGTGGAGGCAGGGGAGTAGTGCTGGAGAGGCTTTTTAGTTCAGGCCTTCTCCTTTGGTGGCAGCGGCTTCGCCCCAGGGTCAGTCAAGGCCGGCGGCGGCTCCCTGTCAACACGGCCCCTGGCCCATGCTAGGGGAAGCAACAGCGGCTACATGGGCATGGCCACCAGTGGCACACTGTGGCCCAGCACCTGCGCAGGCTCTCCACGCGTTCCCACGCTTGTGGCGGCCCTCGCTGCCTCCTTTCCCTCCCTTTCTGGCCAGGGCAATTGCTCCACCAGCAGGCTCACCAAGGCCATCAGAAACTCCCTCTCCATGCGGCCATGAGCAGGTCCTCCCTCCCGAGAGGGAGCGGAGGACACTGGGGGGAGAGCAGACATCCTTCACCCACCCAGGTCTCCCCTGATAGAGGGCGCCCAGAACCAGGGGACTGGGCTGCGCATCTCTGTGGTGGCCAGGATGCTGAAAGTCCGCCTGTGGCTGTAACTGAGGCCAAGGGCATGCCAGATGCCCAGGCCGGGAGTCGAGCAGCTGGACTCTTGGTCCTGTCACCAGAGTGTACTTTTCCAGTGATGAATTTTCTTCTTTTAATGTTCTTCACAATTTGGACAGGCTTAGATCTTCCCCAATTATCAAGTGTTTTTTTTTTTTTTAGCTTAACAGTTACTTTCTCAAATTGTTTTTTTGTTTTCTTATATTTTTTTGATGCCTAGCAAAGAAAAATGAGGTTATTCCCTTAACACTTTCCTTGGAAATCCCTTCAGCTAAAGTTCATCACAAATTCTGCTTTGTATAAAAGAGAACAAAACTCAGACAAGTTTTGATCACTATATAATAAGAGTTATCTTTCACCACATTCCCAATTATATATTTCTCACTTTGCCCTTAGGTCCACTCCTGCTGTGTATTAATACTCATAGTTATACTAATATTCTGTTTATGGCATATGTGTATCTTCTAAGGCACTAGAGATTTCTATCTAAGCTCTCAACAGATCAGTTTTGGAATTCATGTCTACCAACAGTCTCTTTAAAAAATCTAGACTTTTAATCGTGATTCTCCAATTTCTCCCAGCCTTCACCTTTTATCCAATTCTAAAGTCACATTAATAATTTCTGGCCCTTCAGGATCTCTTTATTATTTCTTTTATAGCTGATAACATTGGAAGACATCAGTTCTTCTCCATATATTTTCTTCTGTCTGCCCCATATTTTTCTCTTCTTATCTCTTATTCTGGGTCATCTCTTTATCTCAAGACCTTTTACTTTGTTAAACATACAAATATGGTGTTTTTCTTAACAGTGAAATGTATATGGATTCCAGAATTTGGACATGGAGACAATACATTGAAAGCCACCATTCCATCCACTCCAGGTAGAAGACACCTGTGTGAGAGGACATGGAGTTTGCCTAGAGGTTGTTGAGAGAGTAATCTGACTACAATGAAAACCTGTTCAGTGTTGTAAACTATTAGAAAGATTTCCCAAAGCAATCTCTCTACCATATTCATTGTATCTTGGAAGAATTGTTCATTTAGCTCCTATCAGCATCTCATGTCTTCCAGCCTGCAGCAACAGCTTTCTAACTCCTCCTCCTATTTTCCCATCATACAGGCCTCACACTCTAGTCACTGTTATACTTTTAGTACATTCCAAATTTCTTTCTTTATATAGCAAAAGACCTAAATGAGACAAACCATAGATATATCTTAGCCCTCACTGTTGGATTTGTAAAAGAAATAATTAAATAAAAATAATTTATAACATTTAAATAGTGTTTACTGTGTACTAAATGAGGTTAAGAAATTCTACGTATAAATAATACTAACTTGAACTTCAAAAATTATCTTCATTTCACACATGAGTAAATTAAGATAGGATGGGTTTAGTGTCTAGTGCAAGGTTGCAAACTCAGTAATAGTATGAAAGTAGTGAGGGGCAAGATCAAGGATCAAAAAAAAACTGGAGGTAAAATATCAACTTTTACAAATTAGTTGTAAAAGATCAGAGAATAGATATTGATGTATTTGTGGTTTTCTAGCATTCACATTAGAATAAAATTAACCAGTAAGATTATGGGCTTCTTAACAATCCAGAAAGCACTCTCTGTTCAGTAAATCTGCTTAGAAAATTAGCTAGAGAATAAGCCATTTTTGTCTGGGATCTCCTCAAATCCCTCTTCAGTGAGCCTCTCTTACTCTTCTGGACCAAACTGAATAAAGTTGGACAAGAGGCCTGAAAAATGATCTGATCTCTCCAAATGGAAGCATGTGAAGTGAAGAGCACATTTTCCTTCCCACTCTCTCCCTGAGCTTCACTAGTCCTTTACTTCTGTTGCAACTTTTCGTCACTGCCCTGAACTGAGTTCCCAGGTTCTCAGATTAGATTCCTTAGAGTTTTAGTGGCATGTTATTATTTTTACTTTTAAAGAAAAAGCTTGTTGATAAAAGGTGGTTCTGTTTTGAATTTTAAAATTTATATAACATGAAAATACCTGCTTTCTCATATTGTCTGATATTGTTAGTCTTAGTCATTGGTTTTATTGATCATGATAATTATGCAAAAATGAGTTTTTTATGATTTCTTATTCACAGCTCTGAACTTCAGAAGGAAAGTTCAGGAATCAATTATTCTTTGATTTATATTATTTCTCTTACAATTTATCATGAGTAAACATTTGTTTTAGGTGGAACAACAAGTCCATTTGTAATGTATTTTATATATTTAATGATTTTGCATAAGATTATAAAATATATTAATCTAGGGCCTAAGGGGGGGGGGAAGGGAAATTCTCACATTGAGGAAAAGAGGAAAGAATATGATATAGATGAGAGAACTTTGTTGCACATAAATTTCAGAACAATTCAAACAATGAACTCTTGAACCCAGATTTTAAAGAGTTTTTTAAGACATCTATGCTAAAATGGCTGTTATTCAATACATACTTGTTGAAGGAATGGCTAGCAAATAATAATACATTACTTTTTAAACAATCATGTCTCCCTACTTGGGATGCATTTTCCTCAACTTTCATATTTATTCCTTAGGTCTCATCTTGAATGTCACCATATCTGGAAAACCTTCCTGGCTTCCTGTGAAGTGAAGAGCACATTTTCCTACCCTACTCTCTCCCTGAGCTTACACTAGTCCTTTACTTCTGTTTCAACTGTTCATCACTGCCCTGAACTGAATTCCCAGGTTCTCAGAATAGATTCCTTAAAGTTTCAGTGGCATGGTATTATTTTTATTTTTTGGTTTTTTAATTTTTATTTTACACTCCTGTATTTAACTGGCACAGAGAAAAAGGAAGTGCTGTTTTCCTAGATCTTCCATAAGAGGAATGACCTTTGTTCCTATCTCTACTATATAGCCACAACTCTCTGTAATTAGCTCTACACAAAACAGCATCATTTTACCTAAGTAAGGTCTCATGAAATTCTAACTCTTCAGTAGATACTTTTGAACTCACATGAACATTTGATTTATATTATTAAGGTCCACATACTAATGCTATTTTTAATTTTCCACAGGTTTAGAAAATACTTTTATTTAAGATTGTAGATTTAAAAGCTCTGTGCTGAAGTGATTTTTTTTTTATTTTCAGCTTTATGGGATGCTTTTTATGCAAGTAATTTGCCCTTATGTTCTTGGCCACACTCCTCTTTTCCACTGTTAATATTAGCAACTGCCACCAGCTGCTTCCCCTAACCTCGAGGATGTCATAAAAGTTTTTTTCAAAGCTAAAATATTTGGAAATTGAAAGTTAATATCATATGGGGAAAAGTAAAAGTTCTTATATGGGCAAAAATTTTTTTTAGATGTAGGGTTTGTATAAAAAAAAACATGTTAATAACTGTGCAGTTTTGCAGGTAGACAAATAATTTCATTTTTCCATTTCCATAAAACTGGCTGAGTTGAAACGAGGTGGACATCACTACCCTAAGTACATGTGTGAAAAAGGCATGAGTGGTGTGAATATGCTTTACATGCAAGCAGAGAGATGACAAATTGTGCTCTTCAAATGTAATATGAATTGCAATGCATTCTGCTGTCATATATAACAAATTCGAATAACGAATTTTTAAAAAAGAAGCTGAAGGGATTTGGATATACTTTCACCATTAAGATTATTTAAAGAAAATTTCATTAGTTTTATATTTAATTGTTATTAAAATAAAAATGTTAATCAGAATAATTTTTAATTCATTAATACTGTTATTGGAACTCATAACTGATACGGGTCTATGGCCTTGAAAAATTAATCCTGAATTTGGAGCCATGATGCTTGCTTTCTTAGAGGGAGTTTTTCAGAGCACGTCAATGGCTTCTAGGCTAACAAATTTTGGGGCGTATATCCAGATAAGTCCTAGAGAATGTATTTACCCAAGAACACTAGCCTATTTATGAAGTTACATTAGTACATATATCAATGTATATCTATGTATATATTCTGAAATTATTAATACAATCTTATAAAGCATTATTTAATGTAGTTTTAAAAGGTAGCCTTTTAGAGCTGGGGTTGTAGTTCAGTGGTAGAGCACTTGCCTAGCGCATGTGAGGAACCTGGTTTCTTGGTTTCAGCACCACATATAAATAAATAAATAAAAGGTATAAAAAGATAGTATTTTATAAAGAAATATAATTTATAACTGTGTTATCTTCATCTACTTTTTTCATACAAAATAGTGCATTTGCATTTTTACTTAATTGTTTTAGGCAAAACTCACTTCCACTTGGATAAAAAATACTATTTATTATTTTATTTAAGCAAAACAATAAAGCCTATCCAATGTTCAAAATCCTTATTATGATCTAGAAGTCTGACTACACATACATTTCAAATGTCTAAGAATTACATGTGTATATTATATATGTAAATGAAACCTACAATGTGTAACTTATTTAAGCTCAGCTTGTCCTTATCCCATAAGGTCTTTTTTTTCTTACTTGAGAAGTAAAATAAAATAGAAACAAGATGGTATTGTTAAGGTCATATTAATCTATAATAAGTTAGCTATTAATGTGCCAAATATTAAGTTCACCCTCCAAAACTCATCATTTTTCATTTAATACAATCAGATAAATGAGTTTGGAAGACAGAAGCCACCTAGGAAAACATCACTCTTGAATGCACAAATGTAGCATAAAGAAAATGGATATTAGTTGGAGTTTGAAGAAATCTCAGAAAAGCTTTCTAGGTATTGGCTTAGTCATAATTTGGAGAAGAATCTTTTTTTATCTCAGCTGTCAAGAACCATAAGAGATATTTAAAATGTTTTAAAAACTTTAATGTATAATAATCTATTATGCATGTAATATCGTGGAAAAAACAATTTCAGGATTGAAGGAGTTTAAAGAATCTGATGTAACTGAATTTCTGCCTGAGTCCATACGAAACCCACATATAAACTTTGAGAACACACTACATACCTACTTTATGGTAGCAAAGAAAAAAGAAAGGCAAATTGGGAAATTGTGCTTTCACATTTTATTGACTTTCCTAATATTTGAATATATTTCTGGTAGTAAATATAAGCTAATACACTATTTATTCAACTAAGCCAAATCACATTTGAATTTCTGTCCTGCAACTCCAAATGTCTTAAATGATATACTTTTTCTTCATTCATGTCAACCACCCTGACCTAAACTGGCATCTTTGCTGAACCTGTAACTCTCTTAGTCTTTCCTTTTAACTAATTCCAAATTAGTCCTATAATTTACTCTCCAAACCATATCCATACTTTATATTTGAAATACAAATGTCATTTTGTCTGATCATAACTTAAAATGCTTTGAAAATTTTTTTCAAGTCTCCAAAAGTAATGTACAAAAGCCTTATAATCTCCTATAAATTTCCCTAATAGACTCCTGTCTACAACCTCAAATTCACTTTTTATACGATTTCCCCATGTACTTTGTTTTAGTCAAAACCTTTCTTTTAATAAAAAATATTTGAAGGTAACTTTATTTCTATAGTAATAGGTACTTTGTATTTAATATTCTGTATTTTATAGGTGCAATTCCTTCTGAAAGCCAGCTAATTTGCATAATGTGGAGAACACAGATATGCCATTTAAAAAGATTAATATTCACACAGGTTAATTAATATACTAACAAAAAGCCATGTTCAAAATCTTAACAAGGTAGAGACCCTTAATTTTGTTTGGTTAAAATTTAAAAAAAAAAGAAAGAAAGATGAAGAATTAGACAGGAATATATGCAGGACCCAGCACAAACTAACTGACCTGTTCGAAAATAGTATTTTGAATTATATTACTCACCTATCAGAGCAGTAAAAGTTTTCTTGTTTTATAGTTCAAAAATAGAATTATCTATTTTTCAGTCTAATTATTTCAAGTGTGACTGACTATATTATTTAGAGAAAAATTATGCTAAAATTAATATAATATTGCTTTGCATTAAATTTTGATATTTATTTGTACAACCACATGTGTACATATGAGAATTTTTCCACTTTATTTAAGAACTATTTTCATGACATTTCTGGCTGCAATTGTTCATCAAATATTTCAATTCTATTCCTAAGTTGTCACCTCGGGAGGGAAATGTACACTCATTAAATTTTCTGGCAATTAAAATAAAACTTTTAAAGAAAATTTCATCATGCAAAGAATTTACTTCCTTAACGTTAACTACACTCTGATCTGTATTGTTATGTCTATTCGAAATTATATCCTACTCTTCTTTTTATACCTCTCCTTTCCAAATGTTTTCCTACACCTTCCAAACAGAAGTGCATCCTATTTGTGTATCTTTATTGTGGTTAATTGCACTCATAGACCTTTTTCAGTTATGCTCCTTTCAGATGATTTTCTCACTGTTGATGACAGAGGAAGGCAGGTTGTCTAGCACCTGGTCAAAGTCTTCCTTTACACGTAGTCTACTGGTTTCTGGTTATCATATGTAGTTTTTAATCTGATTCTTCAAGCGCATCAAAGTTTCCCATTGAGCTTATCTTTAAATTATCTCTCTGGCATTTCCTTCTGCCTATCCCAAATTGCTGAAAGAAAGGGCTTAGACATAATTATATAAATAAATCACTAGGTGCCCAGATCAAAGGAGATGGAGAAAGGCAAAGGAAAAGCAAATGGAAAGATAAAATATGATTTCAAGTGTATGAAAATGAAGAGCAAAATAAAATGAACCTATGAGCAACAAAGAGCTTAATAGTTCCTTTTTAATTGTTCTGTAGAAGTAGTTTATTTGAAACAACATCTGAAAAAACAAAACTAAACCAAAACAAAGCAAAACAAGCAAACTCCCACAAGCTACACAACTAGCATTATTCTGTGCAGCTTATGAAATTCAAAACTCAGGTTTAGAATTGTGTTTGTTATAGCACTTTACACAAAGTGACACAAACAGTAAATAGCCTAATTGATGTTAGGATCAAGGTCTTAGTAGAGGGCTAGCTAATATTCATTAAATAGCACAGAAATAATTTTCACACTAATTGCTTTTTAATTCATATACTCTATTTAAACTATGACACTGATGGTATTGTGGAGATAAGATCACCTCTTGATAGATTTGTCTTATTCATTCACATCTATTCTTCCACCTATGCATCTCACAATCAGGTAATAAAATTCACTGGTTGCTTGCAAACATACAAATATGTGTGGACAAAAGTATAAGTTGATTCATGTGCTGAAATCTCAAAATGAGAGATTTTATTACTGGACAAATTATAGAAGAATAAACTGTACTCAATTTTCACTCCAGAAAACTCTTCTAAATATGGCAGACATCAGGTAAAGTGGGTGCCTATCTATCCATCCATCCATTATCTTCTAACTAATGTTTATCTATCAAATTATATATGAATATTTTCTCAATAAGTATAATTAGCATTATGAATTTCTATTTTTCAAGCTACTTCAACTAAAAATAGACAATGGATATTTGTTGAATAAATTGAAAATGGTAATGCCCACTTCTTTTATTCAGCTTCTTTTAACTAATGCAATGATTTCTACAAATATTCTCTGGTTTTTACTTGTTTTGTTTGTTTTCCATTCAGCTCTAACAAATTAAAATTAAATAACAGGATAATAATGTTGAAGTAGTTTCCTTGTCAAGGGAAATGTTCAAAAATAATAAATAAAAGGAAGCTATGATGGGTTGGAAGATCAATCAATTTTGAAATCAAATTTCTGCTAGATTTATATAAAAACATACTTTTTTCCCATGAACACTTGATTTATATAGCTAGTTAACTTTTTCTACTTTAATAAACAAAGACCTTTAATCAATTTTACTCCTGCTGTGACTTTATTTAACATCTATTTCTCATATGCTTACTTTTTAATTTAAATTATTTGCTTAAGAACTATAATCTATTTGAAAGTTAACAAAAATGTTTAATTTATCTTTTTTAAGTCAGGAGCTGAGAATATGGAATTCATTTAATAATACTACTTAATGGATGCCTTTCACTGTCAAAATTGATTTCTAAACAATGCAATCAAAATTTACTATTGGAAAAACTAGACTACTGCATGGTAGGGACTACTGGAGGCATGTGGGGTTTGGCTGGAGGAAGAAGATCACTGGGGGTATGGTTTTGGACTATAACCATCCCTGGCCTCTTCCTTTCTCCCCCACCCCATCTCACCTTTTACTTTCATGAGCTGAGCATTTATTATCCATAATATTCCTTCACCATGATGTTCTGCCTCAACTCAGACCCACAGCAATACAATTGACTGATTATGAAATGAGGACTCCAAAACCATCAACAAAAATAACCTTTTACTCCTCTAATTGTTCTTATCAGGTACTTTGGTCATGTGTACAAAAAGCAGAATAACACATTTTGAATTTGTGAAGTTCTTCTTTCACTGAAGGATTATTCAAACATTACCTACAAATTTAATCAGGAGTTTCTGCTATTGTATCCCTCTGCTTATGAAGGACATGTACCATTGAGGAAAGAAGAAGCTTATTATTTGAAGATAGTTTTAGTGAAAGAGACTAGCCATGTGAAAAGATTTTTAAAATATTTTTTAGTTATATATTGATATAATATATTTGTTTTTATTTTTATGTGGTGATGAGGATTGAACCCAGTGCCTCACATGTTGGAGGCAAGCACTCTGCCACTGAGCCAAACTCCCAGCCCGAGAAAGGATTTTTTTTTAAAGGAACAAAAATATCTTCATCTCTTTTACCATATGGATTATAGTATATAGTATTTCCACATAATAAGCCAATTGGCATATAATTTAATGGTTGTTTGTATTCCCTACGTTCAAGAGACTAACTGCCATTTAAAGACCAAAGCATCTGAAAAGAAAAAAAAAAAAAAAATATATATATATATATATATATATATATATATATACACACACACACACACACACATTTGAAAAACCACATGCTGATAATGAACATCTGCATTTCTCTATTTAATTTACATATGGCTAAACCTTAAAAAGTTGCAAAGATATCATCATAATTATCTTATGAACTTGGTTAAGGGTTACATCCTGATTATTTTACTTTAATTTTCAATTATGTTCTCACAGTCTCTAAAATTTTCCCTTTGAAATCATGTTTAATTGTTATATTATGATAAATAAGTTATTTAAATATCTTTAAAGAAAAAAACATAAATATTTTGAAATATTGTTGTGAATGATATTTTAATATAAATTAACAGCTGCTTTGTGATTGCAATTTTGTAAATCATTCTCAGTATACCTATAATTTATCAAATCAATGTACATGGAAAGTGACAAATTTATTTATTGGTTTGGGGAAATACTATATAATAATCTTCCCTAATTATAAAAAATGAGTGAGAAAAATCACATATTTAGTTAAGTTTTATATAAACCTTTTCTATAATACTTTTTGTTACTTTAAAAATTTCAGATGGAATCAGTAGTTCTATACCCATAAGTCCTGGATGAAATTATACAACATTTGAATCAGAACATCATAGAGTGTTCTGTTTATTAACTTATGTGTGGACTCATTTAATTTATACACACTTGCTGAATTATACATTTGCAAAACAACCAGACACCTCATGAAAAGTTAAACATGGTGCCAATAGTAGAATACCAAGATTCAAAGTGCTAATTTTTCCATTAGAATTTTCTAAAATAAACTAACTATATATCCACTGATGTGGAGATTAAGAAAACACTTGGTGTAGCATTGCACAGAATTATTTAATATTGTTTAGATTTTCAATGCATCTTATTGGTAAAGCAAGATATATATTTAACAATATTGACCATATATTCAAAGCTAATATTTAGTGAAATGTTAAATACCAAACAAAAATGCTTCTGAATTTTCATAAGGTAAGAAATTTTTGAGAGAAAATATAAATTTTTAAATATTAACTTTCATCATGAAAAAAGTTGCTGTTGTAACTCAACTGTGTCTTCTGCACATACTACCATACTATTTTATCTTTGCCATATGTCACATGTTGAAATGCAGAGAATGTGGGTTTTTGTATTTGTTCCATACCTGAAGAAATCCATGTATTGACTTTCACCTATTAATAATAAACATAATTTTAAATGATTACTAATTTATATATACCCATTCGGAATGGAACTTATTCTTATATAAATCCTATTATTTTATTTGAGCTAACTTGAAAATAGTCTTTTTTATTATAAAATACTGATGTTTATGCTGATGTTTATAAAATACTGATTTTTCAGAGTCACCATCCTGCCTTTAGTGAAGGACACTTTTGTCTGAAGGGGTGCTTCTTTCTTCTTCTTTTTTATCTCCATGTGCAAACACATGATTTTATTAATCTTTTTCACTCCATATCACATTCTTACATACACAGTGTTTGGCACATAATTATATATAAAAACAATCTGATAGATTCACATATATTTCACCCCCAAATAGTTGATTTATCTTGCCTTTGTATCAGAATATATGTATTAATTGTTGTCTGTTAAAAAAAATACTAAGAAATTTTAAGAAAGGAACATAATAGAGAAAAAGTAACTAGTACATTAAGGATAACAGCAGGCTAGCAATGTAGTATTTAGACTTGGGTAAGAGAAAAGATACAGAGATATTATGAAAAGAAAAGTAATTTTTGAATCTGAAATAAAATTGAAAATTTGTATTATAAATATATTAGACCAACAATATCTCTGTAACATATAAATTTTTTATACATGCAATAAAATATAAAACCACAAGTAATGACTTTGATGAGATGGTAAGACTCTGAGAAAAAATCTCTCATTGATTTCTGTTTTTATTTCAATTTTATTAGTAATCTATCACTTTTAAATTCAGCCTCACACAAAGATTTAGAACATGGGGAAATATAACCAAGTTTTCTGTTTTTTCAGAATATAACTTGAGTGTCTTATACTCCAATTCCCAACAGAGTCCTCATTTCCTTCTGAAAAGTCATAAGCACAGTCCAAATCTCCATCAACATTCTGGTTTTTTGAGCTCCCACTAGAATTACTCAGCTCCACTTTGAGTTTTCTAAAGCTTTTCCAGCTTGCATCTCTAAATATTAATTTTTTCCCACAAACAAGTTCCAGAGATTTCTGAATCACATGGTCATGTTAATTATAGCAAGGACCCCACTTCTCAGTACCAATTTCTGTCAGTCAACTTTTCTGTCACTGTATTTCCCCCAAAGAACACATTTAAGGAGGAAAACTTTATTTGGGGATCATGGTTTCAGTGGTCTCAGATGGCCAACTTCATTGCTTTTAGCTCAAGGTGAAGCAGTACATTATGGGGGAAAGGCCCAGAAGAGAGAAGCTGCTCAGCTCATGGTGAAGTCAGGAAACAGACATGGGGGAAAGAAGAGACAGAGGGAGGGAGGGAGGGAGAGAGAGAGAGAGAGAGAGAGAGAGAGAGAGAGAGAGAGAGAGAGAGAGGTCAAGATAGAGAAGTTTTCAGAAAGAATCAGTGGATTTTTGATTAGTTCCTTTCTTTTAACAAATCAAAGTGCTAATATTTTATAGAATAATTATCATGTATTTAAAATATTAATATTTGGTAAAGAAATTAAATAAGGAATACAACTTTTAGATTATGTAATTTTTATATGTTAGTTTCAAACTAGTTGTCAACTGCCTACCTAAATGGAACATAAGCAAAAACCAGAAATCAGAAATAATTGACAGTAGCTATTAGAAGAAATGATGTGTGCCTCTCGCCTCTCATGGGAATTCCCAGATTGATCAATTTTCTAATTATGCTGATTTTTCCTATTTCTTTCATGCTCACTTTTGGCTTGTAAGTAATAAATATTTTATTAGTTTGTCTTTTTGAAGGGAGGAAATAACACAATATCTCTACCTACCTATTTACACAAAGAAATATTATTTAGAAAGAATATGTTTTTAAGGTACAAAAATGCAATTAGTTAGGTGGAATAAGTTCTAGTGTTCTACAGTGTAGTAGGATCAATGTGGTTACCATTATTTGTCAGCTCTGGAGTTTGAACTCTGAACGTTGCACATAGTAGTTATGCATTCTAACACTGAGCAACATCCCCAGCCCTGGTTGACAACAATTCATTATATTTCAAAATAGTTGGGAAAAAAAGAAGTTTTAATGTTCCAAACACACAAAATGATAAATATTTAAGGTTATGGGTATGAAATTATCCTAATTTGATTATTGCATATTACATACATGTATTGAAATATCACAGTACTGCACTCCATAAATATGTATGATTGTTACATATCAATTTCAAAAAAAACTAATATTTTTCATATTAAAAGATACTGAAAGACATTAAAAAGATAATATTTTGAAGTCAGGGTAATTTGATAACACTACATAATGGAGAGTTTTATAAAAAAAAATCAATGTTTTACCTTTTAATTGCTTTTATTAGGAATTACGCACATCAAGGCTATTCCTAGATGACACTTTTTGTTCACTAAAGACAAGCTATATTATTTCCAATGCTGTGAAAGTACATTAATATAAAAACCTTATTATTCTATAATGATATCCCATTTTGACAATAAATTACCAACACAAAGAAGGATTTAACTCATTTTATTTCTACTTAGAAATGCAAATTTTTTTGGAATGACACTCATTAAGATGTCCAAATGAGGGAGTCATTGAAAATCATTTTTCACAATGAAATTAATCATAGTAAAAGTGAATGTGCCAATATAAAACATTATTCCCTTTATAGATTTATATGGCCATGAAAGTTAGCATGGTACATGAATTAATTATGGATGTTTAGACTGAGACAGCTATAGTATGTTTACCAGTTCTTGAAACTCATATGGTTTCAGTAAATTCAGTTAAGTTTTCAGTGCTTCAGCCTCACCTTTTATATAATGCTGATGTTATTCACCATAGTGACAAAGTCTAAAGGAAATATGCAAGTGATTATGGTTTGTAAATCATTAACTACTACATAAATGACATTTGTTTATTTTGCTTAAGAATTTAAACTATACTGGACAGGGTAAAAACTTTGAAATACCCTCCACTTCCATTAAGCATCTATAAGCATCTACATTTCATTTTATATTTTGAAAACATATTTTCCCCAGTGCAATTTATTTCAAATGGCTGCCTTAGAACTGACTCCTATTTATGTACCATGGAATATGTTACAGTACTCCTCAGGCTTTTTGATAGCCTTCCTCCCTGGCCTATCTTCTCATATGGTCTACAAATCTCTATCCCACTCTAATGTTCACATCTAGGCACCTCAAGCAGCACCTTTGCTTAGTTACAGAACAAAGCAAGACAATCTTGTCCTACTTTTGAGTATTTTCTAACTTATGTGTGACTTGCAATGTTGTCTGCTATCTTCTATTTAGGTTTTCAAATATCAATGGGATAAATAAATATTAACTTCTAGAAACTACTTGCTCTAAATTTTCCTTCCAACCATTGGTTGTGGTGATAGTGTACTTGGAGTGAATGTGGGTGGATGGAGGTGGCAGGATGTAACTGTTGCCATTTCAGCACAGATCCCTTCAGTCCTTTGAACAGCAAGAGCTGCTTCTTAATCTCTACTTTATGTTGATGATAAGCCATGAGATAAGAATTTAGTATTTGCAAATTTTAATATTTCTTTTCCTGAAGTTTATATTATATATGCATAACATTAAATTCAACTGGTATGATATTGTATCCCTATAAATGAATTTCAAAAATCTTACCTTCATTATGTCAATTTACTTTCACTGTTAATAACATGTTTTAATTAATATCTATATAATTAAGAATATGTCAGATGATATTGTTATTTTTGTTTTAATCATCAAATATAATTTAGAATACTAATTAGGAGAAGGTGATGTAATGTGTTTACACATACACCTATTTCATATTGTTTGTTCTTAAGCTTCTAAGATTATTTCTGTCATTTCTTTTCTTGTTTCAAATCTACTTTCCACCATCCTTTTAGATAGCTTTGTTGCTGATGATTTTATCACTGTTATAATTATTAGCTTTCGTTCAACTAAATTGACTTTGATATTTCTTTAGTTTCTGAAATATATTTTATTGTAGATAGAATTCAGGGATGGTTGTTTTTTTCTCTTACTCCTTAAAAATATTGTTAAACTTTCTTTTGACTTTTATCGTTTCTGATGGGAAACCTACTTGACATTCTTAATGGTTTTCCCAAATGCATGAGGTATCATTTTTCTATTGCTACATTGAGATATTTTCTTTGTCTTTATTTTTTTAGAAACTTGAATATGGTGTGTTTTCTTGTGGATTTATTTAAGTTGATCCTGCTTGGAGTTCAACCAACTTAGTGGGTTTATTTCCTTTATCAATTTTTGAAGTTTTTACCTGCTAGTTTTCTGAGTGCTTTCTCCTTTCTGAGTCTCTGTTGACCTGAATTTCAGATCTTGTTACAGCCCCACAGGATCCTGAGGCTCTGTTCATTATTTATAAAATCTACTTTCTCCTTATTTCTCAGATTCTTTAATTGTTTTTCTGTATTCTGATTTAGTGTCCTGTAAACTCTACTAGGTATATTTGATTTTACTTTATATTTTTTAACTTTTGTGAAGCACATTCGAGGCCCTGGGTTTGATCCTCAGCACCACATAAAAATAAATAAATAAAGATATTGTGTCCAACTAAAAAATAATATTTTTTTAAAAAAGAATGCACAATGTAATGTATTGAAGTATCACATAATATCTAATCAATATGCACCAAATTTTTGTGTAAATTATATTTTTAAATGAAAACCTAATTCATTTTGATGTAATGTTTTTATAATTCTATATAATATTTATTTATGTGGCAGATATTTAATTATTACCTAAGTGTTCAACAAAGAGATAATCAACTTTACTTTTAATTCTCATAACACTGTGAAGCAATTATTTACTTTACACTTTCAGATAGAATAGTGAGGCTCAGTATAGTATTTCCAAACCATGTTGAATAAATCAATTACTTAAATTGATATTGAACCTATTTTTCTACACTTATCTTTATTAATCAATAATTCCATGTATTTCCACTCAACACTACCAACAGTCAGCCTAGCTACTTGATATATGTAGAAATTTGTGCTTGGATTGCAGGATAACTATCTACAGGAGTGTCATATATCTGCTCATCAATTTTGTAGACCAAAAGGAGTATATACTTAAGTGTACTTTAATTTGTTGTGTTCTTTTTGGTGTCTTTTAACCAGATTTGGGTGTGTCTTGTCATTTGCTTAATTCAGAATTTCCTAAGGAGGGAGAATTAGTCACTTAAACACTGTCTATATTGTCTCATTTGTTTGACTCATTTTCCTATTCTCTGGCTCACATGAGTTCCTACTTAGGCCAGGTTGTAGAGCCAACAAATCTTCAATAGAATGTAAAGTGTTGGCAAAATTAAAAAAAAAATTAAAAACCCTCAAATTTTAAATGCTACATGAGCATTTTCATTGGCCTTTATTACTATGCTTTATTCAATTAAAGGAGAAGTTACTTGGGTATGCATTACTGATTTTATGATTATCTATTTGTTTTTAGCTATAATATATCTAATGTCTACTTCTTTTAGTGAGAAATATACTGTTTCCATCATTTTATGTTTGACAATGAAATCAGTAAGTAGCCTTTGTTTTCATTCATTTATAAATAAGTGGAAGGTCCCTCTTTCCAGAATATGATATTCAGTTTCCAACATGCTAATCACTGAAAGAAAGTTCTGTATTTCTGAGAAGTGAAGGGTGGACCACCCACTGATCCTGGTGTGATACTGATCCTGGTGTGATACTTACTGGTGTCCAAGATGGGGAGTAATCTTCAAATTGCATCATCCTTAATTGAGTATTTGATTACAATATATGTGTTTGATAAATGGCATTGACCTAAGCAGAATAACACCAGGGATCTCGGGTAATGAAAGAAAAAAAAAATCTCTGGGCAGAGTGATGTGTCTCAAATCCTCCACCTTCCCAGAATATGTTCAGTGATGCAAGATTTCTTCAAAAAAGCCAGAACTCTCAGAGTCCAGACTATTTTAGGAGCACCTGTTGGCAAAGGTTCTTGGATCTGGTACCTGAGTGGTAGGTGACAGAATAATACTAGCTAAAGTAAAGATAATTTGCCTGTCATTAAGAGTTTTCTTGGCAAAACTATACTAGTTATTACATGGAAGCAGAGAAGCTTTGGCAGAGCTATCTGGCAAGGCCTGTTGGTGATGGTCAGGAAGCAGGTTTCCAATTTAATTGCCCAATTTGTTGTTATTGGTGCTAGTCTCAGTACAAATTCCAAGACTGAAGAAACAGAGTCTTCAGTAAGATTTACAAACACCATCTAACTTTTTGAGTTCAAATTCTGCCTGCAGAACTTAGCTTCTGAAACTCAGGCAAGTGACTTAATCTTTTGTTTGCTTCTATTTTCCCATCTGTAAAATGGTCTAAATGTTTTTAACTTATCTAATAATATTTTTGGAATAATTAAATAATTTATTGAAATAAAATGCTTACAATAGGAATTTATACACCATAATTATTAAGTATTTTTACTTATTATTAATATTTTGACTTAGATATAAGACTTCTTGGTTATAATTGATGGTGGAATGTGATTATCATTTATGATTATCCAAAGTATATTTTGAAAACATGAATTGATGTGAATATACTTTTTATACAACCAGAGATATGAAAAGTTGTGCTGTATATGTGTAATAAGAATTTTAATGATTCTGGTGTCATATATAAATAAAAAATAAAAATAAAGACTTCTGTTAAGTTTCATTGGTGAAGTGAATGATTCTTTCTGCATACTATGAGTGATAAATTCTTTCAATTAATATCATACACAAAGTGCATTTCAAATTATAAATCTTCCTTAAGAGGATGAGTTTTTAAATGGGGCCTCTCTTGACACTGACATTCATTTGTGGTAGATTAGCTATGTCATTACATGCAATGTATTAGTGGATACACATTGAGTTTGAAAAGCACATCTTATGACTGCTTCTATTTTGACTAATTTATCTTTAATCTTACATAATACTAACTTTTGTTCATATTCAGATTTAAGTTTTCTTTAGAGATTTCTTTTATCCATCTCCCCAGAATTCTTTCTTTGAATAAAGGGAATGTTCAAATATCACCCAGGAAGTAAAATGAATGCTCTGAAATTACTCAATTTTAGAACAATTAGAGCTTGGTTAATCCACATGTACACAGACTCAATTAACTCAACAATTGAATTATGCATTCCAAACTCAATATAAATTACTAAAATATGATTAAGTAGAATGGATTTGTTTCAAACTATTTATGCTAGTACAAGTATTGTTGTAATATTAAACATCTGAAAAATATCCTTTTATCATTATTCACATTTAATTATGACATATGTCAAATTTTAAGTATTGAACACATTTGCTATGCAGGATATTTCTCTGTCACCATGAAAGAGCCAAGTATGCAAAATGTAATTTTAGTAGTTTCTCTCCAAGAAGACTGGCTTTCCAATGCCATCATACAGCTTTTATTACCCATAACATCTCTGTCACTAGCCCCAGGAAATATGCATGGTATAGTAGTTTCTCTAACTTTTATTGAAGCTGCACAATGGAAAAGACTCTCACCATGCCTTTAAGCTGATCAATACCATGACTGAGTTTGAGAAAATTTCTTAATTACTGGAAGAAATAGATAAAATTAAATTATACTATGAATGATTTTTACAAAGCCTGATTTTTAAAGTTTTTGATATGGATTACAAAACTTCTAATGCATAACCACAACACTCAATTGTGGGGCTGGGGATATAGCACAGTTGGTAAAGTGCTTGCCTCACTTGCATAAGGCCCTGGGTTTAATCCTAACCACTACTAAAAAAAAGAAGAAAGAGAAGAACTAATTTTAAATACACTTATTGTTTTATTGCTAATGTAATTTTTGTACTGTTTCCATAGCATCCCAGAGCTTGCTAACAAGGTGTGAGTGGTTTCTTAGGTTAAAACAAATTGCAAGTGGAAATTTAGCTGTGGCATGTTTAAATTGCAGACTTTACTTAAGAGAGGTGTTATTGTGAACCTCTACAGGATATTAGAATTCAGAAGTTGGTGCACATTTCATTATCTCAAATTTTATTTTTATGCTGAATTAAAAAAAGATCCTTAAGGGATTTCTTTACTTGGTATATCATACAAGGAACTATAAAATATAAATTTAGTCATTTGTTTTATATCAAACTTATTTTCAAAAGGGACCTGAAATTTTGCCGACAATTGAAAAGCATACATGCATAAAACTTTTTAAATATTCCTTAGAATTTTACTGCAATTTATCAGGCAATTTAATTTTGAGTAGTAAGAAGATGAAATCTGCCTCTATTTTCCCTATGGTCAAAAGAGGTACACTCATACTTTTCTGGTAGGACTGCAAATTGGTGCATCAAATATGGAAAGTAGTATGGAGATTCCTTGGAAATCTGGGAATGGAACCACCATTTGACCCAGCTATTCTTCTCCTCAGTCTATACCCAAAGGACTTAAAATCAGCATACTACAGGGACAAAGCCACATCAATGTTTATAGCAGCACAATTCATAATAGCTAAACTGTAGAGCCAACCTAGATTCCGTTCAGTGGATGAATGGATTAAAAAATGTGGCATATATACACAATAGAATTTTACTCAGCAATAAAAGAGAAAAAAAATCATGGCACTTGCAGGTAAATAGATGGCATTGAAGAAGATAATGTTAAGTGAAGTTAGCCAATCCCCCCCAAAACAAATGTCGAATATATTCTCTAAGGAGGCTGATTTATAGTTGGTAGGGAGAGAAGCATGTGAGGAATAGAGAAACTCTACATTGGGCAGAGGGGTTGGAGGGAAAGGGAGGAACAGGGGGTTAGCAAGGATGGTGGAATGTGAAGACATCATTATCCAAAATACATGTTTGAAGACACGAATTGGTGTCAACATACTTTATATACAACCAGATATATAAAAAATTGTGCTGTATATGTGTAATAAGAATTGTAATGCAATCAACTGTCATTTACTTGAAAAAAAATTTCAAATACTCTAACTGGAGTGTCCCATATAATTCACTGTACAGATACATATAGTTTCTGTGTACCTTATGCACTTATTTTGATATATAACGTGTAGCATAAATGTGTAGATAATAAGGATGTGTGCCCCAGAGTTACTAAAAATAACTCCTGAATCATAAAAATTATGAACATAAACTCATGTGTATATATTTAATATATTTGCTTGCCTATAATATGTACGTTTCAAAATTTGATTTTCTAAATCTAAAGTTTAAAATAGTATTGTGTAGAAATTCAGTTAGTATTTATTCTCCCAAAAGTCTTACAAATAATTTTAGTAATTTTTCTAAACAATGGAAAGAAAAAAAAAAGTCATATGTAACAAATCATTATTTACTTAAACAAAAATTTCAGTGAATTTGAATTATTCAAACTGCTATATTTGTGTAATAGTTTGTATTCTGAAAATTACCTTAAAATGCTCAAATGGGTTATTTAACTCTTTCTATGAAAAACCTCATATCTAAATTCCAAATTATTTACTTTAGAATACATATGACAAATATTTAGCACATACTCAGAACATTAACATGACTTAATAATTTCACTATATTATGTTTTAATCCCTATTATAACTAGAATAACTAAAATAATTCATATGATGTACATAATAGAGTACCTGGTATTATAAGATTATCACCTTACAGCACTATAGTGCTATAATCCTATTGATTTAAGTGAAGAAAGTATGTTTCTCCTCAATATAATTGTATTATCTCATGTTTTAGGATACTATTTCAGGGGGAAAGTTGTATGCTTAAGTACATTAAAAAAGAGGAAACGAGTCACTTTCTTCATAAAAAAACTACAGCAATGTGATACATTTTGGTCATGTTACTGTCATCATCTGAGAAATGGGAGAAAAAAGATTCATTACCTATATGCCTCTATCTTCTTTCTTGGGTAGTAAATGTAGACATGAGATGTGGAAAAATCCCTAGCAATCATTATAAAAAATACAAGTGATTAAATTTGTGGAAAGAATAAATTAATTGTATTTTACACAAAATTCCATAGCTATAAGTGGTGTTATTTGCATAATAACCTTATATAAATGGTCAGAATAGCCATTGTTTTGTTTTACTTCCTGATGTATTCTTATGATGTGAGCCATATGAAAATACTTTGCAGTCTATAAAAACCCTGTTAATCTGACATAACTTTCCCATGTTCCTGTATGAATACATAACTACTAAAACTTCACATCAAGTACAACCACAAGAATGGGATCCCAATTAGAATGTTATACTCCATGTATGTATAATATGCCAAAATATACTTTACCACCATGTGCATCTAAAAAGAATAAATAAAAATTATATATAATATAAAATACTCCTGGTAATATGAACTTAAACCAGGAAGTCAATGGTAAGGATATATGTGCATGTGTGTGTGTGTGTGTGTGTGTGTACATGTGTGTGTATGTACATATACATGTATTTATGTGGTCATGCATATACATATGATATGCCACATAAATACATATATATGTGTGTAACATATATATGTGTGTATATATGTGTGTCCATAAAAATAAGTACATGCATATGTAAATTTTTTCTTTGTCAAATTCAGATTCAAGTTTTTATTTAAGATTTTCAGTTAAGACAAAGGTTTTCTCAAAGCCAAAACACATTAATTCACATAGAGTATATATTATTCTGTGTGTAATTTTGGAATTGGTAAGAATTCTTTGAAAGATAGCCAAGAAACATAAATCCTACCTACAATGGAAAAAAGAGATATATTTGGCTTTGTTCAAATATAAAAGTAAAATATTCAACAAAATTAAAAATCAAAAATGCAAGAAAACACTATAAATACATTTAAAAGTCAGGTAGTAACTTCTTTTAATGAGGGAATGGATAAAATTCTGTCCATGACAGTAATATCTAATTGTTTCAAAAATAAAGATATATTTTATTTTTGATCTTAGGTTCAAATATTTTTCATAATAACATATTGATAAGTGGGAGAATAGTGTACACAGGATCTAAAACACTGTCTCATTTTCAGACAGTTAAATTCAACTGAAAATTTCAGCTTTAGTTCTATAATATTACCTAGTTCTATGGGGGTACTTCAAATTTTCCTGCTTTTAACATGGGTGTTTTAGAACTAAATATCCAATTACTGTACACATATAGGCTGGCTTTAACATTTATATTTATTTCTTTTTTAAAAACATATTTATTTTTTAGTTGTAGTTGGACACAATATCTTTATTTTATTTTTATGTGGTGCTAAGGATCGAACCCAGGGCCTTGCATGTGCTAGGTGAGAACTCTACCACTGAGCCACAACCTCAGCCAACATTTCTGTTTCTTTCTACTACTAGGGTACAATTATGTCTTTTAAAATTTGGTATGTATTTAAATTTCCATGTTGTATTTTATTTAACATATTCTGTGCTTTTAGAACAAGATAGACACTTAAAGGATTAGTAGAATTTCAGATTAACAACCATTCCTACAGAGGTCTTTAATTTAGAAGACACCTTTATTTAAATATCACATTTTCCAGAATTCAACAGATACTTTAAAACATATAAATATATATGTAATTACTCATACCAATATAAGTAGAACCAATCAAAATTTTATGATATGAAGTATCCTTCCAGGAAATATCTATATACAGATGATGGAGATTTGTTTTTCAAATGAAAATTAGAATTGGTCTGAAGCTTGTGGTTCAATACATTAATATGGCACAAATCTTTTTTTATTTTAAATTACTTCTATGAAACATTTTTGGTATCTTTTTACTTTTGACACAAAATATAATCCTATCTTATGAAGATGTATAATTAATTTCATAATATTTTCTTAAGTAGAATGTCATTTCAGATGATGATAAGGCACTATTTCCTGGCTGCCAGGCTCCAATCTAAGATTAAGGCCTTCTAAGATTCCATTTTGCTCTTCATGATTAGTTTGATATTATTTTGAACATGTTATAATTTGCTCAGATAGTACTAACCTAATAATAATATGAAAAAAGTTGATCAATATATCTACATAGAGTGGATTCCATATGGTCATGGAGAAACCTTAGAATTAAAGCAACCAAGTTAAGTAGATCTAGTAACATGTGAGTAAAATTACTTTGCTATAAGGGCAAATAGTATATCAAATGGTAGAAGTGATACAGCTACTGTCATCAGCAATATATTATGAACTAGATATTTGAGGAGTGGAAAATACAGAATTATACAAAGGGAACAGCTGCATGTAGGAATTTTGTGTTTTGGTTTTATAATATACTGGTTTTACAATATACTGAATTATTTAACCCAGTTACAACACCAGTGAAATAAAAAAAGTAAATTAATAGTACTACTGAACACTGTTTTTGTTTTTTCAAGATGTGTCTAAGCACATGTATTAATATTTCCATCCTACCATACTTATAGCAAGCCAACATGGAAGATGTTATTTCTATTCTTATTTCTCAGGTGAGGATGCTAAAACACAATGTGGTTACCACATTTTCCTGAGATCTTAAAGCATTTACAGAGCTCCAGGATTGAGCCCACTCAGGATGTTCTAGCACTAATGGTTTTATCTATGTTCTACCCAATCTTTCTAGTACATGTGTGTACACACATTTACCCCGATAAGACATTTGTAAGGGAATAATACCTGGAATAACATTAAATATGATGAATAAGAGATGTCCAAGGTTAAAAACACTTGGGATATTACATAGGAGGTGCTCAGTATTTAAAAGCGATTATTTTTATTTTAAAAAGCTTCTAGTTCAATTTCTGAAATTGGTGGATCTAATTACCAAGTAGTATTACTTGTGTGAACGTCTAGAGCGTTCAGGTCCCTGGGTAAGGGTCGCAAAATAACCAGGACACAGGGGATGCAGAGCAAAGGCAGCAATTACAACTGCATGCTGAGGTTTATTTGCAAGTTCCTTTTATATTTTTCTTCTAACAAAGCAAGCAATTCTTCCCAAGCAATTCTTCGATAACCCTTTACCCACATTGCCCAAATATCATGCCTCAGCGGATACACAGAGCTAAATTCAGATCGTTCCTGTTTATTTGATAAGTACCCTCTTAAGGTTCTTTGTAGACATTATCTATTCCCCTGAGGATTCATTTGTTTCTTTAGAATGTACTGTTCCCAAGATAAGTATGCAGGAAGCTTCTTCCTCTTGGCCAAACCATGCAGAACTTGTGACTTGTGATAAGGGGAAGAGAACTTTTCCTCCTCCTAACTGAGTTTTGCCTCAGCTGACCTAAATCACAGCCACAGCTCTTGCAAGATGTCAGGCCTGAGGGAGCTAAACTCTGCACACTCAAACCCCAACAACTTGGATTACCTTATAAACAATAAAATTTAAATTACACAAATAAGAGCAATGTGCAATGTATAGTGTGAATAACTAAAATTGGTGAAATTCAGACATTGCATATATCTTAATGTTTCATGAAAAAGAGTAGATTTTTGTTCAAAAAATAAAAACCAGAAATATACTATAAGTTTTTTCCTCCTCAATTTTTATTATATTCCCTCATTTTATTTATTTATTTTTATGTGGTGTTGAAGATTGAACCCAGTGCCTCACATATGCTAGACAAGCTCTCTACCACTGAGCTAAATCCCCACCTCCATTCTCCTCAATTTAAACACAATATGTCACTTTTAAATTTTTACTAATTTTTTAAGTTTTCCAATTAAACAGGTAAAATATCTGTTCTTATCAGAGTTGGGTACTCTTTGCTATTTGGTTTACTATTAAAACTACTATTGTACACATTTTCATGTATTCCATGCTGGTCCTCAGAAGAATGTGTTTACTCTCTAAAATATAATGAAATATATATTTTTTGTCTTTGAGGGTATATATGCATTTACTTGTATGTAAGCATTTCTGTGAAAGTGGGAAATCAACAATATAAGAACAATGGAAAGGGACAAGAAAGGAAAAACAGGTTTTTTTTTTTTTTGAAATTTCTGTTCAAAGCCTAATTGACTTCATTCTGAATGAGTGTTAGTGAAGATAATGCATTGTTCTTTATTCTAATGGACTTTCCTTCATGTGCCCCTATTATCCCTTCCATATTCCCATTGCCCCTCTAATACCCATTTTGGTGGGGAGTGGGATAAAGGTACAGAAATTTGAATCCAAGGTATTTAACTCTAGTACTATATCCCAGGCCTGTTTCTATTTTATTTTGAGACACGGTGTCTCTAAGTTACTGAGGGCCTTCCTAAGTTTCTGAACTTGACATTGAACTCTCAATCCTCCTGCCTCAACTTCAGAGCCATTGGGATTACAGGTATACACAACCATGCCCAGTCTAATACCCATATTTTAATCACTCACAGGGATAACTGAGGAAAACTTAACATCTTTAGATTATACTATAAAGAGATGAATTGATATTATTTATAGATAAATTTTGTGCTTAAAGGCCGGGAAATTTAAAACTGGCAGAAATAAAACATGTAACTTGAAAGTTAAGTAAGAAAAAAATTGTCTTTTTCACATGTAAATTACTGCATGTAAATTAATCTCCAGAGTGTTACTAGGTTTTCTGTATTTCTCTTTGTTTTGTCCTTTTCTGTATTTTTATGCAATTCTGAAGTTGGATCTAGCAAACTATCAGAGGAAAATAAAGTCCTTTTTGCTGCTTTCTAAAGAGAAAGGAATACATGAAAAGTCTCCAGCCATTTATCTGTCATATTCACTGATAAAAACTCCAAAGAGGAACAACTAAGGTTGATTGCAATCAATCAGAATGTTTTTGTGGAACACGATTCAAATATATTCTATTATAAATCGCTACTATTCAGAGTAGCAATTTTTAATTTTTTTTAGTTGTAGATGGACACAATATCTTTATTTTATGTATCTATGTGGTGCTGAGGATCAAACCCAGTGCCTCATGCATTAGAGGCAAGTGCTTAACTACTAAACTATAATCCCAACCCCAGAGTAGCAAATTTAACTACATAAATACTTAACACAATTTCTAAGTAGGTGTTAAGAAAGCACGTACTTGTGAATACAACAAATCTCTCAGTTGGTGGTGGAGAGAAAAAGGTTATTTGGTCATTTGGCAATCAGGTAAAGCACCTTCAATGAAATATTATTTAATGGTACTTAATTGTACTAAGGGATCTGAAATAACCAATATACTAATTTTTTAACTTGTATCCAAGTCATGTTGTATCCCAGAAGACACAGTCTACTGATCTACACTGAATTTAGAGTTTGGAACATTGGAGAATTAGAACAAATGACTTATAACCAGTCAATCAATACAATAAAATTTTTCAAGTAGTTTCTTCTAGAATAATGGATTTTTTCTCTTTTATTGTTTTTACAATTTCTTCCTTCTTTTCTCTACCAACACCCAAATCATAATCATAAATAAATAGCCATATGATATAAAATAAGCTTTTGATGAACTTGTTGTGGTGATGAGAATCAAGTTAAATTGACTAAAAATTTTTTAAGTACAATTGTCTCATTATTTGTTGAGGAACTGCAGAAATGCACATAATTAATGAGGTTTCTTTAACTGTGAAGCTTAGAAAAGAAAATACATAACAATGTTAGAGATGTTTTACTCTACATATATCACAGGCAATATGATTCACAGATATATAAATCATTCTCAACAAAAGGAAAAGTGTAGTGGCTCTTTCAGATAATGCAATCCTTTCCAGTTTTCTCCCCCTCAGAGTAAATGAAAATGTAGTAAATTAAAACAATTCAGTAAGTAAAAGAAGCTTTTGCTTCTATGTTGCATCTAGTGCTTTTCTATACTATTCAGAGCATCTGTTGACCAGGTAAAATATATAAAATACTCTATATACAGATTAAACCATACTCTTAATCCAAATATTTGTTAATTTCTAAAATAAAACAGAGGTAGATATACCTTAAATGCTCCCAAAAATCCGAGTCATCTGGACTTCTGGATATTTCTTACACTATAAAAAACAGGATTGTACAGCAGTTATGTGCAGGTGTATGCAGATTGCCATCACGTGACACTAAGTGGAAAGTAATTTTATAAAGTGACAATTCAATGTTAATGTTTTCTTCAATGATTTTAATGTGTAAAATTAATTTTAGTTTGCAACAAAAGCAAGATTAGATTCATTTCTCAGAAATACTAATTCCTCAAAAGTACTAAGTTTAGAAACTGAGAATGCTTCACAAATAATACCTATTAACAATTGTAATCTGATGAAAAAGATATTAAGTTACTCTGAAAATTAGAAAATAACCCAATTTTTACATATTAACTATTTTCTTGGGGAAGGTACCAGGATTGAACACAGGGACACTTGACCACTGAGCTAAATACCAGCCCTATTTTGTATTTTATTTAGAGAGAAGGTCTCACTGAGTTGCTTAGTTTCCCACTTTTGCTAAGACTGGCTTTGAACTCAGGATATCCTGCTTCAGCCTCCTGAGCCACCAGGATTACAGGCATGCATCACCATATGTGGGTTACATATTAACTACTCTTGCTTTGAGATTTTCAACAAGATTTCAAATGCCTGTATACTCTACAGGTTTATAAATATTAGGTTGTGGCCAAAGTATTTATCCCCCATCAACACAATAACAACCCACAATATATTGTTTCTGCTGTTTCCCCTCTCCTGTGGTATACATAAAGGAAACTCCGTAGAATCCCTAAAATCTCAAAGTCTGGTTTTTAATTCATTATATGACAGGTCACCCTGCCTTCTGAGAACATTTAGTAGACTACAGCTCCTGGGCTAGTTAGGGATGCCAAGGAAAACATATTTTTATGTTGGAAGAAAAGCAGAGTAAAATTCCAAAATTGAAATCAATGTTCAAAAGTCAACGAGGCATAAGATATGGTAACTAGGTTTCACTCAGCCTTTTTAACGTGATATGTAATAATATGTTAATGTTTCATGTATCATTGGCATTTCAAAACTCAGTCCAAAAAAGAGGCCTTTTCTATTTTAGGCCTCTTCTATTCTTTAGTTGTATATACTTGGATGTATTTGTTTTTCTTTATACATTGTAGTATAGAATTATGCATATTTTTATCTTCCCTTCTATACCATCTTAGAAATTCTTGAGGATAGAAAACTCTGGTTTTGAATGAAGGCTATTGCCCACAATAAAGTAATACTGCTTGAATTAATTTCTAGGTCACTACATTTTTTTGTCCCAAATTTATTGCATATTATGAAATCTTTTCCTGGAATTGGATGTGGTGGCCCACAACTGTAATTCCTTGGGAGGTTGAGGCAGGAGACTCTTGAGTTCAAATTCAGCCTCAACATTTTCTTTATTTATATTCCATCTTTATTTTTATTTTTTCCTATTATTTTACCAAAAACTTTGTATAAAAAATAGTTAATAATAGTTGCCTACAGCCTCTGTAAATATTAAAAGTAAGTCCCAAATTTATTGCATATTATGAAATCTTTTCCTGGAATTGGATGTGGTGGCCCACAACTGTAATTCCTTGGGAGGTTGAGGCAGGAGACTCTTGAGTTCAAATTCAGCCTCAACATTTTCTTTATTTATATTCCATCTTTAATTTATTTTTATTTTTTCCTATTATTTTACCAAAAACTTTGTATAAAAAATAGTTAATAATAGTTGCCTACAGCCTCTGTAAATATTAAAAGTAAGGGGTATCTTGAGATTAAATGCCCATGAATTTTCTTTTCCAAATCCCTAATTCATAGATCCAACCATCAATAAATTTATTTCTATTTGATCATCTCAACAGGGAGAACTATCTGTAGAATTATAATGCATGTTCTTCTTTCATTAATATGAAGTCTTGCAGGGCGTGTGGTGAGAACCATAGGGCCTCCACCAGGTCTCATGAAGGTACTGCATCTGCTGGCCAAAGGGAAGGTGTCCCTGGCTGCCAGAATTCCCAGAGCAGAAGACTAAAATATGCTGAACAGTCCCCCCCTCTGAAGGCATAAGTGAGGTATTGCATGAGGATATGAAGGGAGTGTTACCCTGGCCTTAGGTGGGTTGGGGTCGGGGGAGAGGAATAGATGAAGAACTTACCTTCCCACCACTATTTCAGTGGGAGGCCTGCCAGTGATTCTTTGTGTTCCATGGTCTGACACTTGGCCCTTCACACTGGGCCATGTCCAGGCTGTCTTTCATCTCCTTGCCTTGACCCCAATTAATGTCAGGCAGAGGCTGACACAGGGACAGGTGTGACAAGTGTCTGGCTTCTTATTTGACAATTGGCAAGAAAAAACTCTCCCTGTAAAGATGTTCCATCTTCATACCTCCTGGATGTCACCACGAGGACCCGTCATGGCCAGGACAGATGGTGGCCCTAATGGACTCCATTCTTCACCTGCTGCCAGAGCTGCAATCCAGCCCCAAGGCAATGGAACCCTCCCTGACACTGTGGCTTGCCCATTCCCTCCCTGACCACAGAGCCTCTCTCACAGTTGGACGCCAGGGTTCCAGCATCTCTACCCCCTGCTCTTGAGACAGAGCACATTTGAGTCTCAGTTTTGGCACAAGGCAGAAAAACCTTTGTTCTTTTTAAACTACCTTCCAGTTAGTCATCCTGATAACCCAACCTGGGGGCACCATCACTGTCCCAGGATGTCCAGGGAACTCTCGAAGTTGGGATCCCAAGCACAGAGGTCACATGACAATCTTCATCATGCTGTTTCTGGGTCTCAGCTGTAATAAGGGCCCTTGGGGGTAGCAGGATTTTGATCAGTGGAAACTATAGTTTCAGTGGAAACTATAGGGCTACAAGCTCCCATCTTAGTGACTAATTTCCTGCTAGGTACCAGATATCATGTTCATTGTCCCCACCTTGTGTGGGGCTACTGGTCCAGTGTGTATTGGAGACCTCTCTCAGCCAGGTTGATACTCTTTCCCCACGAAGTACTCCACAGATGGGAATGGGTAATGGCCTCCGCCAGGCTTTTTATGTCCTTGGGGCAAGAATGTGGTAAGATTAAAAGGGAGTTGGGAAGAGTCCAGCCTCCTGAGGGGTTCAGGAGAAGAGCAGCCTGGGGGAATATTCCTGAGACTGAGACAAGCACTGGAGGAGGGGAGTTGCCTGAGTAAAATAGGCATGAGAAAGCCAGAGTCTCATAGAGCAGTTAGTGTGCATGAGTTAGGGTTAGTCCAGATGCTAGCAATGCCCCTTCTAGCTCCAACTTGACCTTGGAATCTGTGTTGGGCTTTCTTCTATATAAAGTGGGGACATTGGGGAAGACTGTTAAGTTCAGGGCTGATGAGCCAGGCATTTCCTCTTTGCATTTGACCTGTATATATGTGGCCCTGTAGTGCACCTTATGAGGTGAATTTTGTGATCTCCATTTTCTATGTGATGAAATGAGCAGAGAAAGACTGCAGGGTCTGCCTGAGACAGAGTTCAGGACCTCCCTGCAGGGTTATAGGCAGGAACCTTGTGCCATAGGGACTCATGAATCACTATGCTTTCACCTGTTCTAGCATTAGTATGAGACCAGATAGAATAAACCAAGAGCACATTTGTGACATTTTACTGCATGCCATACAACCATGATACTGTACCCATGAAGACCACATACCTGGGACAGTCAACAGAAACAAGCCATACAGAGGCCTTCTAGGTTGAGCAACAGGCAGAATGAGGTAGAATAGGCACCCTTTCAGGGACAGGATGTAGAGGGTGGATGTCAGGAGGAACCTGGGTTTGGGTCAACTGATGTGCCCCGTCTCAACCCTTAGTCCTCTCATTTCATAGATAAGAAACCCAGGCTCCATATGGGCCTGAGCTGGGCCACACAGGTGGGCTTGGAGGTGTCTGAGTCTCACTGGTCTCCTGCAGCCACAATGAGGAAATGAAGGAATGTTCATAGGCGCAAGGGGGCAGGGATTGGTTTCCTGAGGGCCTGGCCTGGCAGGGAGGTGTCACTGCTGGTAGGTGGAATGCAGGCTTAAATGTGCATTCACAGTACTAGGTACTGAGGCCTGGTCTAGGGTGCAGGGCACTGCTCCTAGAAGGCTGAGGCTTTGGGAATCCCTAGAAGTTGGAGACTTGCCAGGGACACAGGGTTTTGGAAGGACAGGTATATCTGGCCCAGACCTAGGCTTTCCAGGGACCCTTTTATATTTGGCTAGAGGGGAAAGGGAAGGGATAGGGTGGCTGTGTTCTGAAATCATTAGGACAATTACTAAGGAAAAGACAAAAGCTCTTTCAGATTTTATAATTGAGAGCCTGTGGGTAACCTGAGTAAGGGATTCAGAGAGGGTAACTAGGAGGTAGGTGTGTCCTCTGGGGTGAAATATTAGACAGTATAGATCCTCAGGAGTCACTTGGGAGGAATGAGTACAATAAGATCTGGGGATAGTCACTGATTCCTTGTGGATCAGTAATGGCGACTGGTGCCTGTGATTGTCCCTTGGGCTTAGAGTCTCATCTCTGAGGCTGGTCCTTCCAAAGCCCTAGGAGCATCTGTGTCCTGGGTCAGTAGACTGGATCAGGCTTCTTTTAAAAACTGCAAGTGGATTAGTTATGTAGGAGAGGCAGTGCTGGGAGTCTGAGATGACCCCCTCCTGAGTCCTGGACCAAGGTGCTAAGGAAATGAAGCTGGAAGTTCCCTGCTTCCACCTATTCCACAGCCCTAGGGCATCCCACCCACTTTCCCTCCTTCCTGCAGGAACAACCATTAAGTTTGTCAGCCTCAGGTTGTAGCAATGTAGCCAAAATACACTGACCTCCTTTTCTAGAAGCCAGTAGCTTCTGGGCCTCCCATCTGCACAGGTGAGAAGCCACCAATAATTTCCATCCCAAATTGATTTCAAATAAGCAAGAGTTATCATACACAATCATATAGGAATAATTTATCACTCATTAACAAAAGATCAATTACTTATTCACATTGTCCTTGCCTGAGCACATAGCAAACTCTGATGCAGGAATGCATTGGGGTCTCTCACAGAAGTTGAAGATGCCCCTTCATTTCCAGCCAAGGTCAGGTCTAAGTCCCAGTGGCTGCAGAACATATTCCAATGGAAGGTAACCCCTGCTGAGTAACCCACTAGCCTGGTGAGGGAGGTGCCTTGTGACAGAGGACAGGAGCAGGCAAAGATAAGGAGGGATCCAGGAGTATTTGTTAGGATGTGAAGGGCTGGGCTAGGTGGACTTGGAGGAACATCAGACAGAGCAAGGAGGAGTGGCAAAGAAAGCTTGAGCAGAGAATTTTCGGCCAGAAGCTGCCCCTTCAAGTGTCTGGATTGCAGAAGCCTCTGTAATCAAGAAACCAGAGTGTCCTTGGAAACACGTTGTGTCTTCAACCACACATGGCTGGGTTGGGGATCACAGAGCAGGGTGCAGGGCTTAGACGCTGCCCCAGATGCCAGATACCCAAGGCTGTATGTGCAGGTGCTTTTTCCTCCTGCACCTCAGAGACAACTCTTTCTAAACCCACATTTTTCTCCAACTTCTGGATAATTCAATTTCCTTTCTTTTTTTATTATCTCTAAAACTTCAGTGCCAAATATGCAGGCTTTTGTTTTTAAACTAACATTTTAGTCCACAATATCTTGCACAAGGTTAAAATATCTAACCAGCTACTGATCTGGAAAATTGGTTTGTTCAACTCCTGCCTGCAGTCCTTGCTGAAGGCAGCCACTCTTAGCCCCTTTTCCTGTGTTAATGATTACCTTTGCATTTCTGAGGCTCCCAACTAGCCCCTCTCTTGTGTGGTCTTTGGTTTTTCCTGCGGTTTATAGTTGACTTTGGTTTTTGGTGTTTTGTTTTCCCTATTGTCCCATGTCATGAGATCATTCTTTCCTATGTCAGAGTTTGTAATGGGTTTCTTATTTTCTCCCTGGAAAGATTTCAGGCCCTTTTCCTGCTACCCCATGAATTCCCTTAACCACTATTAAGGTTGCATTCGACTTTAACTGTGTGCACTATTTTTCTTCTGGGTTTACATTCTTGTTTAGGTTGAAGCACAACCCCAAATAAACAGTCTAAGGAAGGTATAGTGAAGAAAATTCTCTGAATCCTCCCATAGCTGCAAGTTTGTTTAGCTGGATTGGCCGACTTCAGAATGCCATTTTGAAAATGGTGTTCCCTCAGAGTATTGAAGCTATTAGACTTTTATCGTCCTTTGGCATCCAATTTGGTGTGGGGAAGCCTAATCCCACCTTGCATATTTTGTGATTGACTTTTTCTTTCTGAATCTTTAGGCCTGTCTTGATCCCTGTGTTATGAATGCACACAGTTTCTCAACTTTGGGAAATTTTCTGGTATTCTTTCTTTGATTTTTTTATTCTCTATTTTCTCAGTTTCTTCTCTATGGAATGACCCTAAGACAGATATTTGACCTATGTTTGTCTTTTGAATCTCATTCATTTTTTTCGTCCTCTTTTTATTTTTCTTTCTGAGGGACTTTCTTGACCTTGTTTTCCAACACTTCTACTGATTTTTTTTTAATTTTAGCAATTCTATTTTAATTTATAGAAATTCTTTCTTGTTCTGATGGTTTCTTGGTCATAGCACTCTGTTCTTGTTTTAAATCCTCTTCTATTTGTAGGAGGATACTAATTAGATTTTTCTTCTAGTTTGGGGAGAGATAAAGCTTATCCTATGATAAGTTTCAAGCAAGAGGGAGGAGCTATTCAGGGTACCCCCAGATGCTAGTGATGAAGACCATTTCTCTGAATGTTTCCATAGGGGAAACATTTCCATCATTCAGTTCCCTGCCTTACTAAGGGTGTGTTCTGTGTCACCATCATCTTAGGAAAGGGATGAACACATCTCTCTAACATAGATCACAGTGTCTAACATGGTGGTGGGAAGAGGAGGGGGAATAGTGTTGTATGAAAAGCAGCAACAACTTAATGTTGAGTGAGGGTGGGCATCTCTCAAGCCGAGGCAGGCTACACTGGGCTCTAGATTAATCTGCCATCTTCCTTTCTCTGCTGAGACTGAAATTGGGAAGTGACTGTAGGTATGTTTGCTGTGCAGCCTGGCCAGCATTATCTCCTCCAACTTCGACACAGCTGAGCTCCTCCCTACATATAGCAAGACCACTGTCACACCAGAAGGCTATCTATACTGATCTTAGGTACCAGGACCCAGATTGGCCTCTATATATGCAGGACACTCTTCACAGAGGCCAGACCTAGTGAGAATATGTCTGAGATTCTGGGGAGGTGGGTGCTAGCCCATCATCTTCTTCATATTATTGGTATGATAATAGACAGATTGGGCTGAAAACTTCTCCAACTAGTTTTAGAGTGGGTACAAAGGCTGCATCTGAGTCCAGGGCTAAAGAACCATCCCAGGGTCCACCATCAGCCAGACCAGGAAAGGAGGCCTAAGTTAAGCATGAGGTGCTTTAGGGTGTCAGGATGCCCAGAGTGGCTGCCATTCCCTACTGTGTAGTCTCTGGAGCTTGTAGTTGTCTCTGATCATAATGGAAGGGTACTCTAGGGCTTCAGTTATGTGTTCTATCCCTTGGCCTCTCTGATGTCCTGCTGGTGATCTTGTCATGCCTCAAGACTGTTGTTTGAGGAGTGGTGATGATAGTCACCTCTTCACTGTGCTATAGGAGAACACACTGTGGGGATGTCATGAAACTTCCTGAAATAAGAAATATCCACACATTGGACTGTCCCAAAGAAACCAGAGACCTCAATCTCCCTCTTCCCTTACTTTGCCTTTCCCCTGCCCTGTCCTGCTACTGGGCCCTGTGTGACTCTAGGGGTATGACAGTGTACTGAAATACTCTTAGGAGTCAGATGTTTATCCAAAAAGCCCCTGTATGACCTCAAAGCTCTGATGCTGGAGCGGGATGTCCTTGGGACCAGGCATCTACCCAGGGATGTCTGATGTCTATATAGCACTTGCCTTTGGGGCTCTCTGCCCTTGTGTGAGACTGACTGTATTCCATGTGGGTTCCAGGTCTGCTCCAATCTGCCCTCCATCCAAAAGCTTTTAATAATGTGGTAGTTGTGATGATGGTGGTAATAGTTGTGGTGATGGTGATGATGATTTATATAGTTTGGATTTTAAATGTCCACCAAAGACCCATGAATTGAAAGCTTGGTCTCTTGCCTGTGGCAGTATTGGAAAGCATAAAATTGTTTTAGAAGATGGAATCTTTCTAGTGGAAAAAAACTAGGTTACTGCAGGCATGGGCCACTGCACACCCCCCCTCGCATTTTTTTGCTTTCATCAGCTTCCTCTGCTATATCTTCCTGCCATGATGTGATGGCTCACCACAGGCCCAAAGGCAACAGGTCTAAAAGACCTCTAACTGAAACCATAAGCCAAAATAAACCTTTCCTCCTTGGAAGTTTATTATCTCACATATCTTGTCATAGTGATAGAAAGATGAATAATGCAGTGACAGTGATGATGATGATGATGAAGATAATGATGGTAGTAATTGGAGTGGTGATAACAATGACAAGAATAGAAGACACCCCAATAGCCCATATTCTCTTCATGATGCTGGACATGGGACTCCATAGGTGGCTAGACCCATGGCCACCAAAGGTGGTCCAGAACTGCCTGTTTATAAAGAGGCACTGACCTGCACATGTACACTCCTTCTAGGCCATGCCCATGCCCAAGACATAGCTTGGTGTCGGCAGGTCAGCAAGTATTCTTGATGTGACTAGCCAGAGCCCCAGCTTCTCCCTTCATGGAGAAGCCATGGCCTCAGAGGCCTCCCAGCTCAGCTAAACCACTGCCTGCTCAGAAACCATCTCCCCTAGATTTGTCTCCCATGAAGTTGTATCATCCTTCCTCCCACATGAGGACTGCATTGCTTTGCACCTCCTCCCAGGGCCTAGGGATGGCTGTCTGGTTCATACAACTAGTTTTATTCTCTTTCTTGTTTGTTTGTTTGTTTTGGTAGCAGGGATTGAACCCAGAGGTGTTTAGCCACTGAGCCCATCTGTAGCCCTATTTATTTATTTTTTTAAAAAAAATTGAGACACAGTCTCACTAAGTTATTGATTTCCTTGCTAAATTTCTGAGGTTGGACTTACACTGGAAATCCTCCTGCCTCAGCTTCCAAAGTTGCTGGAATGATATATGTGTGCCACATCACCCAGCTCTTTGTAGTATTAAGTTGTCCTTTTATGCATGTTTTAGTTACAAGCCTCCTGACAGCCTCTTCAGCAAAGTAGTTTTTTCCCATGGGCCTGCCCAGTATTTCAGAATTTGGTATTTCTCTCCTCATATCCTTCACCCACAACCAAGTGAGATGCGAAGCCTGACCAGGTCTCCTGGGGGGTTGACTCCACACCAAGTGAGATGCCTCTTGGCTTTTCACATTGAGTCATATGGCCTCTGCAAGACAGTGGTCTTCTCCAACCCTTGATTTCCTTTTCATTAGGTGAGAAGTTGAGTGGCTTATACTGGGCCATTGTGAAAGTGAAGGTGGCAACAGCCACATGTAATAGGGAGTCAGTCACAAATCAGGTCAGCAAACTGTTTCTGTAAAAGGTATAACACTAGATCACCCCAGTTTTGTGGGCCACATGGTGTTGTGTCTTAACAACTCAATCCTGCCAATGAGTTGTCTCAGATTATAATTGAACATATATGTGTGGCCGTATGCCATAAACACTTTATTTACAAAAGCAGCCACCAATTCTTGAGCCAGTTTGCTGAGTGCTTGTAGAAAAGGAGGTAAGAATGCCCCTTGTTTTTGATGAGGGCTTCCCTCTGGCACCCTAGACTGGGTTATCTGTTCTCATCCTTCTGGCCTCACTGGGAATTACACCAGTGGGAGTTCTACCTGTTTTGGCCAGGCACACTCACCAGCCCTCACAGGGCTTCCTTGTGTGCTGCCCTTGTGCCATGTGCTGCTACCTCCCTCAGCTTTTTCAAAGTCCTCTGGGAAGCTGGAGCAGCCCCTCGTCAGGAGGATGTGCCAGGCCAGGGCTATACTGAGATGGCTCCAGTGGCAGCCTAGCTGGCTGTTCTCCTAACAAGAGGCTGAGAGGCAGGATGGGCTGATTCCAGAGGGTGGCCTCAAGATCTGCATGTGACTTTTCATAGCAGAATAAATTCTTCCTGGGCAGAGACCATCTATCTGCCTGGCTGGTGATGCTCTACAAGTGCTGAGGGCTCAAGAACAAATGGAGAGGTTCCTAACCACTTTCTCCCCCTACAGTGAGGGTAGACCCTTTACCAGCTCCCCAGATCTTTGTGGCCCCAACATAGCAATACCAGCAGCCCAAGGACTAAGTATACTTTCTCCTGTTCTGTGTCCCTAGAGCTAATCATGCTAACAGTGCATTCTTATTGTGTGCACCCTCAGCATTCACTCCCATTGTTTGCTCCCCCCATGCACTCTTATTGTCTGATTTTGTGCCCTTGAATATGTGTTCCTGTTGCACATACCTCTTTTACACACCTAGGTACTTCAAGTATCCCTGTCAGAGGCTGACACTCTGAGTCTCATAGGCAATGGTCAGTTTGGTGTCAGCAGAAAATCCAAGGTTAGCAGCTCAGGTCAGAGTGCTAGACCTGCGAGTGGGTGTGGGGCATAAGGGAGGGCAAGACCAAGTACTGTGGACCCTGCCAAGCTGAGTAGCCTGGGAAGGGGGAGGTTGGGCAGACAGATGTGAGGGCAAGTGTTCTGCAGTGCTAGAGCCCAGGCCATGGCACAGGAGTTCCCATTCTTAAAACTTCACTCTCAAGGACAGGGGCATGTGGGTTATGTGCTAGTTCCTTATTAGTTCTCCTGAGGACTCATGCTAGTTGCTGGACTTAATTAGCCACAGGACCACAGTGAGATATCTTGGAGACAGAATCCTTCAGGTAATTAGACAGTGGGTGTTTACTGCCAGTTGAAGAAGGAGGAACAAGAGTTGCTACCAACAACCATTCAAGGAGACATTGACTGAGTCCATGGAATTGGGACTGCCTGAACTATCTGTGTCCTAGGGCAGAATGGGGCTTCAGAGAGAGCCTCCAGATAATTGTGGACTCACAGTGTAAGGTTCACAGGTTGAGACCAGCAAGGTGGGCATCAGATGGGAGCATGTGATGGTCAAGTGAGGTTCTGGAGCCCTTGCATTGGCAGCCCAGCCTTAACTAAGAAGAATTCCTGAGGTCTGGATCCTGAATTGTGAACTCTACACACCAGAGGGTCAGCTGACAGTGGACTCATGGGGTTCTCCCCAACATCCTCATGTTCCCTGGGGCTGACTCAGGCCTCTGTGTCCCCTAACATCTCCACTCCACCCCCCACACCCCCGTGTATGGCACCTGCTATTATATGTGTTCTTCCATCTGCAGCACTCAGGCAGAGCCTGGGGCAGGGACCTCCTGACTTATGTTTTAGGGAAAACAGGGAGAAGTGAGTGAGTGGATGGCCCCTGTTGCAGTGTTGCCCCTTTGTGAAGGGACCCTCAAGCCAGGGCCATCACCTGCAGCCTCCATATCCTTAGCTTGAAAATGGCTCAAGGTAGACACTAAGGGTGTTGTGTTGGATACAAATTTTTCTTTGGTGGGGAAAGAGTGGATCTTTGGTTAGGGGAGGGGAGGGTAATAATCTTTCAGTGCCCCTGTTGTAATGGGGTTGGGATAGGAATTATAGCTTCCCCTTAACCAGCAAACTTCATTTTATTCATCTATAAAATGGGTCAACTAAATTTAACCCTTAGGAGTCATCATCAGACTTAGGGTCTTCTGCCCTTCCCTCTCTTCCTATTGGATGGTCTTGCAATAAGAGCAGGACAGGACTTAACCATTCACTGCCTCAGTTTCCTAATCTGAAAACAGACTGGTAATACTGATAAGAAAACTGATTCGTATGTAGTGACATCTCAAGCCTTTTTATACCAGCTTGTCAGATCTCCAAATGATTTTGTAGGGTGTTTCTCGTTGGGCAGATATGAGGACATTAGGGTACTGAGCTGGTGATTGATGCTCTGGGCTTGTAATACTGTCAGCCTTGAACTGCCTCTTGGCCTTGTAAGGTGGGGACAGAGGTGTACGCATGGGACCTCAGCCCAGGATAGAGACAGGCCAGAGTAGGGGGTGCTGGGAACAGAGGGGCCCTGGGGAAGAAAAAAAAGATGGCAATCCCACCTTAGCTCTATGGGCTGCTGAGTGAGATGCTGACCTCAGCAGCAGTCTTCCCACTGACTCCTGTGTTCCTGAAGTTGCTGGATGAGTCCTGAAACCTCCATTTGTTCTCCCTCCTTCCCTCGGCACATCCTTCTATCCCCCTTGCCCCTTCCCCTCTTCCCCCTGGTTCCTCACATCTCTTTCCCCTCTTTCCCCTCCTCTCTCTCCTACCCTCTTTCCATCCTTCTTCCCCTTCTGCACTCTCCTCCCTCTTTTCTCTCCTCCTCCCTTTTATCCCCCTCCTCCCTCCCTCTATTCCCCCACCTGTAGGGGTGAGTCCCCTCTACTCTGGCTGCCACACAACACTAGAAACCTGGTTCAGGGTTCAGGCAAGCAGCTAGACCCGAATACTGGAACATGAAACATCAGGGTTCGGGGGGGCTGGGTTGGGGTAGGAGCAGCATGAAAGACTACATGGTAGGGGAAGGAAGGGAGATGATGGCACAGGGCAAAGTCAGTAGAAGGCCCAAGTCCACTGCCAGGTATCAAGGTTTGGAAGGCAAAGAGTGCCCAGGCAAGGGGTAGGGCTAAGTTTTACATAGGAAGCCTTCAGGGCCCAGAGGCCAGCCAATTCCACTCCTCCTCCCGAGGTGAGTAGAATCTCACAGAGACCAGGACCAAAGTTGGGCCAAAGTCGGGCACTGTGAGGGGATAAATTGCACCTGGAATTGGGGGAGTGGGGTGGCTGAGGAGCCAAGACCACTCTGAGGAGACCAGGCTAGGGAGAAACAGGGGGAGGGGAGTGTTTAGGCAGTGCCAGGATACTATAATGCAAGGGGAACAGAGGGGAGAAACAATAGGGGGCCAGAAAAATGAGCCTGAAATCACAGTTAAGGAACAGGATCTTCAAGAAGGGCAGCCAGGGGTTCAAGCAAGGGATGAGGCCAAGGAATGGAGAGCCAAGTGGCAGGACCTAGGCCAGTGTCTCGTGAAAACAGGCAGGTTTGGAGAGGGGAGGAAGAATAGAAATGGGAATGGGTGGCCCAGAGAGTGACTCAAAGACCAGATCCACTACTGGGTGTCAGAGTTGGGGAACATGACCTTGGGCTGAGGGAGGCCAAACTGCCCAAGCAAGGGGTAGGACTATATTCTCCCAAAGGGAGCTTGAAGGGCCGGCCATAAGACCAGGTCAAATCCCCGGCCCTGGTGTGCATCCTAGTAAAGGGATCAGGAAAAGGGGCACAACAGGGACAGGGAAAACAGGAGTTCCAAAGGAAGGCACAGTGGAATAGGACAGAGGATAGCTGTTGTTGGTTTGGAGGCCAGGACCCCAGCAAGGAGACCAGGCTAGGAACCTAGATGTGGTCCCATGGAAGGGCAGAGCAAGGAAGGGCAGGACTGGGAAGGTGGACAGCACTAGGGTTCTGCAGGAAAGAGAATCCAAGGGAAGTAGTAAATCCGCCCAAGTGAGAGGTGCAAAGTCAAAGCCGAGGAACACATAGAGCAAGAAGGGGCACCAGAGGGTCCAGGGTGGAGCCAGGCCAGGGAATGAGGGCCAAGGCTGGGGCAGGGGGCTCTGGACAGCATTCAGGGCAGGAGAGGGAAGACAGGGCATGCAAGAGGTGACAGGCAGGCTCGAGGCCCAGGGCCACTGCCAGGTGTCCAAGTTCCATTTACAGGACCAAGGTCCAAAGGAGAGCAAGGGGCCCAGACGAGGGGCAGGGCTCTGTTCCCATTAGTTCCTATGGTCTAGATGAGAATCCAGGGCCATTCAATGGGCAAACAGGGCTTGGCAAGGGACAGGGCCCAGGAAAAGGTCAAAGGAAGGACATGGCACAGGGTCACGGTGGGTGTGGAGAGAGGTGAAAGCCAGGACCAAAACAAGGAGCCAAGGCAAGGGTCCCACCCCTTCGACCAAAAATGAGGGACCCAATTAGCAGGAGGCTCCTGATTGTGCCTAGGTAAAACACAAGGGGATGGGGAGAAAGGGGTGATGCCAGAAGGAGGAGTCTGCTGGAAGCACAGGGACAACCAAGCAGAGCACACTAGGGGGCCCAAAACAGAATTCCACCAGTGGAAGACACACGACACCACTTGACCCAGAACATGGTCAGGGCTCAGGTGAAGGTTCAGGGTCAGGGAGGGCTAGGTTGTAGTTGCAGCAGCATGGAAGACCAGAGGGCAGGTGAGGGAGGGAGGGAATGGCCCAAGCATGGCTGGCTCAAAGCACATTTCCTCTGCCAGGTGTCAGGGTTCTGGCGGCAAGGGGTATCAGGCGAGGGGCAGGGCTGTATTTCCTTAGGGAGATTTCAGGACATAGAGGCCAGCCAATTCCACTCCTCTGCCCCAGTTGAGTAAATCCTCAGAGAGGGAACAGAACCAAAGGAGGACCAAAGGATGGGATTGTGAGGAAATACCTTTCCTCTGCACATGGGGAGGCTGTTGGGCTGGGGCAGGTGTCTCAGGTAAGTGGACAAGGTGTGTGGGTCAGTGGGCAGCCAGGAAACATAGGTGGAGCCCAGGCTAGATAGAAGCAGAAGGAGTGGTGCCAGGATACCACAGCACCTGGGGAACAGAGGGGACACACAGGAGGGGGTCAGTAAAAGGAGCCTGAAACCAAGGGACAGGTACAGTGTCCTTGAGAAAGGTATCCAGGGGCTCAAGCAAGGAGCTGGGCCCAAGAATAGAGAGCCAAGTGCTACCACCTAGTCCTGGGTGAATGAAAAGGGAAATGCATGGAGAGGAGAGGGAGTGAAGAAAGGGAAGCACAGGGGAGCAAGGTTCAGGAGCAGGGCCCTGGCTGAGGGAGGCCTAAGGGCCCAGGCAAGGGGCAGGGTTATGTTTTCCCAAAGAAAGCCCACAAGACCAAGAGGCCAAGTCAAGTCCCCTGGCCCTGGTGTGCACCCTGGAAAGGGGATCAGGAAAGCAGGTCTGAAAGACAGAAATGACAGGAAGGCCAAAGGAGGGCACAGCCTGAAGGGCCACATGATGGGTGTGGGTGGGGTGGGGACTAGGACTTCAGCAAGGAGCCCATGCAAGGGACCTTGAGGAGAGCCGAGGCCAGGGGAGATCAAGGAAGGGCCAGGACTGTAAGGAGGGGCTGTACTAGGGTACTGCAGTATAGGGAAGCTAAGGGGAGCAGGGAAGCGGCCACAGCAAGGGGCCTTTAAACAAAGCCCAGAAAAGAAAGGAACAAGAGGGGTCACCAAAGGCTCAAGCAAGGAATGAAGCCAGGGAATGGAGAGCCAAAGAACAGGGCTTGGGCAGGGAACTCAGGACAGTGGGCAAGACTTGGGAGAGGAGGCAGGGGATCCGCAGGGCATAGGCAGGCTCCAGGCCCAGAATCACTGCTAGGTGTCAGGGTATCAGGTGAGGGACCAAGCATCCAGGGAGAGCAAGGGGCCTAGTTGAGGGACAGGGCTGTTTCTCATAAGGTGCCCTGGTACAGATGAGAATCCACGGCTAGGGACCTGGCAAAAGGAGGTCTGGCAAGGGAAGGGGTCCAGGAGGGGGGCAAAGGGAGGGCATGGTGGGGGTTCAAGGTGGGTGCACAGAGGGGTGAGAGCAAGGACCCAAACCAGGAGCGCAGGCAAGGGACCCACCAGACTGACCCAGGATGAGGGACCCAAGGATCAGGAGACACATGAACGCCAGGGGAAAGTGCAAGGTGAACGTTATGAAGGGCTGCAGGAGGACCAGGATACAGAGGGAAATGCAAGGGGCACCTAGGGGACCATGCTGTTGGGCCCAAGCAAGGGGACCCCAGGTCAGACCTAACCGAGGAGATTCCACACTATGCCAAGGGACATGAGGAATGCGATAAGGGGATCAGGTGAGCAGCCAGGCCTTTGGAATGGAGTGCAAATGTCAGGGTTAAGGAAGGCTGGGTTGGGGTAGGGACAGCATTCAAGGCAAGAGGGCAGTGGAGGAAAAGGAGGGGATCTCTCAAGGCTGGGTTGGAGCAAGTCACCTGTTAACTGCCAGGCATTAAGTTTCAGGTGGCAAAGGGGACACAGGGGAGTGGCAAGGCTGTTTCCCATAGGGAGCAATCAGGGCACTGAGACCAGCCAATTCCTCTCCTCTGCCCCTGGTGAGTAGATTCTCAGAGAGGGACCTGGACCAAAGGAGGGGCAAAATTGGGCACCATGAGAGGATACCTGTGGTATGGAGGTTGGGATGGTGTGGTGGGCAGCTAGGACCCAATTGAAGAACCCAGGTAAGAGAGAAGCAGTGGGAGAAGAGGGTCTGGGCAGTGCCAGGATACCAAACCCTAAGGGGAAAAGAGGTGAGTCACAGGAGGGGGCCAGTAAAAGGATCCTTAGCCAGGGTAAAGGGGACTCGCCCCTCAAGAAGGAAGACCCCTCCCACCTATGTGTATGTGTGTGTGTGTGGGGGGCTCATATACAGCTGTAGCCATGATAGCAGGGTCTCACCTCTCCAGACTGTGACCCCTTTCACCAGGGTGTCAGGGGGAGCTCCTATCCTGCAGCAGCCAGGGTAGAGGGGACTTGCCCCTCAAAGCAAGAGACCCTCCTACCTGGGTGTTGTGTTAGCTCCTATATCTCAGCAGCCAGGGTGGAGGAAACTCACCAATGCAAGCGGCAAACACCTCCCATCTCGGTGTCAGGGGGAGCTCCTATACCTTCGCAGGCAGGATCCAGGTGACTCTACCCTCCAGGCGGGAGACTTCTCCCACCTGGGTGTCAGGAGGGATCCTATCCAGCAGCAGCCAGGATAGAGGGGACTTGCCCCTCCAGGCCGGAGACCCCTTCCACCTGGGTGTCCCAGGGAGTTTATATACCCCCTTATCCAGGGTAGAGGGGACTCGCCCTCCAGAAGGAAAACCCCTCCCACATGGGTGTCTGGTGGAGCTTATATATCACCAAAGCTAGGGGCCATAGGGGTAAGATCCTTCACATTTATCAGTCAAGTTTTTTTTTTCCTCAGTGTTACATGGAATTATGTTTAGATCAGCTACTGAAAACAAACACATTTAGTAGGTATCTGCTTTGTGTAAGACACTTTTCTACTGTGATGCGAGATATTGTGAGTAAAAGAAACTATCTCAGTTCTAACTCTGTGACTGTGGCCACATCCTTAGCACAAAGTTTCTGAGATCAGATTTCCAGTCCCTTTTAAGTGAGGATTTCCTTAGCAAATTCTTACCCATCAAAGTAAAAGTAAGTGGACATACAAATGAAACTGATCACTGGATATGTAATGGGGTAGGTCACCTTCTCTTGCTTCTCCGTGGAACTCCCACATCTGGAAACCAGGGGTGTAATTCCAAACTGACACTAGATCCCTGGGATTCATTTCCTACAAAGTTAGATTCATGACAATCCATTCTCTGCATTACGTCTCACAGTTTATATGGGAATAGAATTCATTCACATGGAATAGTTGGGTTTCTCCCATGAGTCCTGGGTATTAAACCCAGGGCCTTACACTTACTAGAAAAGTGTTCCACCACTAAGCTATATCCCCAGTCCTGTATAGTTTTTATTTTGAGACAAGTTCTCACTAATTTGCTGCGGCTCTTGTTCAGTTGAACTGTCACCTTGTCTCATTTTCTCACAGGTATGTACTAATGCACCAGGTCCATGGAAGGGTTTTTAATGGTACAATGGTGGTATTCCCCCTGCAGGAGGGACTGAATGAGGCAGTCTTGAAATGTCTTGCTCCTCCTCTAAAGACCAAGGAAAAGGGAAAGTGTTGTGGAGACAGGACTCCAAACATCAGGAGTGATACACAAATTTAAAACAAATAAATAAGCAAAAATTCTAAAATGAACAGAAATAAAAGTCAATAATTAGAAAAACATGAGAATTTCAGGGGCTCTGTCATATGCTTCTAGAAGCTAATAAATAGTGATCAATAAAGTTAGCTTGAAAACTGACAGAATAATTCTTGAGGAAGAAGATTGGTGTAGTTAACAGTCCTGGCTCCAGGCTCAGAGCTGTGAGTCACTGTCAATCTCCTCAGCCTCCTTCCTCCCTCATGTGCAAAGTATAGGTAATAATGACTTTACCTCCTGTGCTTGTTTTGAGAATTCAAGGAGTTAAAATATGCAGAGAACTAAAATTGGGCAGGCATATGGTAAATTCTGAATATGTGTTAATTATTTCCATCTCCTTCGCCATCAAACAAGAGCAAGACTGGACAGGACCTGAAAGTTTATCTGTTTTCTCTTCATCATCGAGAGCTACTGCCACATTTGCACCCTATCTGGTACTTCTGAGGTGTTCCTCATTCAACTTCATGTTGACATCCTGGCCACACCTTGTCTTTGGAAGACAAGAACTGAGAGCTATATGTGTGCTCAGATTGAGGAACAAAACAAGATATCACACTGTGTTTTCTGGTTGCAGTTTACTTATTTTAAACTTCCCGTTATATTTTATTTTACTATACTTATTTTCCATTTATTGGTTCTTTTTTTTTCACTTTTTCCCCTATGCTATTGTATTTGATACTATTAATTCTTAAAGCTACTTTAAACTCATTGGGAAATAAAATTGATCAAAATTAAATCAGCCAAAAATGAGTTTGTGAAAGACTATTGCTTCTCGTTTTCTGGTACATAGGTGCACAGACACAAACACATACGCACCAAATAATGAATGGGATATCAGAAAAGAAAGGAGAGGCAGTGGGTAGTGGAGCTTAACAGGAATGGCAGGTGGTTCCCACATAACCAATGTGAGTGTAGGTGAAAGAGAAAGTGTCTCAAGACTGGGAACATTTACCCCTGTGTTCACAGTAGCTGGGCAAACACCTAAAGAAGTATAAACACACTTCTGTTTCCACATTCAGTAATAATAAAATGTCCATCTCACACTAGTATGGTAAAGGAAAAGATAAAGGACAACAGTCATCAGAAACATTTCAACATGACCAATGTCTGTGGAATCTATTCTCAAAGTCAACTAACTTTCAAGCACAAGTCAGTAAGTGCAGTACATGCTACCAATTCTCATGCATTTGTGACAGGTACATTTTCAATGCTTCTCTTTTTCAGAAAAATTTTTTGCTTCTCACAAAATCATAAGATTAATTTCATACATGACCAGGATATAAGCTGCTTACAATGACCATAGACAGATACACATTTCCACTCCATCCTTTCAAATCCTTGTGATGTGACACTGCAGATCTTTCCATACACAGGCACAGACTACATCTCGGCCTTGAATCTGAGTTGAGCATGTGACCAACTTTGGCCAAAGGACATTTTAACAACAGCACAATATTTAGTAATCAGGCACAAAAAAGAACACTTCTCTTTTGTAAACCTCAAACATGTTTCTGGTATATATGAAACATGAAGGTTTTTTTTTTTTGCCTAAAAGCACAATAATGCAAATCAAGAATCAATACATGGGACAGAGTAAAACTATAAAGCTTCTTCTCAGCAAAGGAAACAATGAATAATATGAAGACAAAGTCTACAGAGTGGGAGATAGTCTGTCACACACACGAGATAGAGCACTAATCTCCAGGATATATAAAGATATATAAAGAACTCAACAACAACAAATAAATAAATAAATAATCTGATAGTAAATGGGCTAAGGAACTGATATACAGTCGATCAACAAATATATGAAATAATATTCAACATCTGTAGTAACTAGAGAAATGCAAATCAAAACTAAGATTTCATCTCACTCTAGTCAGAATGGTAGTTATCAAGAATACAAACAATAAATTTTGGTGAGGATGTGGGGAAAAGGTACACTCATACATTGCTGGTGGGACTGACTGCAAATGGGTGCAACCACTTTGGAAAGCAATATGGAACCTCTTTAGAAAATTTGGAATGAAACCACCATTTGACCCAGCTATCCCACTCCTTGGTTAAAGTTTTATAAGGATAGAAACAGAAGTTATTTATCTTTTTTTTTTTTATTTTTGGGGGCAGGGAGTTAGGGATTGACTCAGGGGCACTCAAACACTGAGCAACATCCCAGCCTTATTTTGCATTATTTTTATTTAGAGTTATGCTCTCATTGAGTTGCTTAGCACTTTACTTTTGCTGAAACTGGCTTTGAATTCATGTCCCCCTACCTCAGCCTCCCAAGTTGCTAGGATTATGGGCATGCACCACAGTGCCCAGCCAGAAGTCATTTAGTAGCCCAGGGGAGACATAATCTCCAAATAAAATATAGTCTTACTTCCTGTTAAAGTTGAGTTTATATCTAATTATCATATTTTAGTATTTGTTGTCCAATGAGCACAAAAAGTCCTACAAGTGATTTTCAAACCAGTTTTCTCCTTTCTGCTTGATGTCTCACTAGTGACTTGGTTTGGGGGACTCATAATTCTCTTACGTAGGTCATATTTCTATTGTGACCCCCCCCCTGAAATCATAGATCCTGCTCTAGAGAGTTAGAAGAGCTAAAACAAGAATAAGAGTATTTAGGTTAGATGCTTAAAATATTTGATGACATTAACTCTGAAATAGAGTTCAGAAAGAAACTGTGTCACCCTAGAACTAGGAGAACAACTCTAAATGAAAAAAAATCTCTTGTAGTCTTTCCATGTAATGCTTCTAACTTAAAAATTGTGGTAAAAATTGTAATCAGTCTTATTTTTCATCTATATCAAACTTAAGCATCAAATATCAGGAGAAATTTACCTTTATTTTGTTTAAGGCAAGAAAATAGTACATACTGCATTGTAGAAGCTTAAAAAGACATTCACCCTGGAAAGAAGTGTAGCTCAGTACAGAGAACTTGCTTGGCATGTGCAAGGGCCTGGGTTCACAGTCTACAGCATCACGCTCCCAAAAAGAAAGAAAAAAAGTGTTTTATAATAATGATGGCTAACAAAAAAGCAACATATATATATTTTTTTTCATATGTATACACAAATATATAAATATGTGTGTACACATATACACATGAGTGTGCATGTGTGCGCACGCGCAAACGCGTGCGCGTACACACACACAGTAACCTGTATCCATGTGAAAACAACTGTAAACAGTTCCAGCTAATATTGCATACAGATTGTAATGCTAAATGAACCAAGATTTAGGAAAAACACTGACTGAATTAGCTCCCTCAGTTTAGTTAACAAGGGAACTCAGCATGCTGGTGGTCAAAAACTTTTGGTTTATAAAAGGAAATAAAAAATTTATTTTTACTCCCAGCTTTTCATACCAATAAGCAAGACATTCCTTCCATATTCAACATTCATGGTTTGACTTTCCCTGGTTCAAGTTGAGTTTAAATTGTCATTAATGCTCAAATGCAAAATTGTCCCCAATGTTCAAAGATAATTATACTCTACAATTAGAGGAGGTTGCATACAAAACAAGTAGCCTCCATCTGAGGTACTTTGTCTGACATAAGGGGGAGAAATATAATTTAAATTATACAAATTCCTCAAATCACAATGATATTACCTCCCAATAAGCCCATCATAAGTTGAAAATATCACAGTTGAAAATTTGCTTAACAAACCAAATTTATCTACAGAACATTATAACATACCCTCACCTAAGTTAAGCATGCTCAGAACATGTACCTTAGCCTATAGTATAAACCCATTTTATAATAAAGCACTGAATATCTCATTTAATTTATCAAATGCCTATATCCAAAAAACCCACTGAATTCACAGAACACCACAGGATGTTAGTGTTGGTCGTTTCCCCTCCTGATCACAGAGCTGTTTAGGAGACAAAGCTGGCTGCTGCTGCCTAGTACTAAGAGAGCATCTGCCATAAACCTGCCTGGCAAGGAGAAGGTCAACATTAAAATTTCAAAGTATGATTTCTACCAAATGTATATGGTTTTTGCATTATCAAGTCCCAGACTGTCTTATTTTGATAATCAGTGAGTATGTAGGTTTGAAAGACAGTTAAAAAGAGACACATCTGTTTTCAAGACTACCCAGTATTAGGCTAATGTCTTCTAGTGTTTCAAGTTTACCTCTGGTTACCAACCCTCAACTTCAGATAAGAGTCACATTTTAAATTCTGTGACAACCATACTTTCATGTAGACAGACTAATGCATGCTGACTCACCACAAGCAACCTAGAACTTCTTATTTAAAAATAAACAGAATCTATAGTTAGTTCTACTGGTATTATAAATATCTCATTGATTCATTTTTTTATTTATTTCAAAGATGACTGCTTTCAGACTTATGAGTAAGGACACTGATGAGTATACAAAGGCACCTGTGATTTCTCACCTGTTGTGATGGCTCTAACTGGATGACCAGGCAGGCACAGGCTCAGCTTGAGTTTCCCATCAGTAAAAACAAGGACAAGAGCCCCTGCCCAATATAGAAACTGACTTGTCAGCAACATCCCTTCTCTGTTCCACGTTTGAAATTAGAAACGTGGCCACTGAATCTTCTATAGAGGTGTTCAGCCAAATAACTCCTGGAGCTCAGGAGGTCACAGGGACTATTTGAGGCTGTGAATAGGAGAATAACTCATTTCCCTGCAAATACAGTAAAGGAGGATATTAGGAAAGTGGAGTGGCGGAAAACCTTTTGGCTAAGAAATTCCACTCCTGAAAATTCCCATCAAAATAAAAGCCTCAGTATCTGCAAACACTTATGCAAATGTTTGTACAGGGGAAAAGTAAAGATAATTACCTTCAGTAGAAAAAAGAAGAAAATAATGGTGCACTTTCATAATGGAATGTTACATAGCCACTATACGATAGAACCATACTTGATAACTCAAAAAAATTTCCACAATGTGTTATTGAGTCAGGAAATGCAGAAAAATATATTTGTAAATACTGCCAATTTCAGATAGATGAGTATTTGTAAACATGTACATAAATATGAGCCTGTGACAGATCTACATGAGATTTGATTATGCTGAATGCAATAGGATAAGCAAACTAGTCCAATAACATGTCACTGTTAGGAGGAAACACAGCTCCACATGGAGAAGGCAGAAGGAAAGCAAAGAAAGCCAAGCAGAAAGAAAAAGTGGGAGGTGACTTCAGAGAAATGGTATGAGAAGCTTTGGCCTTTCCTTCCCTCTTGGGCACACAGATTAAAAGAAACACAGATCAAGTCCCTTTGTGAAAAATGAAGAACCCTATTATATGAGCAGCACAAAACTAGCCACATTGGAACTGGTAGCAAAACCCATGAAACCCTAACAACATAAGTCCTTCCCAGCACAGTGTCAGAGTATCACTAGGAAATTGCAGCACCAGCTTCTTCCTGAGGAGGGAAGGGTGGGTCTGAACTGTACGTCCAAATCCAGTTTTCTGACTTTCCTGAGGGCTACCCAGGGGTAACCCTTGGGTACTTCACTTCTTGCATGAATGTGAGTCCTAACAGGAAGGGACCCTGGGTGAGAGTCCATGAGAACAAACAGAAAAATGTGGAGGATATCTATTAAGCAAGTATGCTCTGTAGCCCTTCTCAAGGCTCAGCACAGAGTTCACTGCTGAAACCCCAAATCCCAGGTTCCTCATGGGAGGGAAAGAGATGGACTGCATGTCCAACATTCTAAATTTTCCAGGGACTGAATTCTACCCAAGAGTCTCGTTCCTTCTCACCTATCTTGAAGCAAGTGAGAAGCTGGCATGCTGTGGACATGTAGGAGACACTGAGAACAAAGATGGTAGTTTAGACTAGCAAGTATGCACCTGCCACAGTCCCTCAACTTCGTAGAACTGAAAAGTAAGCAGATGGAAACCACCAAACTCCAGTTCCTGAGGAGGAAAAGGATTAGACTGTATGCATAAGTTTCCAACTTTTTCAGGGGCTGCCAGAGAGACTGGCTTCTGTCTTGTTTGTCTTAAAGCACTGATGGTATCCCCCGGATACCTGAGACACTGGGGGAAACGGTGGCAGTTTGGACTATCAAGTAAGTACTTATCGTACATATCCTGTCTTTGTTGTTCAATAAAGTGGGTAAAGAAATCACCAAATCTCAGTTTTTCTCTGCAAGGGAATAGCTGGATCAAGCATGCAATGTTCCAGCATTTTCAGAGGCTGTCTGCGGGATTGACTTTATCTCATCTGTCTAAGAGCACTGGTGAGACCAGGCATATTCTGGATACACAAGGGTAACTGAGAATAAAGGCAAAATACTATGCAGTCATCTTCTATCCTCTCCTGGCTCAGCACAAAATAATCAATGAGAATCTCAGATCCTGGCTCATCTTTGCAATGAAGAGAGAAGAAAGAAAAATATACCAAACATTCAGAATTGGCTTCAGTCTCACTGTTTTCAGAGCATGAGTGAGACCTGGTATAATCTAGATGTCTGTGTGCCTCTGAGACCTCAAAAGAGTCCAGGTGTGTTGCTGCAGCAGAAAACCAGTGATACCACAGACAGAAACCAGAAGCAGCAGAAGATTGTGAATTCCTGAAGGAAATAAATAAATAAATGCAAACAAAGATAAAAAGAACTTCCCTAACTGGGAATTTACACAACCAAATCCAGCAAATTCACATACACAGAGAGTTTGAAAGGTCCCTGGCAGGGCTTCCTACTGAGAGTCTTGTTCTATAAAACTCCTATTTATGAAGACTGGAAAAGATGGTTGCTTTTTCTAATGTGCAGGTATTAACTCTAAGAGACAAGGAAAATGAACAAATAAGAACACATGCCTCTCCAAAAGGAACAAGATGAAACTTCAAGACCCCAATTTTACTGACACATAATATATGAATTACCTGGCAAAGTATTCAAATTAACTTGGAAAAAAATGAATAAAGAAAATGAAAATTTTAGCAAAGGTACATGTGAGCTAAAAGTAGTCTAGACCTTAAAGAAAACAGTAACTACATTGAAAAATTCACCAAAGAAGTTCAGTCTGCTTCAAAACATCATACTATATCAAGCTGAAGAATCACTGAATTTGAAGACAGGTCATTTGAAATTACCCAGTTAATTGGATAAAAAGAAAAAAAACGTGAAAAAGAATGAAGGAAGCTTGATGAATACACCATTGAGTAGACCAATATATATAATGAATGTCCAAGAAGGAAAAGACAGACCCAAAAATTTAGTCAAAGAAATAATGGGGAAAAAAACTTTTGAAATTTTAAAAAAAGGAACAACTAGACTTATGAAGTCCAAAAAAATCTAAATAAGATGAATCCAAAGAATTCCACATTGAGAGAAATTATAATTGAAATGTGAAAAGTCAGACACAAAGAGAACTGTGAGAGCAGCCAGTGAAAAGTGACATACCACATACAGGGAATTTTCCCCGAGATAGTCAATGGCTGTCTCAGCAGAAACTTTGCAGAGAAAAGGGCAGTGAAACATTTTCAAAATGCAGAAAGGTAAAAAGCAACAACCAAGATTGTAATATCTGACAAAATTGTCCTTTAAAGTTGTAGACGACATAAAGATATTCCCAAACAAAGCGGAAGAAGTCTATCATTACAAGACCAGTCTTACAAGAAATGTTAAACAGATTTCTTCAAGTTGAAACAAACCAAAGCTAAATAGCACCATCAATGCATATGTAAGTATAAAACTTTCTTTTGAAGGTAAATGCATAGATAAATGCAGAATAATACATCATTGTAATAGTACTGTGGCAACTGCTGTTAAATTCTAGTATAAAAGTTAAAGACATAAGTCTTAAAACAATAGTACAAGATATATTCATGGCTATATAAAACAAAATGATATAAATTGTGATGTTAATAATATAAAGTCCATGGAAAGGATTAATAATGTGGTTTTTATATGCAATTTAATTTTTATTAGTTTGAAGAAGACTGTTATAACTATACAATATTTCAAGTAAGTCTGAGTGAAATCACATTAAATATATGGAAAAGAAAGAGAAATCAAAGCATATCACTATAAAAAATCAATAAAATATAAAAGAAGACAGTATAAAAGAAAAACAGGGGCAAAAGATATATGGTAGGCAGCAAATCTTTAAAAAAATGCTAGCAATGTATTTCTGTGGTACAATAAAAATTAAATATTTGGTATTTGTACCTGGTTCTTGACACATTGCTCCTACAATCTTTGAAATCTCCAGTGGTCTAAGTGCCTTCTCTATGCTCATAAGGACTAGTTACTGAATGCTACCTCTACATGCCTAGAAGATGGGAGCTGGATGCCAGAAAGGTAAAGAAATCATTAGAGGCATGGAAATTTTCTCTGCATTACTTGAAGTCTGAGAAGGCAAGAAAGGATAAAGGTTGAACTTAATCTCCAAAGGCTAATGTCTTACTCTATCTACCTATCTCACAAAACATCCATAATATAGGTTGAAGAATAGTTTGTAGGATTATAAAATTTCTTAATTCCTGTAAAGAACATAAGATACTAAGAAATTATATTTGTACATTAACTATGTTAGCATATTCAAATAATAGTCATGTAGGTTGTTGCTTGAGGAAAATTCCAAGCATCACCTGGCAATCTGTGCCTAGTCCGATATAAATAATGTTTGAATTAATAACTAAATCTTATGTAATCACTCTAGCAAAGCAACTCTTTCCTCTTGTATATATGTGTGTGTGAGTGTGTGTGTGTGTGTATATGTTTGCATATATATACATGTATATGTGTGTGCACAGGTATTCAATTTGCTACAAGAACATGTACCTGCTTACTAAAAAGACACTGCAAATGAAGATCAACATTGCAGCATTAACAACCATAAAACTTAATAAACTCACCTAAGTTGTGTGTTGCAAATACCAAATAATTACAAACAGCCACTAGGGACTGATATCAGAAGCATATGCACAGGCTCTGTGTTGCCTGAGCTAAATAACTAGAGTGTATTTTAATGTAGTATGTGTTATATGAAATCCAAACAAAGAGATCCCATTATAAGAGATTGATTTGGGGTGAGGGAGGATGATATGATATTCATCTCTGTATAGCCTCTTAAAACTGATTTACTGCAATGGCTTGTAGAAGTAACAGATGTTTATTTGAATGAATATTCATTTGTTCACATCAAGTCTCAGTAGACAACTCTTTCCTTTTAAGAGGTCAAATTTTCCTCTTATGCAGTGTTTACTATTGTGGTTTCCAATTGTCTATTTAGAGGATATAACATTAAGAATATATGTAAAGTGGAGTCTTGAAGGATAATGATGTAGAATCTTAAGCAGAGATAAATACGCTAATTAGAAACAACAAAAATTTCAGATATAAACATCTTAGTGACTTACCTTATATTTTCTGACAGCATGGTGATCATTTCTCATCAACCAATCATGAATTCTCTGTCAAATTACCTTATTATCACACTGTTGGAACTATAAAAAATTTATTTAAGAAAGAGTATTATCAGGCTTGTGATGTGCATCAGTGGTACAGCACTTACCTAGCATGCATGAGGCCCTGGAATTGAGTCTCCAGCATTGAAAAAAAAAAAAAAGAAAGAAAGAAAAAGAAAAAGAAAAGAAAAAAAGAAATAACATTACCAAAAAGTGAAGTGACTTCTTTAAATAACCATAGAAACCAAATAAAGAATTTTCTTGTGAAGAATCTTTAGGAATTATACAATTCTATATGAATAGAAATTATTATTACTTGGAAGCCTGTCTGCATTTCTGCGACTTGCTATACAAAATATTGCTTTGTCCCATGCATACTTTTCAAGAAAACAGCAATATCAGAACTACAGATAGTCTGTTTGTTTCATAAGTTCATGTATTAGGGCCAGTTTATCATACCTATAGTTATTTTGGCTCTGCAAAAGATTATTTTGGCAGAAGTTTTATTAGTGTCTCAAATTGTCTTTTAAGAAACTTGGCTAGATTTATTGCCTAAGATTGCAAGTTATAAATTTCAAACCTTATTACTGCATACTCCCAATCCCTTTCCCCAAATCACTAGTACTATGAGATTTTCAGGTGCAATGATTCAACATAAATTTGTTACAGAATTCCATAAACAAATAGGGTAATTTTAGGAGCAGAGTTATAATGAGATAATGGTTTGGCTTTATTTTTTTAGTGCATGAAATGCCTAATATATTTGGCAGCATAACTTAATCTCCATTATCTATGGAATTATTAGAATAACAGATATAACATGTACACTAAAATATGAAGCTAATTCAAAAGCTATTTGAGTCAGCCTTCTTTCTCAAACTCTCAGACATCTATCTATTCATGGGAAAAGGTACATTATTCTATGTACTACTACATTAACAAACCTAGCCTTAATAGCAACTGGGACAAAGTGCCTTAATTTTTATTATTTCCTTAGGATGAGGGGGCTCTTGTTGTAGCTCAGTGGTAAAGCATTTACCTAGCATGTGTAAGGCACTAGGTTTGATTTGCAGCACTACATATAGTTTCTAGGATGAATTATGAGCATTGGAATTGCAGAGCCAACATGTTGCTTACTGTACAGGTTTGAAACATATTGTTAAGTTCACAAAAATCGTACAGCATATTCATTGAGTGTCTACTCAAATATTGCTTCTCTTTAGCCTTCCTTACTCCCTGTGGCAAAAATGAAACAATTAAGTGCTATGCACTAGGTGAACAGCTGATCAAACAACAAGCCAACAAAGTCCCTGCCTCTTGATGAGCTTATAGATTTATTAATAAGACAGACATTTATTAGATAACAATACACAAATATGTTGTGACAAACGAACTTACATGATCTTTCTCCTGCACATCTCTTGAACTTTATATCTAACTCCATTATGACATTATCCTTAAACTTAATTGGTATATTTTTTCTTCTGTTAGACTTAGTTGCTTAAGGGCAGGGACAAACATTTGTGACTATAGTGTCTAAGTGGATCAGAGTTTCTGCAGTCAGACAATCTTAACGTACATCCTGTCTCCACACTTATTATGTATCTTTGGATAATTTTTTGGCCTCTCGTGCCTCGGTTTCTTAATATATAAAATGAATGGGGATAGTTATAATATTAACCCTATAGTGCTGCAAAAGGATTAAGTCCTAGGACATGTACAGAACTGAGAATGGTGCTTGACATATGGTAAGTGCTTAAGAACTAGTAGCTATAATCATCTTTCCAGATCTAGTATAAACATTTTGTAATGTCTACTGCCTAGCTTAATAGATAAATGCATTTAACTATATCAATAATTCGGAGTTCTTTAACATAGTCAACAAATTGATAAATGACTAGTCTGAAAAATTAGTGTGTGCTTTTGCCATGACATGAAATAGAATGTTTGATTATAATATAATCATTATTTTGCCTCTATGAAAAATTGTTGTTAGCTAAACAATGGCATAAATTATAATATCAAGTTAAAGAGTTAATTCAAAAATGCAATATTTTATCTGCCATTATAAATGAAAAATCATTACCAATTAAACTGTAATAATATTTTTTGTTACTTAGAATTTTTATTTTATGTTTATTGAAATAATTTTTTTAAACTTATTTGTTCTTGGATTTTTATTGTACATCACAATATAAAGAGCAATGGACAAGTTCATGCAGTCCCATGCAATGATAATTGCATTACAATTGCTGCCTGTCTAAGAGTGATTGAAAACATCATTTATTGGGTGGTACATTTTGATTTTAGAGATGATAAAAGGCACATGTTAGAATTAATGATATCACATATATTTATATGGTTACATATGATAGGGAGACCCTTAGAATATAAAGATTACTGATTCCCACACTTTCTCAGAAGTTGGAGTAGTCTGTGATGGGTGATGGATTTAGCTTTGCTGAGATACATATTGCACATATTTTCTGTCAGGTGCACAGGACATGGTTCTGCAGTCAGTGAATGAATGTGGTGGGTTAAGTACTCAATTCACATAGCTATGAGTGCACCCATGCAGAAACTCACACTTTCCTTGTCATTGTATTCCTAAATATAATAGGCAAAGATTTCCTGCAGCCCTCTTAAATGGCAAAAGTCTATTGTGGGGTAGTTATACACAAGCAAAACTACTCACCTGGCGAGGTAAGGAAGCAGGGCTGGGGTACGCTTAGAGGGCAGCTGGAGCGGCGATGGTGAAGGCGACTGCGGCAGCAACAGCATAGTTCACGTGGCAAGGTAAGGCGGAAGGCTGAGGTCCGCCTGAGGGGCAGCCTGGGCAGAGGGGCAGCCTGGGCAGCCGAGGCAGCCTCCTTGAAGCAGCAAGGTAAGGTAGCCAACCGGGGTCCGCGTGGAGGGCGGCCGGCGGCAGGGGGGGGCCGGCGGAGCCAGGCGGCGGCAGTTTCCTTCTGCCCCAAGGTAAGGGGGGGAGGAGCCTGGAGTCTGCATGGTGGACAGCTAGGGCGGCGCAGCAGAACCTTCCTTCCCACAGCGAGTTAAGTTGGTGGGGCTTGGGTCCGGTGGGCACCAGCCAGGGCGGCGGCTGCAGCTTCATTCTGGCCGTGAGGTAAGGCGTTGGGGCTGGGGTCCGCGTGGGGGGCAGCCGGGGCATGGCGGCGGCAGCTTCCTTCCCACCGCAAAGTAAGAGGGCTGGAGTCCGCGTGGGGGCAGTGGAAGGGGGCGGCGGCGACTTCCTTCAGGCGGCAAGGTAAGGCAGGAGGCTGGGGTCTGCAAGGTCAGCAGCGGCAGCAGCAGCTTCTTCGTTCCACCTCGAGGTAAGGCAGCGTGTCTGGGCTCCTGTGGGTGGTGGCAGCCGCTGCTTACTTCTTGCTGGGAGGTAAGGCAACGGGGGCGTGGGGGTCGGCGCCAGCAACTGCCGCCTGGTTCCTGCCGCCACCTTGTTCCTCCTCCTCAGGTGGCCGCCTCGTTCCTCCTCCTCAGGTGGCGGGACTGAGGTCGGCTTTGGGGGCAGCTAGGGCTGTGGTAGCGGCGGTGGTGCAGCTTCATTCCCGCTGCGAGGTAAGGCAGCGGGGCTGGGGTCCGCGTGGGGGGCAGTAGGGGCGGCAGCAGCTTCCTTCAGGTGGCAAGGTAGGGCGGCGGAGCTGGGGTCCTAGGGGGTGGGCAGTTAGGGCAGCTACGTTTCCGCCAGGCATCCCCGCCACCGTTGTCCACGAGTTGCGGGACCTTTTGGCTGCTACTATTATTTGGCGGCTGGGGGGGCGAGCTGTCTGTGGGCAGCCTTCCCCACAAAGCGCCGCGGAGCTGCATGGACACCGGCAGCAGCAGCGACAGCAGCAGCAGCTCACCTATGAGGGCGCAGTCATTTGTTGTAGTTTTTGGGGCTTTGTTGTTTTTCCTTGGGCTTTTACCCTTCTTTTCGTTAATTTTGGATAAAATGTCCCCCGTGATGTAAAGATTGAGCAAGGAACCTTGGTGACATGGGGAGCTTTGCCAAAAGTGCAGTTTGGATTCTGCTTTTCCCATGGTGGCAGCTGGATGAATCTTCACTGCTGGCCCTGGAAAAGGCTAGGGAAGCTTGTTAGTTGAGTTTTAAATTTCCCAGTATTGTGTTTAAAGGTTTTACGTGCATAGGTTTTACGTTCACCTTAAATAAGCATATGAGCAGTTAACAGGGAATGTTTTCCTCAGGGAAAGGGAATTTGGTAGCTCTGACCCATGTCAGTCTGTGAATATTTAGACCTGTAGTGACTTTTTAACATTTTTCATAAGAATCTGTTATTTACAGTGTGTCATACGTTGTTAATACTCCTTGCCTTAAGTTCCCCGGCAAATCTTTTACATGCCTTCTGAGAAAGTAGACAATTGATAGATTATCCAAGGAATGGAAAAAAATGTGAGTGGGTGATTTCGGACAATCCCTGAGAGCTGGCATTGTAAAACTCATCCTATCCCCAGTAACATTTTCATACAATAAATGCGAACACTTTTGAAGCCTTTTTATAAAGATACAATTTGGGAATGATATTAAGATAAGGAAAAGCTGTTGATTGATTTCTTAGATTAACATTTCTTCCCTTTTCTCTTTAAAAAAGTTTTCCAAGTGATAACTTCATGAAGATGTCCAGTGATAAGCAAATGTTCGATGATGATGACAGCCCCAGTACCAGCAGTGGTAGTTCAGATTTGGACCAGCAAGACCCTGGTGCTCCAGAGCCTGAAGATCATGAAGAAAGAACCTTCTGCCACCCATCGGAAGAAGAGCACCAAACTCTTTAGCAAAACCACTGCTAAGTTATCCACTAGTGCTAAAAGGTAACATTGTCAGGTTGTCTTCCAAGCAATTGGATGCTTTTATTTTTACATCAAGAACAATACTCCAGAAATACTTCATGACCAATTTTATTTGTATTTGAATGAATTGTCATCCTTTAGGGAGCATGAAAACGTCCTCACTAAAATTATGCTTCTAAGCAAACTTATTCTGTACTTTGGTAATTTCAGTAAGAGTCCTAGAGACTGAATTCTCATCCTGACAGTTTAAGGAGTTGGCAAGGAAAATGTGTGAAACTGAATTAGATAGTACATTGGGGATGTTTCCTTTTGTGAGTTATACTCTTGAGTGAAATTAGCACGTGTCCACCTGGGTGTCAGTCCAGGCATCTGTGGTGGCAGGTTCATAAAAGGAAATGTGTCACTTTTCATGAAAGGAAATGATCAAAAAAGTTTATATTTGCTAAAAAATGTTGAATGTCAGGCCTTTGCATTTTTTGAAAGCAGATTTTAAATTTGCTTAGTTTTACAAACAAGTCTTTAAATCCTGCATAATAAGTATAATTTTTTTGTAGTTATAGTTATCCCTCCTTGTTCTTGTGAGAACAAATAAAACTGAAAAGTAGCCATTAACAATCTCAGGTGTCACTTTGCTGTTAAAACTTTGCACATCTTTAAAACTCATGGATGTTCTTGACATAGTAGTGAAAATCAACAGCAGGAAAAAAACATTTTGTTGGTTTTAAGTGAAAGATTATTTGTTTCCTGCTGACTTTTATTTTCTCTGATGGCAAAAAAATCCATCAATGGGACTCCATCAGTGATAGTGGTTGTATTGAGTAGAACTCTTGTATCAAACATAAAATGCACCTATAGCATTACTCAATGTTGATGTTTTGATGTTTTTTATTGATCACAACTAAAAGAAAAAGAGAATATAAAAACTGATCAATTATTGCATTTTATAGTGATTCATGTTCTTATTTTTCTATATATTTTCACCTTCATTGCACCATTAATCAAACACTAATGAACTTGAGAATATTATATTGAATAGCAGCAGTCTTTGAAATAATTTAAAATTCTTCTCAGTGTCTTGTAATCTTGTGGAGAGAACATTAAACAACTTTTGAAAACATTGTAAATTTCAAGAAAATCAGAGAAATGCTCTTTTTCCCCTTACCTCAAGGCCCTCTTTCCTCCAAGAGTATGAAATTTAAATTTACGTGCTGAACCTAAGATCAGAGAAAAGAAATGTTTAAGTAAGATTGCTAAAATAGTCCTTGGAAGTTTTTCATTGGTAAAGGTATTTGTAAATTTTAAACTTTTTTTAAACAGATAAATATTGATAAAACTATTAATGTGCTTTTGCAATAGCTTTCTAATTTTTACCACAATAAAAGTGGATTGAAGTCATTGTCAAAAATATTCTAGTGCTTTTCCTCCTTCCGTTTTGTCTCATTTGCATATAAGCTTGAAAACAGAATTTCTATGGTAAAAAGAGTTTTAAAATAGATTTTATATCCTTTTGTTTAGTAGTAGTGGAGGACTTTCTCAAATCAGGTGTAAGTGACTTACCTATTTACAGTACCAAGTGAGAAAAAAGCTGCAATTTTCTGTTAAGGAGTTTGGGTTATGCCTCTGAGAACAAAGAGGAAGCAGCCATGTTAGCACTACTGAAGGCAAAACCAGCCTTGCATTTACCTGCATGATGGTAGAGGGCATTCTGATTTTCTGGTTATTCTGTAGACTGTCTCAAATCCTTTTTGCTGTTCCCATTTCACTAACGGAATTCAGAAGGATCTAGCTGAAATAACCCTTAATCCTCTCCTAACTGCAGATAAGAAACAAATTTTGTTGTTTTGATTTCTAAATTGTGGAATAATATCAGGAGATGAATGTATTATCCTTGTATGTATGTGCAGCAGAAGAGGCTAGCTAGCTATGTTTGCTTCCTTAAAGCTTTGCAAGTGCTTTAAACAAAAATTGCCTAGGTGAATTAAATTAAATTAGGAGAAAAATACTCTTAGCACTGTATCATATATTCTGTACTTATGAATATAGTGATCTTGTGCTTCTTGTTGAGATTTGTTTGAGTGGTGTTGATTTTTCTGTTTTTTTTTTCTGTGGAATATATTCATTCACAAGTATTTTGTAGAAACCTGTAAGGTTTTAAGTTTTAAAGTTAGTGCTTGTGTGCAATCTGAATTGATTTTCCAAATTTAGAAATTGTTGAATATGGTGTTACAAAATGTAAAAGCATTAAACAGGAGTATAGTTGTATCTGTTGGATTTATTCAATAACTTGCCTAAAGGACAAATTTTATGTGCTAAGCTATGGTTGTAGTTGTTATTTTCTAGAAAGCACATTGTTGGAATTGTTTACATTTTAAGCAAATATCCTAATGACTTGGGAAATTTCTTAGCAGTAAATTAATTGGAATTGTAAGAAGAATCAAATTCAGTGGAACTCAGATTTTAAGATTGGTTGACAAATTATATTAAAAGTAGCTGGTTGATTTTTTTCATTTGTGTCTTATATAGTGTTCTGTTTTTGTTTTTTTTTTTTGAATGGTGACTGTATGGTTGACAAAATTTATCAAATTTAGAGAGCAATATTATAAATAAATTGCATAGAAGTATGTGCTCAAGAATGAGAGGGGAAGGGATGCTATAATTAAGGCAGTGTTATGATTTGATATAAAAATGTTTTGGTGTTTAACCTGTGTTTTGGCTACAAATTGTTTTTACTCTTGTTGATCAGCACCATCTCTGAAGTCTACCTGAGACATAATAAGGAATAATCCACTTACTACTTTGTGTGTGTTAACCAGATCCCCAGATAAGGGGGATCTGATCCTGATTTATCCAGTGAATTAACAGTTTTGCTTATGTTTGTAGTCGCAGTCTCAGTTTAAAAAGGAGACATGAATGTGAACTGATTATAAACAGAGTGGTATGTCAGATCTCAAAATATTACTTAAAAATTATACTGCTCAATAGTGTAGCCACTAGCCACATTCTGACTATGGACCAGGATGTTGTGGTTAGTTGAAAATGTGATATGCTGTAAGTGTAAAATGCATACTGGATTTTGAAAACTTATTTATTACATGTTGAAATAATATTTGGCATGTTTAGTAAATGTTTTAAAAATTGTATTTTTATCATTTTAGCATAGTTATTAGAAAATTCAAAATTACATGTGTAACTTGCATTATAATTTTGTTGAACAGTATTGCTTTAGAGAAGAAGTAAATCAGTATTTCTTTTAGCCTTCTAAATGGTGTGTCAAATCTGTACCATTTAGGAGATCAAGTAAAATTTGCTCTGTGGAAGAATCACTTAACTTTCAGAGTATATTCTGATAATTTCCATTACGAAAGATGTAAAGATCTGTCAATTGCAAACTGGACAACTACTTAAAACACTGGGCATGGACATGAGACAGAAAAACAAAGCTAAAACCAATACTGCCAGACTGATAGTAGATATCACTGTTCATTCTTTCTATCAAAAAAACCTAGAATAACTAAAAATGAAAGCAAATTGAGGTGGTGAAGTACCAAGGTATAAAAGAAAGGTTGTTGTGGAAATGCCAGATTTAAGGTAAAAATGGTAGCTATTTGGACTCTGGTCTTCTGCCTTACTGAGCAGGTTCTCAGTGGATATTTGTCCACAGGATAAAACTGAAATATTTCCAGTTACCAAAAGCATTATATATATATATATATATATATATATATATATATATATATATATATATATATATATATATAAAATAAAGGCTATGCTCCTGTTCTTCATTTCTTACATTTCTATAGCAGAGGTCAGCAAACTTTTGCTGTAAAGGACCAGACAGCAAATATTTTAGGCAATCAGAATCCAATTGCTCTCCATACCAACTCCTCAATTCTACTACTATACCACAAAAGCAACCATAGACAATATGTAAACAAGTAGGAGTGGCAGTGTTCAATAAGTTTTATTTATGAAAATAGACAATGAACCATGGGCTATATTTCCCCCATCCCTGCACTAAGGCATCAAACCTTATGAACCACTTGGCCTCCCTCAGATTTAAACTTTGGGTCTCTCTTTTATATACTTTCACTTCTGTTTCGAAAAAAAACCTAAAAACTGAATGCACCTGCCTTTCGTTATGTGCTCTGATTTTATGTTGTAACCCCTGAATGGCTCGTTTAGTTTTGTGATTTTGTCCTCTATGGATAATAAATTTCCAAATGCACATTGCCAGTTTTAAATTCAGTTGTGCATTTTGGATCCTGAGCCTCCAAATTTCTACTGAAAGCATTCATTTTTAGTAATTTGCCATCACTTAAAATCCACAATATCTAAAGCCAAATTCATCAAATAACTTTCATTTATTCCTCCTATGCCTATAGACAATATCAAACCTTATTAATATTTCTAACACCACAAGTAGTACTATAATCATCCAAGTCAACCAGATTTGTAAATTAGCAGCATCTTTGATTCCCCTTTGCTTCTTTCTCCACCATCCCTATAATTATTTTTTTTTCTTATATCTCCTGAGTTACTTTTTACATTGGGCTTTTGTGACATATCTATTTAACTCCTGAGCAAGAGTCACTCTTAATCATCCTAAAACAGAATTTCATAATACATCACCTGCTTATAATGTAATCTTCCTAAAATACTTCTCCAAAAACTCATTAGTCCCAGATTTAAGAGGTAAATGAGCATTTTCAGTACTTCACTGTCAACAGAATCTCAAATTCTTCAATCTGAAAAGGAATGTTTATTCTAATCTGTTCCACAAGTGTTTATTGTAAACAGTGTTTCTAACCCTAAAAAAATATATATATTATTTTTCTTATAATGGCACATGTTAGTGTCATCATCTAGCGAGGATTATAGGCACCAGGGTCAGAGATGCACAAGAATCACAGACCTTGCATTCAAGGAGTGAACTCTGGTGCCTTACCATTCAAAGACTCTTGGTTACATCCAACTGTAATCACAAGGCAGATTAATACTCCTACATGGTTTCAGTCATAAATATTTTATGGTTCTTTAGTGTTTCTACCTTTTGTCCATTTAATCAAATCTCACTAATACAATGCTCACCTTCAATTCCATATTTTTTGTACAACTTGTTCAGCTTCCCTAACCTTACTAACTTCACCTTAATACTAGTATCGTATTTATAAATCTGTGTCATACGGAATGGAAGTTACATTGTTTCTTGAATCAACACCAAATAATATGTCGCCTCAAATTAAGAATAAAGACCACACTTTCAGCTCTTAAACTGTTATCACCTATAATACTGAATGCATAAAAGCAGCAATAAAAAAGTTTTTCTGTACACAATGACACTGCTACTCAATATAAAAACTTGTTTCCTAGTAGCAGATTTAAACTTTTACTTAACTACTTACATTCATTCCAGTCCTGATAAACAGCATGATTTTGCAAGGCAGCCTTTATAAAGGAAACAACTGATGACCAAGAATCAGAACAAAAGTAAACAAACCAAAAGGCACTCAGCTGAACCCCTGACATTAGCACAGTGCTCTATGGAATAAATTAAAGCACTCATGCATATGTATTATTGTAACTTGTAAGCAAAAATTGCTGCTGTGAACAGATTTCTAAATTTTGAACTTAGTCTAAACCTTAAAAAAAGTAAAGTATTTTAAGAATGTTCACACTTTAGAAGTCAATAATTTTATCAAGAAGCTATCCCAAAATTCATTTTATTTTAGAATAAGTTAAAATTAGTTGGAAAATTTGGCCATTAACTATGTAAATAAAGCCTCAATAATAAATTTACCAAACTATTAATCAAAGCAGAAACTAAGCTCTGCAGAAATTAACAGAAAGCAAAACTTTACAACAGATTTTCTACATTTACAACATGAAATTAATAATAACTAGATACATGGAGAAATAAAAATATAACCATTAGGAATAAAGCATGCCATACAAACATACAGAGATGACACCAATGTTGACATAAGAAGAAAAGAATTTTAAAAGAGTTATAAATATTCAAACACTATAAGCAAAATATGGTTAAAAAATAAATGAACAGAAACTCACTGTACAGCAAACTATTTAAAGATGGGATTCTAGAATCAAAAAATACAATACTTGAAAATTTCACTGAGTAAGCCTAACAATGGACTAGAACAAAAATATGATAAGTGAAACTGAACACAGATCAATAAAAAGTTTTCAGTAGGAATGTAGAAAATACTGTAAAACATGAATAGACCATCAGCTAGAAGGTCCAAAACATGGAGTATCAGAAGTAGATGGGAGTGAATAAACTGGCAAAACTTTCTCCAAAATCAGTAAAAAACATCAACTTGCAGATCTAATTTGCTGAGCAATCTCTAAGCAGAACCATAAAGCAAATCTCACCAATTTGCACAATTGTCAAAATGCCAAACTACTTGTGTAAAGAAAGAAATCCTAAATTTCATCAGAGAGAAAAAAGACAATTTACAGTAAGGGGAAAATGATACCAAGAAACACTACTTCTCAACAGAAATAACGAAGGCTAGAAGGTAATAGAATGACAGACACCCTTAAAGGGAGAGGAAGAAAAACAAAAGTCATCTCAGAATCACAGACCATAAATGTAAACTGCAACATATACCAACTGAAGATTTTAGACTGAAGGAAAATGATATGAGATAAAATTTGGATTCACACAAAGAAAAGAAAAATACGAACAGCAAATATGTGAGTAAGGATAAAAGACTATTTCCTTTCATCTTTAAAATGCATGTGATTGTTTAAATTGAAAATCATAAAATCCTTTTGAAACCTTTATGGTATTTTTAGGACAAAGAACATAAAAGAGTTAATGGAACAATACCTGTTTAGATTCTTAATTTTATAATAATGACATAATATAAACACCGAGTACACTGTGATAAGAGTATATATTATAATCCCTATCAAAATCCCTGAAAATAAAGAAAGTATAGCTAAAAATCCATTAGAAGGATTAAAACTAAATATAAAAACTATTTGATTAATCAAAAAGAACAGAGGTACCAAAATATTACTATGATGGAACTAAATATAACACACCAATGAGTACAGAATGTTAGACTGTACAGCAACTAGAACTCTCATATATTTGGAAAATTCTTTGGCACTTTTTCAGGAAGTTCAACATACTTCTACAATATGACCTAGAAATTCTACTCACAGTATTTACCCAGAAGAAATGAACACAAACAGAATTACACAGAACTATTTATAGAGCTTTGTTCAAAATAGTCAAATCCATGAAATAATCTTAATGCCTAGAGATACCTAAATGGATAAATAAATGGTTTATCAGCACAATGCAATACTACCATTTAGCTACAAAAAGAAAAACTACTAACAAACACAACTTAGGGGGTCTTCTCATAAAAGAAACCAGACACAAAAGATATCCTGTATCATTCTACTTTTATAACATTGTAGAAGAGGCAAAACCAATCTAAATATGATTTAGATAGCAAAACCATCAAATCAGTGGTTGCTTGGGATGGGTAGGAACTGGCTGGAAAGGGACATGAAAGATATTTTTTTTAATATTTTTCAGTTGTTGATAGACCTATATTTATTTATATGTGATGCTCAGAATCAAACCCAGTGCCTCATACATGCTAGGCAAGGGCTCTACTACTGAGCTGCAAACCCAGCCCAAAAGATTTTTCTAGAGTGCTGCAATTTGGATCTCCTGTGAAGTAGATTTTGAGGTGGATACCAATGATAAAGAATTCCATTGGAAAATGCTGTTATTGAATACCTCTGATGAGCTAAAGGAAGTACAAAGAGATAGAGAGAAAAGATGAATTGTAATACAATATCAACAAATGCCTCAGCTTCCTAACAGGGGAGTTTTGGGCCTGAGAGCCTTTGGAAATTACCATAAATTGCAGCAAGCAGACCAAGAACTTTGAATCTCTCATCTTAGAAATACACACATATACCCCAAAGATTATACGTTACCCCCAGAATGTAGACAAGACCATGATCGAGATGACTCTCTTCAGCAGAAGATAATTCTTGAAGAACAACACTGGGGGGGAGTTATCTACCACACTCCCAGAAGCTCAAGAAATAAGTGCTCAAGGCTGGAGAAGCATTACACTGAAGCCACCACATGTCATGAGTGAACAGCTTTATATCTTTTTTTTTTTGTTTAATGTGGTGCTGAAAATCAAACCCAGTGCCTAACACATAAGAGGCAAGCACTGAGCCACAATCCTAGCCCATCAACTTTATATCTTGATTGGAGTATTGGTTATGGGTGCATACCTGTATGAAGTTTAATGAATAATACACTAAAGATTCATCTATCTCACTGTATGCAAATTTTACTTCATATTCTGTTTCATCCACATTAAGTTCTCAGAGAAGAAGAAATGCACATTTAAGCCAATAGCAACAAGTCATTCTCACTACCAATGTAAACTGATATATTTTGAAAAACAACTAAATAGTGGACAATATATGCTTTTTTTCAAGATAGAAAAGACAACTCGGTCTTCCACTATGGTTAAAAAACTGCAGTGGAGAAACATAAGCACTAGCTTAAGGTTACTAAGCCCATCCAATTATAACTAGAAGATTAACTGAATTTAAAAAGAGATAAATGCAATGTTATTTTTGAAACCATAATGCAAGTCAAAAGTATAAAAATTCATGTTGAAACATTGTGATTTACACTCACTATTCAAGAGGGGAAAAGGTTTTTTTTCAGCTGAAGCTACTATTTTGTTAATAAAATCTTCAGAAATACCTGTTTCCCTCACAATCCAAGAATTACTTTCTGATATTTTTGAGATATTGCAATACCACTCTACTGTCTAATATCTACAAGTTGACCTTTAACTACTGCTCAAGATTGAGATTTTCAGTCAACCAATTTCTTGCTCCTTTACCTGCATTATAGTCTCTTATATAAGAATCTTTATTAAATTACTCAAATTACGTGAGTAGATTTAAGTACATAAAATCATTATCTTGTACTCTCTCTGAAATGAAGATAGTAACCAAGACAAAACAGAAGAAAGTCTACTTACTAGAACTATTTATAGACCTACTTCTTTGTTAACCCTCAAATACATGAAAAGGGCTAGAATCTCACAATTTTATTCTCTAAACACAATGATAAAATGACCTGTTTGTATTTCTGAGTATCATTTTAAATTTTTCTAAGTATCACACAGAATACTTTTCAAGTTTTTAAAAATCCTTTGGAAAAAGAAATGGTTATGACAAAATGCTGGCAATTTACATTTAGATAACATATTATCACAAGTAGAACCCATTCATTTTAAGTTTGTTCCATAGCCTTTGGCTGAGCTGGCCATGATCCTCTCCATAAAATCTTCAACCCAAAAAACTTGTATAGATTAAAGACATAGTTTGCAAGCATTTCTGCTTAAGATCAAGGATCTTGATGTGGCTTACAGATTTCCTCAAATTTATGTCAATCCTAAGACTAGGAAAAAGATAGTGATACATAAAGTTAACAAGCTGTTCAGAGTTCCTTTGGGAGGAAGAAGGGAAACTCGATGATGTTCCTTTATGCCATACTAACAGAAAAGTATGCATCTTTCACCAACTCAGCAAGTGAATACACACTTGTATTCTAAGTGTACATCTCCATTTAAAGAGGTACTGCTTCCCACCTCCCACTCCTTGTTAGAATCAATATGGAATGGCTTCAGTCATTAGTTTATCCAATTCTATACGCGCAGGCAGTAACAAATACCTTAGTCATTTGGATCCCTTTCCACCTGCCCTCAATATGTGAACCCCTGGTCTACATTTTCTTCCAGATTTTCTTCAAAATAGCATTCCTCTCTTTCATCAGATAGACTTTCACATTTCTTGCTGTCCCAGAAAATCCTCTCCATATCTCCTTTGGTGTACTTGTAGTTAGAGAAAGATACTTACCTGCTGATAATTTGAAGAAAATTTGACACATTCTGACGTTCAATATATTTAGTACAAGACTACCAGAAAAATGGATCTGAATGATTTTCTTCCATACCAAGAATCTGACTTTCACACCAAAGTTTCTGATTTCTTCCTTGTCAACACATCAAGCAAAATATAATAAACTCTATAATTACCAACATTTGGAAGGAGGGCTCAGGAAAATAAGTTTTACAGTCCATTTATGACTGGTGTTGACATTTACTAGCTATGTGATGACTATTCTAAGTGTATTTCTTTGTCTAAAAAATGGGGTTTCATAATAGTACACAATTTACAGAGTGAGTTGAGAATTGAATTTGTAAGGCACTTAGTACAGTGCCAGTAAGTGTAAACTACCTGAAACTGTATGGAAGGCCTTTTCAATCCCATGGTTACAGAACTTTTCGGAAAATTGTGCCACTGAAGAAATTTGTGGGAGGTGGCCATCTGTTGCTTAATGAAGTGGCCAATTGTAAGTTGGATTTTCAATTTGTGGTACTGACTCTTCAAATTATTGTTCTTCTCTGACTATATTTATTAGTAGCCTGCTGTTTACATTGATTGGTACCCTCTGTGTTTCAAATTCCCCAATAATGATAACTTGTTTATTTGTAACAAATGCTACATAAAATGATGTACCTTGATGTCTGACCATAGAGCTTAACACTGACACAATCCTGGACCCATGTTCTTCAAAGGTACCCATAATCTACAAAGACACACATATTTTTCCCAAACCAACCTTCCCACCGCCCCTGCTTTTATTGAGAATAAAAAGCTAGAATATGAAAAAGAAATGGTATTCATAACGTGAGAAATAAAAAAAAAAACTGAGGTAGCAATCCATAGTTCAAGTTGTGTGTCTTGAATGTCACATCTTTTGTGCCTCAGTTTCCTCATCTGCGAGAACCAGATAACAACATATAATGTGACTGGAAAGCATCTTGCAAGTAGTAGTTTCTAAATACTTACGATCATCTATCCTGGCAAAACTATTTCACTGCACTATTTCACTGAGTCATTTTAAAAGATTAAGGTAACACATGATAGAAAATAATATTATGTCACTGTTTTGCACAATGATCTAATTAAATCTGTTTTCTATAATTTAACAATTTCTATTCAATAAGTATCTAGCAAACACCTATTGAGACAAAATAATTTGTCATTTACTCCTCCACCAAATTTCTCTTTTGTAAATCTCTTTTGTATAGTATTCATCAGCAGCACAAAGGATTAAGCAAGTTAAAGTCAATAAAACAAACCAAGTTTTATCCCAATATTCCCACTTCCATATTATGTCCAACCTCAAGATATATACAGGTTAAGCGTTCCTAATTTGAACATACAAAATCTGACACTTTAAGAATATGAGCATATTTTAGATATTCAGGTGAGGGATGCTCAACCAGTTCAGTCTGTGCAAATATTCCACAATTCAAGAAAAAATCCATTATATCAAACACTCCAGTTCCCAAACATATCAATTTCAAGAACTTTTTGACAATACTGAATTGTTTCCAAGATGATGATGTCATCCTAAAATAGTCCTCTAATAAACTAACCTAAAAATCACACTGACTAGAAGTCAGAAGTTTCAGTTCAAAGGACAAATGCAAAGAATTTAAATCAGAAAAAAAATGTATAAAAGACTGAAAAAATTACAATAATTACTAGCAAAGAAAAAATATTAAGATGAATCAGTCACAAATGTGAAACACTCTCAGAGCATGATGACTCATCCAACAATACAGTGAATGCCCTGGAAGATGTTCTAATGAACAAAAACTGCATTTTAATAATAACTAAACAATAGTGTGAAAATTTAAATTTCATTTAAATAATCCACAAGTAAATTCTTAAACAATAGAACAACAGTAGAGTGGATAGTAGAATCATGTGGCATATTGTGATACAGATTTAAGTTGTACTAATTCATTTCCATGTTTCCAAGATCATATAAATCAACTATGCATAGCATCCATCATCCCTGTTTTTGTTTTCATTTTCAATTAAATTCCAAATGCTTTTCTTTTTGTTTCCAATTAAAAAGTATTAAATCTGAATATAGAAACTCATTCTTCCTTTTCTCCTCTTTTATCTATAAAGCTACTTTAAATAAAAACTTTCTTTCCATCATATTTTTAAATAAAACAGCAAGATATTAAATGGATGCTTAGTATGGAAACTGTTTTTTAAAAAGTATGAGGAAAAACAGTTATGAGAACTACAAAAACTACTTTTAGTTTTAATGCAAAGTTCTATCTTTATCTTTTTCATAATTCCTGAAATAAATTTATATTACTTGCTATAATTTCTTAAAAGCTGGATTTTTCTTCCTTTTAAATCAACAACTGGACACAATGGTACACATCTAGAGTCACCTTGGGAGACTGAGGTGGGAAGAACACTTAAGCCCAGAAGTATGAGACTACCCTGGGCAACACATGAGACCCTGCCACCCCCCACCACCAAAAAAAATTACTTATAATAAAAGCTATTATTGGACAAATGTAGGATTAATGCTACACTATATCGTCTAAATATTTATGTATAATTCAAATGCATCAGAAAATTTTCAAGAAATTCAGTCTTTTTCTGCACTACTATTTCACTGATTTAGATTACTACTTTAAATGAACTAAGAACATCTAATTTCTCCAAAGAAAGCATACAAATGACCAACAAGCTTATGAAAAGATGTCAAACATCAATAATAACCAGTGAAATGAAAATCAAAACCACAATGAAGTATCATCTTGACCTGTTGGGAAGGCTAGTATCAAAACACCAGAAAACAGCACATGTTAGTAAATTGTAAAGAAACAGGAAGTAAAAATGGTACAGCCTTTATGGAAAACAGCACAGAAGTTTCTTGAACAATTAAAAATAGAACTACCATATAATTCCACAATCTCACTTCTGGACATCTGCCCAAAACAGCTGAAGTCAGGATATCACAGATGTGTCTGCACTCCCTTCTTCACTGCAGCATCATCACAATATTTTTGTGGAAATAGACAAAGAAAATGTGATATATACATATAATGAAATATTATTTAGGGGGAAAAAAAGAAAGGAAATCCTGTCATTTACAAGAACATGGATGAACCTGGCAGACAAAATACTAACTGAAATAAGCCAATCACTGAAGGACGAATACTGCATGACTCTGTATTTTTTCACACAGGCAGAAAATATAATGGCGTTTGCCAGGGCAAATGGGGGAGAATAAAATGGGGAACAAGATGACAGACTTTTAGAGTTCTGCTATATAATACCACATATATAGTTAAGAATCCTATTTTATCTTTTTATTTTTGCACTAGTGCTGTTTTCATTCCTTTTTTTCCAAGGAGCATGTCTATTTTTGTTTCCTTTCACCTACAGTCACCTGATGAGCCACAAATAAGCCAGACCCAGAAGTACCTAAGGAGTTACTTTATTTTATCATTTCTCTTAAAATAAAGTAAAAGATTATTTTTCTAATTATATCAAGTAAATGGCCACACAAGCAAGAACTGGAAAAATAGCAATTTATATTCACAATATAAAATAAGCTGCAAACATACCAAGAAAAGATTCTAACTGTGGGACCCACTCCAAAGGTTGGGGGAAAAATGTGTTCAGTAAGCTTTTGGCATAATGGTCATGTCTTCTTCTATGTCACCCAAAATAACTTTTATGAATATGAAGAAAGACAGTACACTAGTAATGGGATTAAGTAAACAATAAATCGGTTTTAACAAAAGTAAAAGGCAGCATTCTTCATACAAACTAAATGACTACCATAAATTTCCAAAGACCATTTTCTTTTTAAAACCACCATCATCATCCCAACCACCCACCACCCACCCACCCCCCAAAAAAACAACCTTCAATTACTTTTGCTTTTGTATAAGTGATTTCTTTTGTATTTTTAACTCTCAGAGTTGACAAAATAAGCCCATTTACATGTGATGCCTGTCAACTAGCAAATTTACATTTGGATTTTACTGGCTTTGAACCCTGCATTCTGTTCTCTTCTTGGTGCCATTGTTTTTAGGTTTGGCAATAGCTCTAGATCTTTGTTTAACTTAGTTCCTTTGTCTAACTTCTGCAGTATATACACATTATAAAATTAGCATGAAACAACACTTTTAGCTTTCATCACCACAATTAATTTCCACTATGGCAACAGCTTATAAATTTGCTTAGGTGGGTCCAAAAGGAAAAACAGACAAATACCATCATCTAATTTTTTCACCTGAAGATGACATAAAAAACAAGTAAGGGGGGAAAAAACTATGTTTATATATACAAAAGATTCTCTTGAAGATTACATCTGATTTTATTGCATTAAAAACTGAGTAGAAAACTGAGACTTCAGCAAAGTTAAATGTGTTTGGCTGCCAAAGTGCCCATCCTTCTTTTATTCTGTATTGTACTTTTCTATTTCATCTTCCAATGTACTGTATCTGTTTTCCAGTGTTATTTTAGTTTTAATCTAATATAGTAGTACATGATTTCAGATACGCCGCTGTCCTGGCTCAAGTTCTTCATATAATTGTGAAAATGATAAATTTACAAAAGTTAATGTCAGAGACACATTACAGATTCACATAAATAGATCATATAGTTGTATCAATAATGACAAAGAGATTTATATAATAAATTGGATCTTTAGCATTCTATAGTGAAATGTTAAAATGTGTATGAATAGCATAAACAGAGATGTTGACTGTAAGAACCTTCCCAACACCAAGTTATAATCAGGAAGAGACACAGCTGCTTTAATATTCATACTATAAGTTAATTACCCTAAATTCATTTTTAGCCCAATCAAGGCAGCAATATCATCAAGAAAATTCAAAAGAACTGTTCATATTGGCTAAGAACTATTTTTTATATTGACATCTGATCATGAGATATTATTAATGTTCTGAGACTCATGGCTCTTCAAAAAGAAAGAAATCATAGGGTTAAGATCTTACTTGAAAGAGCTTTTATCCTCTATTGAATATCAGCCTAAAAACAGCTGTTTTTTTATTTGAAGGTTAAGCTCTTCCTCAGATCACTTTCAGGGAAGGGAAAAGGCAGTAGAGCTATTTTTTGGAAAGTCAAACTTCTGTTCAGCCAATTCTTACGGAACTCCTTTCCATCTGTTCTCTGACATTTTAGTCAGGTATGCACTTGCCAAAGAGCTTTCACTGGATTCTGAATCCACTGGTGAAGACAAATGGAATAAAATAAATTTACTTTTTTTTTTAAACCAAACATCATTAAAGTATAAAAAGACATCATGCATAATGTCAAAATAGGTTGCACAATCAAATCTACAGCCTACATTATAAACAAAAAATCAGTAATCCAGACTGAATAAAAAATTACTGGTTCAGAATTCCTTTCTAAGAGGTTGCATTAGAAATTCATTCTATAATAGAAGATAAATAGGAATCCACAGTCACTTTCACAGACAGAAGACAATTTTCCTTAGAAGAAATAAGAATCCTAAAAAAGGCATTTGAAATCGTTTTGCAAGTAACTTAAATAATAATAAATGTTCTCATTGAGAGAAGAAAGATAAAAGAGATAATGTGGATTCTGAGCTTCAGCATTTACTGGAAAAACTAACTAATCAAGAGTGGTCTGAAATAATTTTGAAGCATATGTTTAAAATATTAGATCAAAAAGTAATAAAGTATTATTGATAGAACCAGGTCAGAAAGCTAGCCAACTATGACTTTTGAAAAATCTCAAAGATCCCTGGCACCTGAGTGATTAGTAGTTACTGTGTCAGAGGGCAAGAAGATCAGTAACTATTTGTCCTTGAGAAGGTGCAGAAGAAACCCTAAACTTACAGATCCACTTGTCTCATGATACCCAAAAATCTGGCCTGGAACAAGGAGAAAGTTCCACTGATTCAGTAAGCAAGCATAACCTCTGAGAATGTAGTCTATTTGAAAGAGAAAGTCATGAAAGGAGAGCAAAAGCTGGTCTCCATTAGAATTCCATGAGAGGGTATGTAAAGATAATGTCAAAGAGTAACCCAAAGGCATAATTTATTTTCTTTTTAAAGACATAAAAAATATTCTACAATATGGACTATTCAAAGCAACAACAAATAGAAAAGCTAAGTTATGATGGAATTAAGGACCATTTTAGTCATGGGTAAAGGTATGATGAGGACAAGAAAATATGTACTGAAGTAAATGAAATGCAAACATATCCACAACTAATCAGAAAATATCAGGAAACTAAGTTAAGTAGCTGGGTATAGAAATGACAATGAAGTAACTGGCTAACAGAATGCTTAAAATACTGTTGGAATATTTCACAGGGCCTTGGAGATGGGGTAAAGTATCAAATGAGTTTCAATATGGTCAAATATAAAACAAAAAAGTTATCCAAGCTCAGTTTACAAGATATCAGCAAATAATGAGCCATGATTAAATAATCAATTATACAAAGAGATGTGAATATGGATGTGTTTGTTCAAACCTAATGCTCTAGAAGAAGAGTCCTCAATATACCTTTAACAAATTAAAACAAAAAAATAAACAAGTACAAGAAAATTTTTAAGTATACTTTTGTGAAAGAATAGTACAGAATGAAGATAAGAGCATGTCAGGAAGAACTGCCCCAACACTGAAGCTGGGTCTGTGTGTCAGAAATGTAGGATACTAAGAGAGGGGATGATTTGAAAATTAAGAGTTAGGCAAGGCACCCCACTATAAAAATCAAAGCATCTCAAGTACCTTTTCCCTTTCCCTCTTTCACTCAAGGAAAAACACACTAGAAAGGCTTAATTGCTATTAGCCAACTATAATACACATGACATGAACATACTTGCAAATACCTAGGAAACCACTATACTTTAACACAACTCTGTTTTACCTTTATCTCTACCTTTATTTCTTTACAGTAAAAAAGAGCTAAAGAAAAATACAGATCTCCTTAACCTTCCTTGTCTTTGTTCACAAAGTAGAAGTTTACCAGTAAAGATAACTAAAATATTTCTGAAAGAACAACAAAAATAGTTTATGTAAAGTCTATGGCTTCTTTGTAACTTTTTCCTTTTTTGTATACCAGTTATATTTCTTTGTCCTCTCTGAATTAAATGTAGGACATGCTTTGGCAAGAATGTTCAGATGAATATATCAGACTTTAAGGTGATTCATCTCTAGAAATCTGAAGCAGAAGATCCTAAAAACTCAATCTGTGACAATAAAAAAATAGTACCCAAATTATTTCTTTTATTGAAGATGACTTCCATTGCACCAGCTTCTTAATCAGATGTTGTGAGTCTGTAGTTATTAACCCTTTCTAAATAAAGTTACAACAGAAAATTTTTCACTTTAGTTTTTCCTTAAATTCTTCATACATCAGTTTATTTTAAAGACTATTTCATTTTGTACTTAAAACTCCTTTCTTCTAGAAACCCATCAAGCGGTTTTAAACATTACTTATTTCACATTATAGTGATGACTCTCAATAGACCACATGATTTAGTTCAATACACACATTTAGCACAAGAGATAAAATTCTTCTTTGATAAAGAATACTGGTTATTCAGGTTGGGGCTATAGCTCAGTGGTGAGCGCCCCCTCGCACATGTGAGGCACTGGTTCCATCCTTAGCACCACATAAAAATAAAGATATTGTGTCCATCTACAACTAAAAATAATTAAATAAATATTTTAAAAAGAGAATACTGGTTTTCTACTATGTCTAAATCAAGTGTGTGTATGGGGTGGGGGGGGAAGGAGGTGGGAGAGAGGGAGAGATCAACTACATATTCATAAGAGTGTCAACTACATATTAATAAGAATAGAGCAAGAAAACAAATTTCAGTAATAGAATGGATACTACCTTTCAACTAATTTGCCCATTGAAAGGCAAGGGCAACTTTTTACAGCACATCATAGAATAAAAATGGAGCATATTACATAAGAAATGGAACAATTTTCCAAGGCTACCAAAATTGTTAACAAGACCCAAAATGACCGTAAGGAAATGACATCCTGGACTTGCCTATCTATCTCTGCCTCTACACATTTGCACTGGGTCTCAATTTTCCCATTACCTCCCACATCATGCTACAGTTAGGCAGCGTATACTCCTTTTTAAATCTGTACAGAAAATCATCTTCCAAATTACTCTGGGTTTATTACTTTACATTTTATCACCTTGCAACCATTAATTTAAGAAAATGCTCAGTTTGTTGTCATCGTCATTGTTTTTAACTTCTTTGTCCAGAAAAAAACTGATCTCTCCCCTTATTTGAACTAACCACATCATCCCAAAATGCTAGTTATGTGCAACTGACCCAAACCTATGACACACTATGAGGAAAACCTCAAAAAATTCTTCTACACAAAAGGAAACAACATAGAACCTATTTCTCTCTTTCCTTAGCTCCATTTAGAAATCTGAGATATGACACCAAAAACAACCAATAAAAAATAAAATGGACTTTAAGTTAAAGAAGCCGGGCATGGTGGCACATCACAAGTTCCAGGCCAGCCTCAGCAATTTAACTAGATCCTGATTCAAAAAAAATAAATAAAAAGCACTGAGGCGATGGGGATGTGGCTCAGTGGTAGAGCGCTCACCTAGCATGCATTAGGCACTGGGTTCTATTCTTAGCACCACTTAAAAATAAAATAAAGATGTTATCTCCACCTATAACTAAAAAATATGTTTTAAAAAAGCACTGGGGATTAGCTCCATGATAGAGTGACCCTAGATTTAATCCCCAGTACTGGACAGTAAGAACACATCATTAATTTTACTTCTTCCTCTCCAATATTACAATTCCTTTTATGGGTGGCAAGATTATATTAAACTGAGCTTCAACTCAATATTAAGAGTGAGCTCCTCTGTCCATTCAAGAAAGGGTCGACTGCAGCGACAGAACATATATAGCCATGAAAAAATAAAAAGTCAGCAACTAGTAAGACAAGAAAAAAAATAACTAAAGATTCTTCATAGCATAATGGTTTATTCAACTCCAACAGTAAAAATTGAGGCTTTACAGACTCAAGTAAAATCTGAAAATGTGATTAATTTCACTATGGATCATTTAAGTGATCCAAGCATACTCTCCAAAAAAGCATCCATTTTGCTCATTCACAATGGGGAGGGGGGTTGGAGACTAGAAATATTTTGGAGTAGACAGAGGGGAGTGAAGGAAGGGGAGAGGGTATGGGGGTAGAATGACAGTAGAATGAATCAAACATTATTACCCTACATGTGTAAATGAATAAGTGACCTGTGTAACTCTACATAATGTACAACCAGACAAATGAGAAGTTATACTCCATTTATGTATGATGTGTCAAAATGCATTCTGTCATGTATAACTAATTAGGATAAAACATTATTTTTAAAAAGTATCCATTTGCTTAAAGCAGTGTTAAATTATATCCAAATTCATAGAGATTCAAAATAGCTCAACAAACTTGAGTTAAAATATATACTATTTATGCCTGAATTTCATCCCTGATACATGTATCACTACATAACTGCAAGATGAATAGCAGCAGGTAAACATTCTCTTAGAATAAATAGCATCTCCATGGATTCAAGACTTTCATTTCTGAACCACCCCCACATCTCTTCCCTTCTCATAGGTATTCTACTGTTTACTTTCCTTCTGAACCTGTACAATCCTTGCAAATGTCTAGAGCTATGAAATTAGGGATCTTTAATTAACAGTATACCTTTGATTAAATATACAAATATTTATTAATATACCATAAAATTCTATAAGAAAAAAATAAATAAAAACTTACTTTCTTCCTCAAAGCTATTCATGTCCCTATAATCCCCCAGAAGTAGTAAACTTGTACAGCTTAGAAAGAGATATAAAACAAACTACTGTATACATCAAGAATTATTGTTTAGAAGCCGGCACAGTGGCACATGCCTATAATCCCAGTGACTAAGGAGGCTGAGGTGGGAAGATTGCAAGTTCAAGGCCAGACTCAGCAACTTTGAAAGTTTTCCAAACGAAAAATTAAAATGGCTGGGGATATATCTCAGTGGTAAAAATGCCACTGGGTTCAATCCCTGGTACCACAAAAACTGTCTAATAAAAAGCAACACCTTGCCATAAGTATTCATATCAAATTTATTAATTTGGTACTATTAATAAATGTGGAAAAAATCTAAACCATCCCCCCTCTATTAACTATGGAACCAATAATTCCCATGATCAAAAATTCATTACCTTCTATTATGAAATAAAAATTCATAAATACCACTGTCTTTTAAATATTATTTTATTTTTTAAGCTACCATACTATATAACTGATTTTTTTTCACTTTTAATACAAAGTTCTATGAATTTTAGCACAATGACAATTTTCAGCTATTATTTCTTTAAAATTTTTTCATACGCCACATTATTTCTCCTAACCTTCTGGAAATAAGTGATACAAATGTCAGGCCTTATGTTACTGGCCCACAGTTCTTTAAAGATATTTCCCCCCATATTTTTCATTTTTCTCTTTGTTGTCCAGTTTGGAAAATCAGACATTTCTAATTTTCTCTTAGAAAACTCCTATTCACTTATCTTCAAGTTCACTGACTCCTCTTCCAACTACATTGCATTATTGAGTCCATCCAGTAAATTAATTACATTTGTTGTATTTTTCAGTTTCAAAATCTTGTTTTCTCTTTAATCTTTTCTTGGTTGATATTTTAAGTCTAATGGTTATTGCAGGAGTGTATGTAATTGCTTGTTCCAACATCTTTATAATGGAGAATTTAAAGTTTTTGTTATTTAATTCCAACATCAATATTATCTTATCACAGATGTCCATTGTTATATTTCCCATTGTTGAGTTATTTGTAATTATTTTAGGTTATATCCTTGAAATTTTTAATAATATTATAAAACACAGGATCTTCTTAAATCCTATAGAGTAAACTGAGATTTTGTTTTCACAGGCAATTCACTTAGTTTCAGGCTGCAAGTTTCAATATGCCTTCTGTGAATTTTAGTTCCAATGCCCATTTAGTTTTAAAAGCCTTTGCGGTGCTATCTGGATTAGTCCTGTGAGTGTACCACCCAATAGTCAGTCTGAAATCTGAGTGGAGTTCTATCCCACATTATCAGTTTTAAAAGACTTTGATTTGATAATTGAGATTAGATATTTGTACAAAACTTCATAGGATCTCTTTCATAAGCCCTTTCCTCTTTTTCCAGTTTCTGGAGGATACTTTTTCTGTCCTGAAACCAGGAACAGTCAGTCAGTCTACTTGCTTAACACCAAACACTAAGAAGATAGAATTTTAAAAATAAAAAAAGCAATGGGGTTTAGCATTGCCTCTTGGAACCAAAACTCAATCAGAGAAAAGAATTTTGGTTCCTGCATACACCTGTGTCAGCTGGATATCATCATCATGAGAGTGTTTAGAAGCAGGCTGTAAGAAAACAGGGGAAAGGAAAAAGGAGAAGGAGGGAGAATGGGGAGGACGAGAAAAAGGAAGGAGGAGGAGGCCAAGGAAAAAAGAGAAAGAAAATAGGAATTACCTGAACTCTCTCTGAGCTTTTCACCCTTCCTTACTCCCTCATGCTAGAATTATGAGACTTCTGGATCTTGCTTTGTTTACATCATATATTATATGTTTATATTATATGTTTATATCACTTCCAGGTTTCAGGCTATACTAAGTACAGGCTGGGGGATTCTGAAGATTTGGTTGTATTTTGAGATCTCGGGTGCTCCAGTATGCCTACTGCTTTAACTATGTATTCTGTACAGATTGTACAGTTACACTCCATTATAAAAATAAAAAGGATAGCAGTGGTTTTACTTCATATGTCTAAGAACCAAAAAATATAACCCTTTTTTAAATAAGTAAAAGAAACATTTTCCTCATTTCTAAATTCTAAGGTATAGGATCTGACCGTAAGCTTAATGTTATTTTATACTAGCCAACTTTGGTGACAAGCCAGTTCAGAAAGACCCAGAAAACTAATTTGATCCCCCAAACCTCAAGCCAAACAATCCTTTTAGCCCACTCCTGGCTGCAAAAATGGACAGAAACATCACTGTCAAGCACTTAGGCCAAATGAAGAGAAAAAAATGTTTATTGAGTTCCACAAGGCTAACACAAGGTCTTGGTAATTACCTAAGAGGAGTAGCCCACAGCATTTAAAAATAAAGATAATAGAGAAAAACAGAGCTAGAAGCATCTAACTTCTAAGACTTTATGGAAATGTTTCCATGCTGTTTCAAGAATACAAATAAAAACAATGCACTTCTTCGGTCTAAAAGGAAAGTCTAACATACTTGAAGAATAATCACTCACATTAAAAAAAAAATCAAGTAGGCGTAACTTTCTGAATAATGAGAGTAGCGTATGAGTGGTTGCCATTAACCACATCATCCCAGAAAGTCAAGAAACTGGTTGGACTTTAGGAGTAAAGAAAAGTTGGTCAGTCAAAAATATCTCATGCTATCTAGTCATAGTGCCTAAAATTCTACGGCAGGAAATCACTTCCACAAAACACACTGTGGTTATTCAAATGGTACATATTATGCTATATGCTAATTAGAAAAGTACTGTGGATGAAAGAAATCTAACATATCAATATGAAATTAAAATACTGACATGAAATATTTTCAATATGATTACCACTAAATATAAACAGAAAACCAGAGGAGGAAGAGGTGAAGATGAAGGCAGGGGGCCGGCATACTGAAATTTCCAGTATTGGGTTTCAGCAAATACAAAGAGCAATGTTTTTTCTATTTTTCTTTCTACCTACATACTCTATAATGAATGTGGTTGTTTTCAAAATAAGAAACAAATGTATTAAAAACAAAGAAACTATATGCATTATCATATGATCCAGCACTCCAAGGTAATATCCTATTCTTACAAGAATTTTTTATTCTAGCACGTGCAAGTCCCTGGGTTCACTTCTCTGTATCACCCTCCCACACATGAATTTCACAGCCACTCTAATTATACACTCCCCAAATATAAACAACACAAACGTTCTTTAACACGAATGCATCACTCTGTTCATCTATATAATGTAACACTACTAAGCAATTAAAAAAAAACTGATTTTATATATATATATATATATATATATATATATATATATATAAAATATAGTTGAATAAGTCACAAAGGTATTATGCTTAGTAAAACACAGTCTCAAAACACCATTATTATATTCAAATACGGTCTCCAAGATAAAAATTACAGTAACAGAGGAGAGTCAGTGGTTGCCAGAAATTAAGTGGTGAGAAAAGGAGAAAGTGATAAAGTGAGTGTAAATGATTTTATTGTTGTTGTTGTTTATTTTTAAAACAAAAAGAAGTACTTCTGTATCTTGATTGTTACACAGATCAAAACATATTAAAATTCTACACAAAAAATAAGTAAATTTTATGTGATAATCCTAAAAATAAAAATTAAAACCACTATTGAACAACTCATGTTACCATGGATGAAGAAGGAGAGTGACCAAAAATAAAGCAAAGAATCAATGAAAGACCAATCAAAATTATAACGAGCTTTTTTGAAATACAATGACAAGCTGATTCAAAGGGGCATATAGAAATGCAAAGAGCTGGAATAGTCAAAGTAATTTTTAAAAAGAAACAAAACTGGATTGACTTATACCATATAATTTCAAGGCATACTCTAAACCTACAATAATCAAGACATTGTCATGTAGCTACATATTACAACAGACATTTAACAATCAATGAAAAAATATAGAACACAGAAACATAATTGAACGTAGTCAAATGCATTTCAAGTAGGACACCAACAAAAATTCAGTAAAGAAAAGTCAGTCTCAAATTGTGCTGAAACAACTGAATATCAAATGGAAGGAGAAATGGTAAGAACTCTGAACTACTATGGAACTCCAAATTACTTTGAAATGGTCATGAGAACTCAATGTAAAATCTAGAACTGTAAAAAATTTTGAAGAAAACACAGGGGGAAAATTCACAATTTTAGAGTAGGCAAAGATGTTTTTAGACAAGACAGGAAAAACTTTAATCACAAAAAAGAAAATCTGACAATATGATTTTAACAAATTAAAACCTAGGACATGGAATGTATCTGACTGATAGAGCACTTGACTAACATGCATAAAGCCCTGGATTTAATCTCTAGTACCACAAGGTAAGAAATTAAACAAATAAATAAACAAATGTAACTGCCCTTCTCAAAAGAATGGTAAGAAAAACCTGGGAGAAAACGTTCAAAAAAACAGCCCTTTAAATTTAATAAAAAGCTGACAACTCAATTTAAAACTAGGCAAAATAGATAATAACCACAACAAAACTCATCAACATCATCAATCTTCAGGAAATACTACCAAATATTGCATGACCAAGTGTTAAAGAGGATGCTCAGCAACTGCAGCAATCAGACATTACTCACAGGAATGTAAAATAGGTACCACCACTTTGAAAGGTAGTTGTCTACTTTCTCAGAATATTACCATACACTCAATGTGACCTATCACTTTTAGTCCCACAGGTATTTACTGAAGAAAAATAACAAATGTCCAAAGAAAATTTGTATCAAAATTTTATCACAATTTTATTCATAATATCCAAATATACATCAACAAATGAATGGAAAAACAAATACTGGTATATGGAAAAATCTTATTCAGCAATAAAAGCAACTGATTTCTGATGCATTCAACAACTTGGGCAGATCTCATATGAGATACTACCATATACAAGCCAGGAGAAGGTGGCTCATGCATGTAATCCTGGCAACTCAGGAGGCTAAGGCAGGAGGATCACCAAGTTTGAGGCCAGCCTCAGCAATTTAGTGAGACCCTGTCTCAAAATAAAAACGGGAGGGTGAGGGTGTTACAGTTCAGTAATAAAGTGATCCCAGGTTCAATTCCCAACTGATTAAAACACACACACACACACACACACACACACACACACACACACAAGAACATATTGAGTCAGAGAAACCCAGATGTAAGAACTTATCCTGGACAACTCCATTTCTATGAAGTTACTTATAGAATAGACTAAAACTAATTTACAGTGAAAGAAATCAGATGAGTTGTTCCAAGAGACAGGTGTTAAGGAAAATTCACTACAAAGGGGTAGAAGGAAACTTTTGGAAGTGATGGACATTTTCTGTATATTGATTAGGGTGTGGTACATGTACATATACACCTGTCAAAACCAATCTTAAAACTAATGTAACTTTACATTTAAAATGTGAATGTTTATTTTATTGTATACACAAATACTGCATACAGAGACAACAAAATATACACTGTATTTTATTACATATGCTGAAATGCATACTTACAAAAATACTTGATGAAATACTGTAAAACTGGATTTAAACAAATTCATAAAAGGCAAAGTTAAACACATACAAATTTGGGGGGTTGAAATCATTTTTTAATATTTATTTTTTTAATTTTAGGTGGACACAATATCTTTATTTTTTTTTTTTATTTTTATGTGGTGCCGAGAATCTACAGTAGATTCTCAGCTACGTGGGCACACTACCACTGAGCCACAACCCCAGTCCTTGAGTTGAAATTTTTTCCATTAAGGTATAAATATTCAAATGGCTAAATCACAGAAATTATCAGTTAGAGAAACATGGGAAAGTGATGGCGAAAAAACTGGCAACAGCCTTAGGAGTTATGTGGTCCTTCCCGTCTAGGTAATTCAAGAGTCCTGCCAATAGCATTCTAGGCAGGTGTTCACAATAAATCTGAACAGGGCACTGAGGCCTCTCAAGGTTAAGTCTTTTCCACTGCTAAAAATTATCTCTTGGGAAACCTTTCTGGGATGAAAACTGTGCTCTATAAGAGCAGAGATTGACATACTATTACCCGTGGGTTAAATCCACCCCCAGTACCTGTTTTCACTAATCAAGTTTTGTTTGAATAAAGCCATACATATCAATTTGCCACAAACTGTCTGTGGCTGCTTTCACATTGTAGTGGCAGGGTTCAATGGTTGCAACACAAAACCCACAGTGTTTATTTCACCCTGAGTGTGTGTGTGCATGTATGCACACACACATGAAAACACATACAAAAATAATTTCCTACCCATGTTTCAAAGGAACAATAGAAAAATCTATTTCCTCTTTTAAATGATAGCATTCAAAAATCTGTAGAATATTATTTCCATTCACCCTGTCTTTCCATACCATTTTTCTTTAATTATCCCTCCTATAAAGACCCACTTTCAGTAGTTTAAATTCTAAATATACCCCCACCCTAGACAATATAGTTAAATGACCCTCTTAACATATAGAAATGAATTTATCACCCCAGCTAAGATTACAATAGGACATTGGCATCTATGACTCTGATAGCATATTTCTATCAATGTAATTTAATGTCTCCTTAACTTCCTTTATGCTCCATCAAATTGGTGGTACACATTTTTTTACAGTGAGAACTTTAAAAAAAATGAATATGTAAATAAAAATGCTATGAAAATGAGGTGCTACCACAAGTTCTTTCAACATAACTTATCTGGGTCAGGAGAAGATGCATTTCAAGAATTTAAAGCTCCTAAGTAGAAATATTCCTTCTTTTCACTTATAGGCTACAATTCCACCCCATTATGTTATTTGATACAATAACTTTCCCACTTGAGAACTTTTCTCCTGACAAACAAAATAGCTCTGTAGTCCAATTTCCTAGAAGAAAGTTCAGGTGTACAGATAAAAGATGTGAAAACCGAAGCAGGAGGATGCCCCAAGGAAACCTCACCAAATATAATTTACTGAAAAGGGTACAGGCTCATAAATCAGATAGGTTAACGTTTGAATTGAGGTTCTGTTTCTTTGTAGCAAATACTAATATAGTATAAATTATGAACACTTGCTTGTAGATAATGAATGAGCCAGACATTACCTTAAACATATTTTAACATAAAATATAACCCAATGTTTTGTTATAGGCATTACCTCTACCTAACCTGGGCCTTCTATCTGAAAAAACTCCCTTCTTTCTCTCCCCAAAGGAGAAGCAAGCCTCCTGAAGAGTGTGCATCTTTCTTGAATATGTAACAACTAACATAATAAAAAAGTTGCCAATACTAATAATGACACTATTCTTTCAGTTATGTGTTGAAATGGAATAATGCAGAAATTCTAAATTATTTTCATTCCAGTGTTGGTAAGCCAATTTGGCCATAGCCACTCTGAAGCCATAAACTCCAATCACTGTGTAATTAATAAACCTGACATTTTAATCTTCATGTCATTCTCTGTGTCTTCTTTTTCATTTGTCTCCGAACTTGGGATCAAGACTTTTATGAGTATGGGTTCTCTAATTAGTTTTCCACATTGCCTTTCTTGTAAGAGACATACTCCTAATGCATTCTCCATGGTGTTCTGCTTTTTGCTTTAAAATATAGCAAAAACTAATGCATTACCAAAGAAATAAATTCAGAATCTTCTAGATTTATTTTTCCTCTGGTTATGGTCTGGATATAAAGTACCCCACAAACGCCCCCCCACAACACACACACAAAGCTCCTGTGTTAATACAGAAGGTGAAATGATTTTAAGAGTTGTAACCTAATCAGTGGATTAATCATTTGACAGATTATTTGAAAGGACTACTGTACTGGATGGTAACTACAGGCAACAGCATGACTGGAGGAGCCAGGCCACTGGGGATTGAGTCTATCTTGGACCCCGAACTCTTCCTTCTCTCTGCTTATCGGCCATTCTCTTCTGAGCTGCTTTCCTCTGCCATGCTCTTCTGCCATGAGGTCTTGCCTCACTGCAAGCCCAGAGCAATGGAGTTGGTTAACCACGGACTGAAACTACAAAACTGTGAGCCCAAAATAAACTTTTTACCTTGAAGTTGTTCTTGTCAGTTTAGAAAAGCTGACTGCCACACTCTTCAATTTATTAACATCCCATTTGCACCTAATTCAGTACCAAGTACTATAGGTCCTTGTCACTGAGTCCTTCCAAACACTAACCTCTACTTTATAAAACAACTTTCATTATGAATCCAGCAGTTTAAATTTAGAGAGATAATTATCAAGAGATTTGGGAACAAAACACAATTCATCTTGGTAAATGTATAAAACACAATCACAACAAAAAAATGGAAGCATGAGTAAGTATAACTGCCTAGACACAAGTAAACAATGAGCCTGGATCAATAATCAATAAATTTTCAGAGAGAATGGAGAGGCTTGATAAATCTGGTTGATTTTTTTTTAATCTTCAATGTCCACACTTTTAAAATGGAAATACCACTACTTTTCTTTTAAGTTTCCCAAAAGATGAAATGAAGTAATCGGTATAAAGTACTAGAGAAGTATTTGGCACACACATCAGGGACTCAATAAAAGTTCCAGGTAAGCACTGAACAGAACCAAATTCCATATATAAATAGAACAATAAAACAAGAACAATAAATAAACAAATAAATAGAACAATAAAACAAGTCAATCTTGTTCAAACCATCTGCTTGCTTGAGGTAAAAACTGAGAATTGCAACTGGGATTATTTCTCATAATCCCACGTATTCTTTCCATATGGCAAACAAAAATTTAATTCCTCAACATGAAAACAATACTTAATGTCATATATATATATATATTTTAAGCTTAAATACCACTAAAAAGAAGAAAAATCATCTGACTCTGTGCATACTATACTGCTTGTGTGAGCAAGAAACAGTAACCTACACTTATTTCAGAAATCCATTAAATTAGAAGTATTATTTCCTTCTACTAGTCACATGGCTTGACAAGAAAAATTCAAAGAAATGCTAATCACTAAATTATTAAAAGAAATAAAGATATCTGTAATTATTCAGAATCATAGTTTCTACCATTATAGGACAAACTTACAATATGAATAGACTATACTAAAATTTAAGAGCTTATTTCTGCTAGATTTCCACATAAAGACCAAAGTACCATCTTTGTTCCTGTACTGTAAGAACCTGTTTTCCTATAAGAGATCTGAGGAATAGGTCTCATTCTGAACAGCATTCCCAAACTATTTCCTCATGGCTGAGGAGAACCAAAACCCACACCTGTATGCTAAGCCAATGCTGAAGTCAATGTTTCCTGTCCTACCAGCATTTTCCTGCATTAGCTCAGGAGGAGATCACCAATGTCTTCCCATTTCAGCACAACATACTCACTTCAGCTTGGCCCTCAAAGCTAGGAACACTACCAATGTTCTGCTCCAATTCTTTATCCCAAGCTATCTCTTTACACATATTCATATAATGTTTTACTTCTCCATCTACCTCATGTAATAAAAAAACTAAAGATTCTTACTCTTAACTTCAAATATTACTCCCCTTTGTTGTGAAGCACTTTATAAAGGTAACTATAACACCCTCTCAGCTTCTTACCCACTTACTCATCCTCTTCCACGAAGTCTTCCCTGATTAATCAGAAGAAAGCTTAGCATTGTTCCACCTACACACAGTCCCTTCCACATCTGCCACCTGAAATAATATGCTTACTTAATTGCCCAGACAGAAAAATATACCACTTAAACAACACATTTATTTAGTTGAACACATTTCCCAAGTGATCTTATCCATGTACCTGGTTATATCAGCTTTAGGAGAATACAATTGTTCTATTACTTATCTACCTTTAGGTGATTCTGAACACTTGGGAAATTCAGTGCTTGGAACAAAAAATATAATATACAGAAATTAGGCAATAAGTCAAAAATTAATAGGTGTCCCTCTCACAACTTTGACATTTTTACCAAAGGAAAAAGAACACTTTAAAAAAAATACACACACACACACACCAGTAATGCCAAACTTTGCCATGAAGATTCTGTATGTCCAGATCCATATAAATACAAGAATCAAAACATATTGAATTCTCTGGAAGAAGGCCTCAAGATGAGCTCAGTGCACTTGCCTCTGCTCCTACCCCGCTTATCAGCAGGTTCAACTCACCTCCTGACCACTTCTGTTAACACTATCTACATAAATACAACATGAATCCCCCAAATTTTTCTGGAGCAGTCCCTGCCTCATATACTATTCTTCTGTATGAGGTTGCCAAATGTACAATTAAAAGTGACTGGATTTCTATAAATTGTAAATAAAAGAGTTCAACTCTTTTATGTAACTACATAATACTAATTGTTGTTCAAAACACATGATCACTACATTTATGCAAAAAGGAAGTAAGCAAACTACCTGTACTCTGGAGGCAGTGAGCAAAATAATTCCCAAACACCTTCAATGTCGTCTTTAAAAAGTTGCACTTGAGCCACTAATGGCTATCACAATGTTAAAACTTTGCCTACCTTCCTCCATAAATGGATCCTAAAAATCCAATTTTCTACCAGGCTATCAACTCTTTTCCTTCTCACCTAGCAACCAAATTCTGAAACAGTTTGATGTTGACCTCCAAAAGCTCATTAAAATTAACAATTTAATTCTCTGCTAAACTTCACTCAGGTTAGATCTTCCACCACATTCCAGGTTTCTATCCTCACACCTCAGTACATAGAGAAAGGTTTACCTTACCCTGAAAAACAGGGCTCATCAACATCTAAAAAAACCTTCAACCTCTCTCCTTTTATTTGTTTTTGTTTTGCTTTCCCTTTCTTTTCAATGGCTACTTTTTGACTGGCTTTCCAAGATTCCAGACTAAAACACAAAATTTAACAGCAATACCTCAACACTTTACTAAATGATTCATGTTACCACCAGAGCTTTGGATTCAGAGTCTTGCCAAATTAATCCTTTGCCTTCTTTCCCAGATTATATAATTTGACAGTCCTTTCTTCTCTGCTTAATCTGGGAGAAGATCATGTTTCATGTATACTGAAATCCAGGTATACAATGGCATATCTCAGTCTCACCAGGAAAAGTTCAGTCCAAGGGATAACTTCTAAAAACCTGCAGAACAGGCAATGTTTAGGCCAAAAAAAGTCTAGATCTCATATTTCCTGAGATAGTTTCAAGGTTTTTTTTTTTTTTTTTTTTAATGGTGATTGTTTTTTTTTACTATCGCCCAAACTCTGCATTGACAATCTATATATATCTTGACACATTTTGCAAAATGTATTTAAAGGAAAACAATGTTGAGTTAGAGTGCCAGAGCATGGCTCTGAAAACTTTTTAATTACAGGCACAAATAAAAATTATTTTTGGCTTTGCAGGCAATATGGTCTCAGTTCTAACCATGCAATTCTGACTTGTAGTACAGTGTTTCAAAATAGCTAGGAGAAAGGCTTTTAAATCTTCTCAACACAAAGAAATGACAAATGCTTAAGGTGCTGGATGTGCTAATTACCCTGATTTGATCAGTAAACAATGTATATATGCACTGAAATAAACTGTATCCCAGAAATATGTAAAATGATACATCCGTACAAATAAGATTTAAAAATAAAAATAATACACATTATTTTGCTTAGGTTCCTAAAGAAAAAAAAATTTAAAGGCAGCTACCCAAATCTACCTTGCAAAAGCAGCAAGAGACAAAGAAAATATAAATAGGTGTGGCTGCTACATTAAAATTTTATCTACAGTAAACAGTGAGTCAAACAGCCCATGAACAATAATCTGTGACCGTTGTTCTAATAGTAGTACACAATTAAATGACCTTTCTAGACTGAAGGGTACAGTACTACTCCCTTATCCATGGAAATACTTTTCAAGACATTCTAGATATATCTTAAACTATGGATAGTAATCCTATAAGTACTATTTCTTCCTATAAATAAATGCTTATTATAAAATTTAATTTATACATCATACACTATAAAAGAATAGCAACAATAATAGAATTATAATAATATGCTATAGTAAAACATTCAGGTGGTTCATTTCTGTAATTTTTCATTTAATATTTTTGGACCACAGTGAGCCATGTGTAACTGAAACAATGGGAAAACAGTGGATAAGAAATGACTACTGTTTTGTTTTCTCAGTGCTGATGATCAAACCCAAGGCATTGTATATGCTAGGCAAGTGCTCTGTGACTAAGCTATACCCCCAGACCCAGGACTACAGTATATGCATTTAGAATTTTTACTTATGCTCTTAAATGGATCTTTCTTTTACATGGGGATATGGAACCCACAAATGAATAGTCAGTGTTAAGAATATAAAGAATCTAAGATTTGGCCCTACTTGTAAGATAACAAGGTAGTCTGCCACCCTTTAACGAATTAAGGCAAAACACATGAGACTTCTGAGTAGAGACAAATGACCTTATTAGTCATGTTCCAGCAAGTCCCATCCCAACCAAGAAGTATGTATGGGGCCTCTGGAAAGAAAATGTTGTTTATAATCATTGAAGTTCCGCAAGTGAGACCTAAATCAGTCAAGAACAGAGGCTGACTGCTTTAAACCTGGCCTTCCAACAGGATGATTGCCTTGAGGTTCCCAGTATAGTTAAAGTAACAATCCAAATCATTGTTTTTTTGGAAAGACTGTCTAACTCCATTCCATCAACATATTTGCATCTTTTCCCCTTTCCCCCACATGCCAGGGCAACAAATGGTTGGCTGCATATTTGGTGGGTTCAAAGGACAGAATCCTGAGAAAGCCTGAGTTTAGGAAGCCCCAGTCTTCTATAATGTACAGTAAGCATCTGTGACATTTGCTCTGGACAGAGAAATTATCTCTACTATACTGAACAGTAAAAATAACTGTCCTTTTTTCCAGAGGAAGATACTACATCTACTTCCCAAGGCTGTTTACTATACAAGCATCCCTAAAAGAATAATCCAAACAAAGGCAGTCAGTGCCTCTGCTTGCAAAATATGATGAAATGCAAGAGGCCCATGGAAAATTACCTTCTGACACTGCGAACCCCCCTTGTTTCTACACTGTCTTAAGCTCCTGGTGACTTTTTCTATAAGCATGCTACTCTATCAACGAAGCTGATTAAGATGACAAAAAAGAAAATCAAATTTATTTATTGACCAACCTTGCTGACTAAACTGACAGACAAAAGGGAGGATCAAATTTGTTTATCATGTAATTAAGGTTACGATAAACAGAACTCCAAGCAGCAATATGAGACTAATCTACAATACTGACTTCCACCAGGTCCTCTAGAGTCCTCGACCAAATCAGACAAACAAATAGAAACTTGACTGGCTTTCTCCTTATGTTTCTGTGTTGACCTTCCCACTTGGACCAAAGCATAAATCCAGGTATACAAGATGTTTTAGCAATTACAGAGAATCCACCTTACAACCTGCCTGGCCCACAAGAAAGTCTAAGTAAGGCAATTCTGGCATTCACACTAACCCTGGCCAATGAATAATGCTGATTTGAATGTCTTCTAGAGATGAAGTATATCATCAATCACTTCAGCTAAAATCAGGGGCTGATTTCATAATATGTATCCTAACTGAATGACTTCATCCTAGAAACAATTGCGTTCAAGTTACATGTAAACAGTGAATTGGTCAACCCTCCAGAAGCTCCCCACAAGTAATCAAAGTTATCTTCATTTTTGAAGAGATCTCTGCAATCCTTTGAGAACCATCATGTTTCCTTAAATACCCCAAAGTCTCTTCCATATGGTGTAAGTAACTAAATTTTTGATAATAAAGAAAGTTAATGCCTGGTTTCCATATAAGAAGTACCAAGCCAGGAATGTGTGAAAGCGGCCCTGGAGCTCCATAAGAAAAACCTAAATCAGTTGAGGACACAGGTTGATTACTTTAAACCTGCCCTTCCAAAAGGATTGTTGTCTTATGGTTCCCAGTTTCGTTCAAATGATACAGTCCAAATCTTTGTTTTTTGGAGAGACTATATGAGAAGTCAATCCAACCTGTCCTGTTTGTTCTCACACTAGCCAGGTAGCATTCATCCACTTCATAGAATGATTGAGAAATGGCTACAGGAATGGGGAAGGGAAAGACAGGTGTTTTGTGTGGGAAGTACACAAACTGGAGCCATCCCTACTATTTCAAAGGGTAATGACAATCAAATCATACTTAGAGTCACAATAGTTTGGAAAAGTCTTGCCAGGGAATTTTCCTTCATTAGGAAGACTTGGGGTGGGGGGTGTCTGAAATACAAACATCACTAAAGTCCTTCCTCTCTGGTATTCCCAGGTGCTAACATATTTCCTCCTTAAATGCCAGAGGACACTGTTATATTACATTCTAGTAGCTACAAATCTACCTCTTATTTAACAATTTCATCCTTAGACTCAATGCTTTCATGAGGAAAAGTTAAATACAGGAGAAACCAGAGAATTTTTTAAAAAATAAAAGTTTCAGGGATTAAGGTTGTAGCTCAATGATAGAATACTTACCTCACACATGTGAGGCAATGGGTTTAATCCTCAGCACTGAATATGAATAAGTGCAACTAAAAAGAAATTGTTTAAATAAAATAAACATTTGATGAAACTATAATATCCTCTGGTTTGACCCACACAAGCCACTATAAGAAGACTAGGTAATTGGAATATTTTACCAATGGTTAATTGTATTTTTGACCTAAGTCTGTCAATCCAGCAAAAGAATCCTGGTGGTTGAACCAGGCCATCCTGGGTCTACCATTAGGGTAAATTAAAAGGAAAAAAAAAAAAAGGAAATAAGATATGATGCCCGGAAGTTTTCAAAACTAAGTCTATATGATCCCCTGCACCTTTCATTCTGATGGTTAAGCAGGAGGCAATTGAAAGGAGATGATTCTTTTTAAGGTCAGCCATATTTATGTGACCTAATGGTTTACCGCTTTCTGAACAATGGTCAGAACTTTTCTTTTCAATCAATTGCCTGGACTTTCCAACACTCAACAATACTGGAATCCTTACAGATAGTAGAGAATGTGGAAGATGCACTGAATTCATTGACTCAAAGATTTACAACATCAGCCTCTTGCATCAGCCAATTGTTGAGTAGCCTTTGGAATCAGAGTGCCATCATTACGATATAAATGATCCTGCAAGCTGGACACATGACACAGATTAGTTTCAAGGGTCACATGACGTGGTTGGAATTGGTTGACTGAACTAGAACCACAACAATAGAACCCCAAGAAGCCTCAACAGCAAAGAGGCTCTACAAACAGGTCCAGGAAGGTCAAAGGTCCAATATACTCAATCTGCCAGGAGCAGGACAGGACAGCACCCTATGCAATGTGACTACCATCACTGGAAGAGAACAGTGCTAATTTCCGGCAACAGCCACAGGTCTGGAATACAGCAACACCCTCTCCACAGAAACACTGAATGCTTTACCATACCAATATCTTGCATCTACTTTTTTTAAAAGGGGACAGTGGCAGTTATCAAATTGCTAAGGCACTAAAATTCCATTGAGTACAATTAAGAGAATAACATTTTTAAATATTAATGTCAAACTTCTAAATTATATGCTATGTAAATGTTAAATTTGTTCAATAATTTAAATATTTAGATGTCAACTTGAAAAGTATAAGCTGCTTCAGACAAAAAAAGAAGAACTACCTTATAATGTGAGAATTTATCTACCATATAGAAGAAACTCTGTAATTTCAGTTTTTCTGGCTTTTTTATTTTTGGCATGGGGGATACTGGGTATTTAACGTAGGGGCACTCAACCACTGAGCCACATCCCCAGCCTTTTTTTGTGTTTTGTTTAGAGACAGGGTTTCATTGAGTTGCTTAGCACCTCGCTTTTGCTAAAGTTGGCTTTTAACTCGCCATCCACCTGCCTCAGCCTCCAAAGCCTTGGGGATTATAGGAGGGTGTGGGACACCACACCCAGCTCTGGCTTTATTCTTGATAGGACTTCATGTTTTAAATTGCTGGCAATGTGTGATTGTCAAGACCATTTTCTTCTGAAAAAATTTTATTTTCCCCTGCAAAAATTTTATTTTCCCCAGAGACTAAATAATCTTGCCTAGAATGTAGTAGGCACTCAATAAATATTTACTGAATAAGTGAAAATTTGAATCCTAATATTAATATTTTTTATTCTGTCTGCCTTCTCAATACATCCGCATTCCACCCTAAGAAGACTAAATGTATTAAGAGAACCAGGGAAAGATCACGTAGGTGAAAATGTAAAAGAGGAAATTGCTGTTTTTCTTTTGGCTCATACTATGTTAAATTTCATACAGAAATGATCCATGACATCTTACATATGATGACCTCAACGCATTTTCTAAATGTATTTATTCTTAGAGATTCCCACATAAATCTTTTAAGGCAATTAAATCAAGCCTCTCACCCATATTCAGAGAAGGAGAAAGAAAAAAGGGATATAATTCATCCCAGAGGCCCAAGAAAAACTAGGAAGAAGAATAAGCAAAGAACCCACACTAGACTCCATAGAACATTCCTGAGGAGGACAATATGATGGGCCACCCTGAAGATGACCTCACTGCCCAGCTGCTGGAAGTACATGGACAGCTTTGCCCAAGGTTATGCCCCTTCCTAGGGCCATTCATATTGAATGCTAGATCTACTACCAAAGGCCCAATAAGCGAAGTCCAGATCAGGAAAACAGTGAAGAAATGAATATTCTAGCTCCTGAATTCACAGCACGGATAGTCAACGATGTTACTGTGCTAGAATCACAAGTTTATTTTCCCACTGTCTAACCCAGCTTTCTCCCTCTCAGTTTTATTTATTGATCCCAAGGAAACTCCATGACCATCCTGCACACTCAACTCCATTTGTAGTTACAGACAGAATCCAATCTCCAACAATTCCCAAGTCACGCTCACAGATCTGTGGAACACACAGGCATTAAAATATCTGTAATAGATTTTACTTGAACATTCTAGTCACTACAAAAAAAGTATTATATAATAAAGAAAACACCATCACTAGTTCCCTAATTGTTCTTGTTAAACTAAAATATTTTCCTTTAAACAAAAATCAATGTGAAGCAAGTTGTAAACAAATTAAAGATCTAGCATGGTTTTCCAGGTTGAGATACCATTTCTTTCCTTCCTCACAATAACTGAATACATTAAGTATATTAAAAGGCTATTCATGGTCTTCTGTTTAGTATGATTTTCACATTTTAATTTCTAATCATAATAGAAATTTTCCCATGAGTCCATTTTCTCTAAGAAATTAAAATTCAGAAAGAAAAAATTAATTTTTTTTTCAGAATGATATTCTTCCTGTAAAGTCCTTGCTTAAAAAGACGTACTTTCCTGAAATGTAATAGCAGAATGCAAACATTTAAAAATGATTTATACATCATAGCAGTAAAAGCACAATTTGATATAGATACACAGGTATAAATACAGATATCAATCCAAGCAAGAAAGTTAGAACATGAATTACTTACACGGAAAAATGCAAGAAAACACTTTCAGGTCCCTTCTTATATATCTGGATCTCAAAACCCAATCACTTCTCCTACAAGTCCCTGAATTATAAAACTAAAATTTTATAGAAAACCTTCCAACACTGTAAATACCTGGACAGAAAATTAGTTACTGCCAACACAATAAATGAGAAAATGTGGTTAATGGGTGAGAGGTGGTGAAACATACTTTGGTAAAACACATAATTTTGTTTCTTTAACATTTTCAAATGTTAAAATGACAATCGAGGACTGGGGATGTGGCTCAAGCATTAGCACATTGGCCTGGAACCTCCAAAATAGAAATATTTAATAAACATTTTTTAATAGTGACTCAAGAATGGTACTGTATTAACCAATTTAAGTTTCATATGTTCATTTTTGGGTATATATCTGGATAATTGGTACTAGATTTTTAAAAAGCCATTTGGTGTCCAAATCTCTATAGTAAGAAGTAAACAGAAAGTTTGACTAGGACTTCAATTTCAAAATGAATTTTTAGAAGAGCTAATTTCAGACTATTTAAGCAATTATTATAGTCATGTGCTAATTCTAAGACAATAAAAGTTACATTGACATTTTATTGATGTCATATTACATCACCTATCATTTCAGATTATTTTTCTTTATGGACAAGGCCAACTTTTCTTCATAATTCTATGATATCCAAACCACTCTATTCTGAAGCATTTACTGGCAAATTCCTTCTCTTTAAATGTCAACAAATTCTGTCAATCTCTCTCCTATCCATGGTTTTGCCTGTGACTAGAACTGTTTTCTCATGACTCATTGGTGAACATCATGAAATAACTCAAGTTTTGCATTTTCTATTTTACTTTACGTTCAGTTTATACTATACTGTCTCCAGAGAGCAATCAATAAAGATTTTGATCCAACACTGAGTAGATTCACCTAACTCTTGCTTCCCTGTGCAATCTCTCTGTGGAGCCTTGTGATTATGAATATTTATATAGTAAGGATTTTGATACAAAACTGATTTAAGGGATTCTAAGGGACTTCAGAAATTTTTTTAAATGAACTTTTATTAATCAACACTGGTTGAAGAAAAAATTGTTGAGAAAAAAATAGTTCATGTGAGAGTTATCACATATACCATAAAATTTTTAAAAATTAAAACATAATAAAATATATCCAAAAGAATATTTCAGCTATATCATTTTCTCTAATATTTCAGAAAATATTTCTCAGTTTGTCAGTAGCTTGGATATATTATGTTAGGAAGTTAGCATTACACATTAAACTACAAGATTTAGTATCGAAGATATATCTCAGTGGTACCACACTTGTCTATCATATATGAAACCTTGGATTCAATCCCCAGCAACACACACACACACACACACACACACACACACACACACAGCCAAACTATTTTAAAGCTAGAAAAGAACTTAGGAATGATCTAATACTGCTTCCTCATCTTTCAAGGAAAAAACTTAGGCCCAGAAAGTTAAAGTGACGTGTTTGATATTAATCATTAATGGCAGAGCAAGGGATCTTAATAAAGAAAGCATTCTTTTATAACAAAGTGAAGACTGTTGAATGCACTTTAGAAAATTCTACCAAACAAATCCCTCATTTCATCTTTCACACTGATTATTTCCTTCATATGAACAGAAGATGACAGGAAACCAGTAACTCACATCAATTGAAACATACACCTTTTTCTTGAGACAACACAGATTAGGTTTGCTAGGAATGGCTTCCTAAACATACTGGTGGAGAAAGAAAATATTAACCTATGCTTAGCTTTCTGAGCAGATTATAAAATAGCCCATTAACCTAGAGGTTGTATTGTTTTTGCAAGAAAAAAAAATAATTATACATTAGGATACTGAATTTTCTTTAGAAATTCAGGTGGTGATGTTATATAGTTATATAACTACTGATACCTTGTAGAAAATAGAGAGGCTAAAAAAACTAAAATCTTTTAAACACTTCATTAACCTTATAAGAATACAACCACTATGCATTAATTACTAAAATTTTTTACCTGAAAAAATTTTAATGACCACAATGCCACATATGCTTTAACTAACTTGTGAATTTCCATATCTCTTTTTGTTTCTTCTTTTTAAAAGGAAAAATATTTTAAACTAACAGCAATCTTAAAACAATTCTAGCATTTACAAAGTCATAATTTCTGGCACAAAATGAGTACATTCTGTGACAATAAAAACCTTATATGGGGCTGGGGATGTGGCTCAAGTGGTAGCGCACTCGCCTGGCATGCGTGTGGTCTGGGTTCAATCCTCAGCACCACATACAAACAAAGATGTTGTGTCTGCCAAAAACTAAAAAAATAAATATTAAAATTCTCTCTCAAAAAAAAGACCTTATATGATTTCACTATAAAATTCCAAACATCTAACATATCACTGGTTCCTTGTACTTTTTGAGGAAATAAGAGAATTAAAATGAAAAGTAAAGGTTTTGTGTTTATTTACTAAATATTATCTAAGCATACAGTACTACACTGCTCTATGACAGACACTACAGGCAGAAAATATAAAGACATCTTTTGCCATAATTGGCCTGACAGCCTAATAAGGGTGCTACCTACATATGTCCAATAAAATACATTTGGTAATCCAACAAAGGGCAGTCTATCTGGGAAGAAAAACTTAGTGACAATTTAGTAAAATACTCAGTGAACTACTATAGAGAAGAAAAAGACTCATTTTATTTCAACAGTAGAAATGAGATCTAAAGGAAAGAACTGCAGAGAGGCTACTAAAAACCAGCATCTACCCAGGTTTATTCCATAGAGCATGTAATTCCTCAAGTGCTTCAAAGAATTCCACATTCATATAAATCCAAGAAACATACAGTGCTTATTTAGTATATCTGACACTAGAATTTCTCTGGAAGATTAAAAAAGGTACATGACATTAAGGTCCTAAAATAAGGAAACCTCTTTAAACTTTGTTTAATCGGGTGTTCTCCAAATATTTCACCACTAGTTTTTATGGTTGCTATACTACTTTGTTTATTTAATTAATACTCAAGAATAGCTAGAAATACTGTGAAGTATCAATAATGTTTTTCTAATGATGATACACTGATCATACATCTCAGAAAGAAAGACTTCAGGCTGGGGATGTGGCTCAAGCGGTAGCGTGCTCGCCTGGCATGCGTGCGGCCTGGGTTCGATACTCAGCACCACATACAAACAAAGACGTTGTGTCCGCCGAAAACTAAAAAAATAAATAAATATTAAAAAAATTCTCTCTCTCTCTCACTCTCTCTCTCTCTCTCTTTAAAAAAAAATAAAAAAAAGAAAGACTTCCCGAAAATACATACAGCAGTAGATGATTTAGTTGAGATTTCGTTCCTAGGTACAAATTACTGATTGTAAAATTAATAGTATAGATATCACTTTAAGGAACACAATGAATTTCTAAATTTTCCTAAGTTACAGAACTTAGGGTAAACTCACAAAATGAAGTAAAAAGAAAGAAAAAATGTTAAGTCCTCTATTTAGATTAGTTGGATTCTTAATTACCAATATTCTGACAGGAAGAGAGAAAATTATCTAGCTATATTAACTGTTCATATGAAAAATGTAAAAAGTTTAACTTATTACTACTTGAAGTAAAAGACATGAATTCCATCACTTAGGAAAAATCAAAATAATCCATCTATCCTTCAAAATGAAGGGAGACTGAGGCATTACCCTGAAAAGCTTGAGCCAATAAATCTTTACCAAATAGAGCTTTAGCAAAATGCTCCATCTGGTTCCAAGTATGCCTGTTGGACCTACCAAGTAGAAAAGAGAGGAAGAAGTGAAAAGCACAAAAGAGAAATAAAAGGACTATATAAATTCTGTCCTCAGTCTGTACAGGTACCCAAGGAATTAATGGGTTCTCATTATTCATGGATTCCACACTTGCAAATCTGTCTTGAAAAATTTTTATGTACTAAAATTTATTTGCACAGTCACTGGGCTTTCAGTCATTTGTCGACATGTGCAATACAGCAAAAATTTGAGTCACCAACCAGGCATGTTCTCAGCCAAGATGGAACAAGGCCTTCTTGTTTCAGTGCTGCTCTTGCATTTTCAAGTATTTGTTATAGCAACACTACACTCTGAGTTACCAGTGCCCTATCATAGCCCTTCTTGTGCTGTTGTTAATAGAATACGTGAGACCAGGTAATTTTAAATTTATTTATTTAAAGTACTTTTTAGTTACAGATGCAACACAATACCTTTATTTTTTATTTACTTATTTATTTATTTATTTATTTATTTATTTATTTATTTATATGTGGTGCTAAGGATTGAACCTAGTACCTGACAATGTGGTACGTGAGCATCCTACCACTAAGCCACAACCCCGGCCCAGAGACCAGGTAATTTATGATGAACAGAAAAGTTATTGGCCCACAGTTCTGGTGTTTGGGATGTTCAATATAACAGTGCCTCACCTCCCAACACTATTAAGATTGGGGATTACTTTTTTAACTCAGTTTTTTTAACTGCATACAGTAAAATGTGAAAAGAAAATGGACAGAATTTGTAATTAAATGGGAAGCAGAATTTAGAGATTTAAAAGATTCTAGGCCTGGGGGTATAGTAGAGAATCAAAGATCATTTTCAGAAGAGGAAAACAATATAAACAGAACAAAGCCAGAGGCTATTCATCAGAACAATGGGAGAATAACCCCAAAGACACTTCCAAGATTATCAGACACTTCCAAGATTATCACAGGCCCAAGAGTGCTAAATACCTCAGGAAAGTAAATATGTCAAAAGAGGCCTGGGGCACCCTGGGGACTTTGAGGTTCCAGGAAAAGGGCCATCTCTGCTCATTGCATTCTGCTGCAGCACTCATTCACAGGTTACCAAAAGCGCAGCTCAAGTGCACCTATCTTCAGCTTGGGTCCCAGCTTCAGAAGGTGCCAGATGCAAATCTTGACAGCAAGGTACTGAATGTGCAGGAACACAGAAAAGCTGTGGGGGCATGCCTTCATCTACCTAGACTGGTACAGGGGGGAAACTGCTAGACAAAGGTTCCAGTAGGGAGAGAGAGAAACCTACAACAAGCAGCATGTAAAACTAGTCTGGAAGAACTGCAGGTATTAGATTTCAACCTCTGAGAACTTCTGTATGAGCTAAGATCAAAGCCACAAAGGAGGGACTACCTGAGACTGGGACCCAATCTTCACTACAGTGTTTCCAGAGAGCAGAATGTAGAGTCAAAAAGTTATTTAGCTTTAAAATTTAATGTTGTTTTCCCTGTTGGGTTTTATAATTACTTAGGACCAGTAACCCCTATTTTCTTGCCTATTTTCCCCTTTTGGAATGAGAATATCTATCCTATGCCTGACCTACCATTATATCTTGGACCCTTGTACTTGTTTTAATTTCACATGCTCACAGCTAAAGAGAAAATTTACCTTAAATCTCATTTATTAGATATTTAGATGAAATTTGGGATTCACACTAAGACTTTAAGGTTGATGCTGGAAGTAGTTAAAACTGGGAGCTACCAAGGATAAAAATAATATATACCACATGTGAGGAAGACATGAACTTTGGGGGGGGGCAGGATCAGATTGCTTTGGTTTAAATATGTCCCCCAAAATGCATATGTTGGAAATTTTATCCCCAGGGTTGGGAGGCAAGGCCTAATTCCTCATCTTGACGGTTCTGCTCTCATAGATGGATTAAAACCCATTATAAAAAGGACTTGATCAGGATGCAAGTCTCTGCTCCCTCTGATCTTCCACCATATGACATGAGCAAAAACATCCTTGCCACTGAGCATTATGGCTCATATCTGTAATCGTAACTACTTAGAATCACAAATTTAAGACCAGCCTGGGCACTTTATTAAGACTTTGCTTCAAAATAAAAATTAAAAAGGGGCTGGGAAGGTAGTTCAGTGGTATAATACTCCTAAGTTCAATACACACCACACACACACACACACACACACACACACACACTCTCTCTCTCTCTCTCTCTCTCTCTCTCTCTCACAATAAGCAGCATGTAAAACTAGTCTGGAAGAACTGCAGGTACTAGATTTCAACCTCTGAGACCTGCTGTATGAGCTAAGATCAAAGTCATAACGGAGGGACTACCTTGACATATGCTGGCACCTTGATATTGGATATTTCAGTCTCTAGCTCTGAGGCTAGTAAATTTCTGTTCACTATAAATGACCCAATCAGAATACATGGGAATAGGATACAGTCATAAGTATTTGCTAAAATTTCTCCAGATAATGTTGATACATTCACTTTTGGGTTTGGGATCAGGTTAAGAGCCAGAACAGGTTCCAGAACTTATCAATTCCATCAAACACATTATAATAATGACTTCCCCAAATCTTACAGTAAATAATTGAGATATTTGATAAAAAGATATTAGACAACAGTCCATGAAACTACATTTTGAATAACTACTGCTACATAGTTGCATGGATCACCTTTGAAAATTGACTCTGCTATTTATTAGCTATGTTACTCAACTTCCTGAAGACTGTTTTCTTGTCTGCATACATGGGATTAAAAGTGAATCAGCTTCAAAGAGTTAGATAAAGATTATACCAAATAATTCATATAAAAGGACACAGGGCCTATACATAAGCAATTAACATTTTATTGAATGCTTTTGATTATGACAAGATTTATTTCCTAAATGAGGGAAATTATTATTTAAGTTGGTAAAGATGAAATTCTCAAATTATCAAGAAATGCTACTACTTTGGTTTTTTTTAGTTTAAGTCAAATGTATTATCCAATTATAGTGCTTTCTACAATGGGTCAAATCATTGCACATATTTTAGGAAACCAAATATTCTACTCAAATTGGTATGGGTTCAATAATTTCCTTTATATAGTAAAGGTTAAGTTGCAGAACTGTTCCCCATTATATAAAAATAGTAGGGTATGCATCACGTGTATATATACATGAAAAGCTTTGAGAAGAAACTAAACAGCATAAATCTGCACCAAGGGAATAGGAATCTGGTAGAAGAAGGAAGAACAAGAGAAAATTTGTTTCTCCCCATTTGCTCTCTTCCATACTATTTATAGACTTTTTAGCACAATTTTTCAAAAACAGTCAATAATATATTTTCACTTACATGTAGATTTTTTTAAATGAATTTAAAATCTGGCATTGTCTTCCTGTCACCTACAAAGATGAAGAAAACTACCACAAATAGGTACAATGCACTTTTTCTGGAAAAAATACTTTCATACCAGAACAGAAAACTTTGTTAGAAGTCAACAGAAGTCTTTAAATAAGGAACTGAAAGGAAATATACATTAACCACTTTAATTTTAAAAAACTGAAGACTCGCTTTGGATTTTGCCTGAATATTTTCATATTGTTAACTCATACCTAAGCCAGTTAAGCCACACTACAATATTTCTGTTATCTGCCAAATACCACAGTAACTTTTTAAATCTGAATAAATGTTTTCCTTTCCCAGAGTTTCCCAAGATTATTTTTACATTGGAATATACTGTTTTTATGATACAGTCTTCTAAATAAATACAATAATTTTAAAAATTAAAACTGGTAAAGAAGCATTTGAGGGGCTGGGGTTATTGCTCAGTGGTACAGCCCTTCCCTGGCACGTGCTAGGCACTGGGTTCGATCCTCAGCACCACATAAAAATAAGTAAAATAAATTTATTGTGTCCATCTACAACTAAAAAGAAGAAAAAGAAAAAAAAGTAGCATTTGATACTAGAAAATATTTTACTACCCTAACCCAGTCTGAAGATTATTTTCAATGCAAAAAGTTCTAAAAATCAGGTACTGTTTAAACATCAGTGAGATAGTCAATGAAAATAGTCAGATTATTATTAAATGTTAACAAAAGCTCCCTTTTCTGAACTTTCTTGCTATTTAGTGAACATCTTCACCAAAAAGTGTCATTTATATTTTTTGAAAGGTGTTTACAAACACAGCTTTGTTTCACAAAATTCAAAAATACAAAGCCTCCATTCATATCATAAAAATACCAATTATCTCATCTTAGAATCACTGAATAAATGCAAACCTGCTCCTTTCACAGGGAGCAATGGGCATTTTCAGAAATCTGAAAATCAACATTAAGCCTGTCAAGGTGGAGTCCCAGAAATCTGCAGGTTTTTACAAGCAATGAAGGTTACTGTTTGAAATAAGAAACTATCTGCCAGACTACATCAGAAAATATATTTTACATATTTCAAATGGAACACTATTTAAGAATTGAGACAAAGAAAAAAGTATTCTAGAAGCCAATATCTCAGATTAAGTGGCCTTCAACCAGAGAGCAGCTTCCAATGCACAATGCTTCTTCCGAGGAAGAATATGAGATTGAATTTTTATTGTCTTTATCACACCTCCAGCTTAATAGAATCCTAAATTTCTATTGATAAAACTCCTTTTTTAAATTTTTTTTAAAGAGAGAGAGAGAGGGAAGGAGGGAGAGAGAGAGATAGAGAGATTTTTTTAATATTTATTCTTCAGTTTTTCGGCGGATAGAACATCTTTGTTTGTATGTGGTGCTGAGGATCGAACCCGGGCTGCACGCATGCCAGGCAAGCGCGCTACCGCTTGAGCCACATCCCCAGCCCTGATAAAACTCTTTTTAACTCAAGCTTTCTGCAATAAAGAATTTTTCCAAATTCTGCATAAAGGTAACATTTTAACTTCAAATTACGTCAGAGTGATCACCTTAATTCCTAACTGAAACAAAACAAAAGATAAAAAGATAAAAGACACAACTGCCAAAGATATCATGTCTAGATCTCAGGGAATGGCTCAATGGTAGAGTGCTTGCTTAGCAAACAGGAGGCCTTGGGTTTGATCCCCAGCTCACACACATAAAAACATTTTTAAAATATTACATGTATTTATGCCTTTATATGCATATGTATGTGCATATGTATATTAAATTATTTACTAAATATAAATATATTGAGTATTTAAAATACATATGCATAGATATTACACATATGCATATGTATTTTTTAATTCTTAATATTTAAAATTAGTCATATTTAATATTTTACTATTGTATATACATGCAAATATGTGTACATTTCTAATTATGTATAAAAATGTTATATATGTATGTATATATACACACATATACATATTTTCTGCAATCAACAAAAGCAATTTTGGCCCCAAAATCTAAAACCAAACATTATTTATAGCATTAAGCAAAGGGTCACTTTCCTATCACAAACAAAGCAGGGAAATGAGAGTTCCGCGAAACAAAGCTATCTTCTTCTAATCCTACAAATACTTCCCCACATTATTATAATGGAAGATTATACAACCTGCCCTCCCTGGCCCAAATCAATTGGCAAAAATCAGAGTTTTAGGAAAAGTATAACTTGCAAAATTCTAGTCATCTACTGGTTTCCAGACTGTTGTATAATAGTCTCTACAGCCCTCATAAAACAGAGTTCCTCTGGCCAAGTTAGCCCAGAATCAGACAAGTCAATCTCCCTACAATCTAACATTACTAAAGAACAAATGTGCCACACACCCTGTGAAAAGAAAACACTATGAAAGTATCACTTCTCTCTGTTTCTCAGAGCCAGAGCTGGCTGTGGTTCTCTAGAGCCAGCTGTATTCACATAAAACCTCAATGGCTTTACCACTTGGCCACTTCCTGTTCATCCTTGATGTTTAAATGTAAGAGTCCTGGATGGACTGAGATCTTTGCAGAAGAAATAAGAGAACAGGTAAACCACTGTAAATAAATATATAACTCATGTCTCCAGAGTGAGCGAACCTATGTAAATTTCTTTTAAGTCTCACCATGCAGCTGGTGCCAGGAAAGAAAGAAAAATGTGTAAGTTAAGGAATTTAATCTTTCTTTGACCAACCTATCACCCATCCCTAAACCTAAATCAAACAGTCACCCAAGTGTTTACTGACCTCAACTCAGGGTACTTTACAAAAATACAAGTGGAAAATAGCATCATTGCTCTCAGAAAGTTTACAATCTGACTAATATACATAAAACAAGCCAAGCATGGTGGTACATATCTATAATCCCAGCAAATCAGGAGGCTGAAGCAGGACGATCGCAAGTTTGAGGCCAGACTCAGCAACTTAGAAAGTCCCTAAGCAACCTGACTTTAAAAATAAAAGGGGCTAGGCATGTAGGGTAAAGCACTCCTGGGTTCAATCCCCAGTAATCCAAAACATGAAAAAAACAGATAACAGTATTTTTAAAGAACATTAAGATATAAAGAACACAGAAGTTCCTGAGTTCAAGAGCCCTAGCCATACATTCCAAAGTCTTCAGTTCTACTGTAGCACCTACTACCTATGCTTGACATTACCATTTAAGATACCTCTTAAAGAAAGCATTAGGAATTTATTACAACGGGAGATGTGACCATTCTTATCCACAACCTCAACTAAATAATAGATATGAACATTCCAATATCTTACACCTATCAAATTTCATCTTCTTTCCAAAATACAAAACCTAAAGATAGCTGAACAATAAAAGACCACACACAAAAAGAATTACTCTCCTAAAGATATCAGCTTATAAAAATTCATATTAAATATCTTTACATAATAAAAAATAACTATTTTTCAGAAGCTTTTGGTAAGTTTTCTTAATAAAAATAAATCTTGAAGTACTTTCTTTTGGAGAACCATCACCCTAGTTAATACTCTTGTTACAAAAAAAATTTAAGTTTTCTAAAGATATTAAATTCCTCTTCAAGACAAACCGTACTGTAATGTAGATTGGTATCAGTGCAGGTGCAACTACAACTGATCAGTTTGCTACTTCTGAGGGGCAATAAGAAACCACAGGCAAATGTGTATCACTGTTGACTTCTCTATTTCCTCTGTAAAATGAAGAGTTACCAACTTCCTATAAGAATTTTGAAGTAAACAGTGTATGAGTAAATATTTATGAAGTGTTTTATCATTATTGATTTTTTTTAAGAGTAAGACTACTCCCTTTCTCCCAATCATTCACTGGACAAAGTCCTACTGCCATTACAACTTGTTCTGCAAGTCTCTGGAGTTTAACTTAACATAAATGGAGTCTGCTCACTGTAGCACTGCTCTTAAGCTTGACAAAAGGGGTTATATAAATATGAAGACAAGAGAGACCCTGGTTGTACCTCCTGTTTTGTGTTCCTACAGTACAGGTGTAAACTTTAATTGGACTATTTGTATTGTGGTTGCATCATGGTTCTTGGAACAATAACACTGGGAACACTATAGTGAACAAGCTTACAAAGCAAACAGAAAAGTCAAAAACAGGTTACCAGTCTGTCTCTCAAAACAGACTATGACAAACTTGTTTTTACATACTTCATTACTATTTTCACAGTTTACATTAAATAGCAGTGGAACTGAGCCAATAGCAGGCTCCTGAGGAAAAATTTCACTCATTAGAATCACAACTTGTTTGTTTTTAATATTTTTAGCTGTAAATGGATACAATGCCTTTATTTTATTTTTATGTAGTGTTGAGGACTGAACCCAGTGTCTCATACATGTGAGGCAAATCTCTATCACTGAGCCACACTTGTTTGTTTTTAATATTTTTCTTTAGTTGTAGATGGACACAATGACTTTATTTATTATTGTGTGGTGCTGAGGATCAAACTCAGTGCTTCACATGTGCTAGGCAAGCACTCTACCACTGTGACCCCAGCCCCACAACTTGTTTTTAATAAGGGTTATTATAATGAGGGTATTTTAGGACTAAACATTATACTATTGGTCTGAAAAGTGCTCCCCTATATAAAAGGAAATAAAATTTACTAAAGAATGATTTTATCTACAAATAAGTATCTTAGCTCCACTTTTTCATCATGAAGCTCACTGGAGCTTGGTAGAATTTTCTTGTCTATACTCCCAGGCAGTATTCAAACTTCACAAAGGGTATGGTCAAGACTGAGGCTTCCTTTTTAGAGGGATCATCTAATGCTGGTTTGAATACACACACACACACACACACACACACACACACACACACACACAATGAGGAACCAATGAAAACAATTTGACTCTTCATATAGTATCCCAAAGATTTCCCTGTGTGCTTTAACTGACTAGAGAATTATCAGTATATTCCTGGGTCCAAAGATGAGAAAGTTCATTTCTCCTCAAAACAGAATTTGACTCCCTAAATCAACATATTAGGTGAACAAAGTTCAATCTAAAAAAGCCAATAACCTGAGAAGATCACCTTATATGAACAGGCTTTTCACAATTTTTCTTTATTTAAAATAATAAAGTTCCTAGTCTATACTTTCAGTACCAAAGAATTTCTTTATTGTGGGTTTAAAGCAATATGGGGGTGTGGGGGTATCTCCCTAATTCCTTTTCTGAAATTCACTGGATCAGGTGGGTTTAAGAATTCAACTTAATACAGTACATAAATCGTAAGTTACAAATCATTCCCAGTGCCTGATAACTACACAGTAATTAGGAAAATAGTGTCAACAGCCTCCCTTTAGGTAAAACCAGATATTGCTAGCAAAAGTTTACACTGAATTTTTGGGAAAATTCTTGCTTACACCTTTTTTGGGTTTCAAAATTTTTAGTTCAGGGATTGTCGCTCTTTGGAAGAAAAAAAAAAGTCTCAACAAATAATAATACATGCTATCATCTAAAATAAAAAGAACTAGCTGATACTTCCATGAGAAACACTACAAAGATATTTAAGATAGGAGCTGTGGTTGTACTTCATTGGCAGAGCACTTGCCTAGCATGTATGAGGCACTGGGTTCAATACTCAGAACCACATAAAAATAAATTAATGAAATAATGGTATTATGTCCATCTGCAACAAAATAACAAAACCCTTTAAAAAAAAGATATTTCAAGATAGTCTTAAAACAGCTATAATTACCTGCATAGCTGGAAAGTTACAATCAATTCAATCTATCTACATATTGCCATCAAGAGATTCAATATGAAACATTCTTTAATTCCAAAGCAGGATCACATCGAAAAACAGTTCCCAAAACAGATGAACATGAAAAACATGTCAATAGCAGGCATGTAAGCAAATGGGACACTGAGCAAATGACAAAGTGAGCTGGATATAACAGGGCTTCCAATCAGGAAATATTCCAATCAGAAAAAAAAAACAGAAGGATCTTACTCCTGCTCTACAAGTGACCATATAAGCTCAGATTCACTTGTGGACAAACCATGCTTCCACAATTAAGTTCAAAGCCTAGATTTTTTTCCTCTCCAGTGACACAAGCAAACCTCTTATTTACTCGGAAGAACCTCAAACAATAACATATGCCTCCAGGAGGAAAGCTCCTTCAGTTGACTATGATAATCCCTCCTAGCAGGGATTCCCACTCCATGCCCCACCAAGGCTCCCAGGTCTTGCTGAGAACAGCATCACATTTGCTTGTTGACTTGAGCAGCCTCAGATCAAGTCCAACCTGTGTTCTCTACATTAGACACCAATGAAATAGAGAAGGAGTAATTATAAGCTGATCCTGCTCACAACAGCTCACTGGCAGAACTACCAGGAGCAAATAAACAATTTTTGAGGGAGACAGCCTACAGAAAGACTTCCACTTCACAACCAGAATGTTGTTTCATCAGTCTGATTATGACAAATTCAGAGAAAACTCTTAGTTCAAATTCATGTACCTTCTTAATACCTGAAACAGTGATGGCAAAATGACATCTTGAGCCAAATTTCTCAAATTTTAATAACCAAAAATATAGTAAGGTATAGTATTGGTTAAAATTTTTTTAAGTAATAATTTCTGTCCAATCTCTTATCTCAAATTGTTTTACTAAAATATTTTGAAGCTTCATCCCTGAGTCAATGCAATAAAAATTTAAACAATTTCTTATCTATTCTCATTTCTGTATGATCTTTAAAGGTGATCTTTTAGTACCCAAGCAATTTACAGTAGCTCGAATGACTCACCATGGTGTTTATGAGAGCACATTTTTTAACTGGAACACAAAAGAGCATTTTGAACATACAAAAAATGTGTTTTTTCTCTATTAAAAATACATTTTCAGGACTGGGGATGTAGCTCAGTGGTAAAGCCCTTGCCTAGTGAGTGCAAGGTCCTGGGTTCAATCTTCAGTGCCACAAAAAACAAACAAACAAAAATATACATTTTCTTCCTAACTAGGGTTTGTTAAAAAGTTATAGGATGATCTGGCTGGAGACAGAAAACAGACTCAAATAAGTTACATTACTAACAAATCTATCTGTGTTTTAGTTTATGGAAATAACAGCTTCCTCCCTATAGAAACAATTTTCTCCTTAATTATAGACTTCTGTAGGAGCAGAAAAAGTTCAGAAATAAAGACAACTAAAGAATATGCTTCAGAACTGGGTTTCCTGCTAGGGATAGTATAGGCCAGTATCCCATTTGACCCTATCCCTACTCCCAAAATACAAAGAAAAACAAGGGGAAGATGATGGTGCCACAAGCCAAGCAAAACACATCTTCAGATCTTGTTTTACTGATGGTTAACGAAATACATGTATTTTCTGTGACTTATATGTTTATGCTACATAGAAAGTAAAATGTGCATTAATATTTAAGATAAGATTTCTTCTGCTGACTTGCAACATGTTGCTTCAGGCTACTAATGGAGTTTATGTCTCTTATCCTCTGCCATTAGGAAGAAAAGTGGACAAGCTGGAGATGTAGCTCATTAAACAAATGTTCAACCACATCTAGCATGTACAAGGCCCTGGGCTCAATCCCTAGCACCACATTAAAAAAAAACAGAGAGAGAGAGAGAGAGAGAGAGAGAGAGAGAGAGAGAGAGAGAAGGAGAAAGAGAAGAAAAGTCCTGGAGACTCTTAATATTCTCTTCAACCTGTCTCCTGTCTCCCAGCTATTCTGTCCTTTCAGGTCACATAATTTTTATCTTATTTTCTTATACCTCATTTCAGAATTTTAAGTAGGTGGAAAAAATGTAGAGAAAACACTATATTTTAATAATGGTGATGCCTAAGCATTGCAGAACATTTTCAAAAGGCATACACATTCTATTCACCATTCTATATGCTACCATACCTCATCTACAAATAACAGCATTAAAGCCTGGCATGGTAGTGCAAGCCTGTAATACCACCAGCTCAGGAGGCTGAGGCAGGAGGATGGCAAATTCAAAGCAAGGAGCTAAGCAACTCAGTGAAACTCTGTCTCTAAATAAAATTCAAAATAGGGGTGGAGATGTGGCTGAGTGGTCAATTGCCCCTGAGTTCAATCCCTAGTACCCCCCACTACCACCAAAAAAAAAAAAAGAAAGACAGGATTAAGAAGAAATCAACAATCAACTAAAAGAAGGAAGAAAGGTAAGTAAGTTCTTAGGTACCTGATGACCTTTCACAACTACTCATCCTTGATTACTTTTCAGATTCATAATACACATATAGTTGTATGGCACTACAGTTGTGAGGGGCTGAGGTTGTGGCCAGTGGTAGAATGCTTGCCTCGCACGTGTGAGGTACTAGGCCCAATCCGTCAGCACCATATAAAAATAAATAAACAAAATAAATGTATTGTGTCCATCTACAACTAAAAATCTAATACTAAAAAAAAGCAATTTGGGGGCTGGGGCTGTAGTTCAATGGTAACGCACTTGACTCACATGTGTGACGCACTGGGTTCAAACCCCAGCACCACATATAAATAAATAAAGATACTGCGTGTTCATCTACTAAACTAAAAAAAAAAAATTTTTAAAAAGGAAATTTTGATATGCTGTCCATGTGAGGACATTTTCTCACCATTACTACCGACAAAGCGTTTCATTTTCTCCAATACAAAATGAGATAATGTCTATAAATTACTTAGTATAATGCTAACATACAATAGCAATTCAATAGACACTGGCTATTATTATTGTTATTATGTAACTTCTAACGTTTTACTTAAGAAGATGCCGCATAATAATGGGTAGTGATCATTTTTGAAGTAGCTAACATGGCAGGGCGTGGCAGGCAATACATAGATACTCTCATTTATTTAAATCTCACAAGGATTCCAAAGGTAGGTATTATAATTCCCCTTTCACAAATGAGAAATTTAAGTCAAATGATTTGTCTATGACCCCATAGCTAATCAGTTGCAAAATACTAATTCCAAACCAGTTGTCTGGCTCCTAAATTCAACTCTTCTACCATACAACATTGCATCTGTCATAAAAAGTAAAAAAATCAAGTCTTACCGACAAGACTCCAATTAGATTCCACTCCAATTTAAAAAACACAGAGAATGAAAGGAATTCCCTCTCTAGTCATGACACACCCTTTAATACAAAAATACAAATGTGTACCAAATGTCATCATCTACCTTTCATATGTTAATAAAAATTTATATTTTACATTAAATAATCAACCAAAGGGGCTGGGATTGTGGCTCAGTGGTAGAGCCTTCGCCTAGCATGGGAGGGACCTGGGTTTGATCCTCAGCACCATATAAAAATAAAGGTATTGTGTAGTGGCCATCTACACCTAAAAAATAAATATTAAAAAAAAAAGAGCTGGAGTTGTGGCTCAGTGGTAGAGTGCTTGCCTAGCAAGTGTGAGGCACGGGGTTCAATTCTCAGCACCACATAAAAAAAAAGAAAAAGAAAGATGTCCATTTACAGCTAAAAATATTTAAAAAAAAAAATCAACCAAAGTCACTAATTTTATACACCTAATTCCAGCACTAATATCAATTCTTGGACTGATCACTTATCTCCCTGAGTGCATTTCCCTAAGGAATTCATTCACTCAACTTTAATTATAACTTAAAGGCACAAAAACAGAGTCTATGTCTTCTATCAAAAAAAAAAAAGTAAATTGGGTAAAAATGTATGTTCATACAAAAAGGTGTTCACTACCACATTAATTTATAAATTAATAAACAAAATTCTGAAATGTCAAGCAATAAAGAATTGACTTCAGTTATGCAATATCCATCCCAAACAACTGCATATAACCATTTTAATCCAACTTAATAAAGAATCTTTAGTAATACGAGAAAATATTAATGATAAAATATTAAGTGAAATAAAATAGTACAGAAAATGAAACCATCATTAAGATCTCAACTTTACTATCTATCAGGGGAAAAAAAATCAGGACTATAGGGGGAAAAAATGAAAACGTAACAATTTTCTCTGGATAGTAAAATAAGGGTTTTTTTCCTTTCCATGTTGCTTTTTCTATTCCCCAGTTTTCTTTACAATGACAACTATGTATTAATTTATAAGCAGCAGTAAGATCTTTATCTCCCACCATCCTTCCCTCATACATCCCCAAATTAGCCAAGAGTCTGAGGTCTTGTGATTATTTTATCTGTTTGTTTTGTTTTGATGCTGGGGACTGAATCCATGGCCTCACACATTCTAGGTAAGCACTTTACTCCTGAGCTACATCCCCAGACCAGTTGTATAAAATTTAAAATGCTCAGAACAATTCAGCATTTTCATTATTTCCAGTGCTCCATTTTCCAATCATGTCACAACTACAACCTTGAGTCATTTTTCTTACCTACAGAAATTCAACCCTTCATATTCTATCAATCCTTTACTCCTAGTATTTTTCCTTTCTACTTTCTATACTAACATAAAATTCAAACCTTTACCAGCAGCTCATCCCTGAATAAACACAAAAGTCTCCTGAATAAACAAATGTTTTCCTTATTCTATAGCCTCCTCACTAATAATTCACTCTATGCCATTTAATGTTTTTGGAGTATTAAGTGTATTAGCTCATTTTATCTTCATAACAACCTCACATGAATAGCTATATTGTTAGTACTCCTTTACAAATTAAGAAACAGAAACAGAGAGAGGTTAAGTAGCTTACCCAAGATCAACCAGTTAACAAGTGATAAAATGTGTATGTAAACTCATGCAAAATCATTCCGGGTAACAGAATATGACATGAAACAGTATATGACATGAATTCAGGAATGGTGTCAATACAAACCAGCTTCTCTTTCTCCAAACTCTATAGGGCCTTGGATGGAGCCAAATTCCATTCCTGGGTATCTCCTCATGCTCATCCACACCTGAGAGGCCAGTTCTTTTCCCTAACTCATTTTTCATTATCTCCTTCACAAATCAACTCTGAATTAAAAACTTCTGAGTATTCCTAAAGCCTGTTCCCTGAATCTATGGCACATCTTGATTCTTATTAATTTAACTGAAATTACATTAATGTGCAGTTTCTGACATTTTTGTTACAGAAATTTACTTTACAATTCTACATTTTATCTTCAGGTTACCAGTTTTCAACAACATAAAGCAGCCAGTAACATTCAGGCATAATTATCAATTGCTCAAGAACAGAAAAGGGTATCTGGTTTTAATAAAAGAATATATTCTATACGGCCTTGTTAAATACAAAGTGTGAAAACAACTGTTTTTATATTCAAGGTTGAATATCTTCATCTTTATCTTCCCATTCCAAGAGAATCTAAATCTTAAAACTCAAAGAAGACAATATACCATAGGATAGTTTAAGAAAAAAAGAAACTTGAGTTTTTATTTAGACTATTTATGAAAACAGACAAAAACCATCAATACAGCTATGCTTCCCTACATACAATAAGTATCTAAAATGCTGTGATCTAATCAAGTCATTTTTCAAATCCATTAGATCCACAATAGCTTGAACATTATAGGAATCGTTCTAAAGAATATATTCTACTCATGGGTATATAATCTTGTCCCTAGTTTTTCAGTTTTCCATTTGTATTTTCACATGTAAGCTGTCACTAAAAGACCCCTTTGCTACTTAACTTTTCCTCTGCTACTTAACTTTTCCCTTAAATGATCTATTAATAGCTTACCATATTTATTTTAAAATATATTTTCCACCACATCCCTGCTGACTATGCAGTTACTCTCATTCATCACTATAGTTTACACAGAGCAAATGTCTAACAAGTTTAAATTATAACAAATATATATAACTAAAAATTATAGTTTATAACTATAAATTTCAACTCAATGTATAATATGACCTTAAATATACCTTTTCCTTTAAGGTATCTTAAAATACCTGAAAGGAAAGGCCAAACCTAGTTTTCCTTCTGTTTAAAAAAAAATCACCATTCCTATTCTACTGCAGTTCACCTTAAAAACACATTAATAAAATTTTGGTTTTCTCTTAATTTTTTTTCTTGGTAAGTTCAAATAATGCTACAGCAATCTGAAATGTTTACTAGGGCAAGTAGACATTTAATAATCTTAATATGCTTAATATGATGTGTAGGTATTTAATAATCTTACCACAGATTTTTTAATTATCTGAGAAGAGAATACAATTATAAAAGGGCAGCATCAGGAATCATTGTGATATGCAACATTTTTTTTGTCTTGATTGTATCACTATTAATAACCTCATTGTGATTTTGTACTACAGTTTAGCAAGATGTTACCATTGCAGGTAAATGAGTAAAGGTTACAGAGGATTTCTGTATTGCTTCTTATAACTGCATATGAATCTATAATTATCTCAAAACAAAAAGCTTAATTAAAAAAATCACTGAAAAGCAATTAATGAGAAATCATTAATATTTTTCTGGCCTTACATCAATATCTAAAAAAAAAAAACTATGTATCTCTGAATATCCTCCTCACTCCAACTGATCAGTAACTGAAGAATGATAAACTGTATTCCTTTTTTAAATTTAAAAATTACGAGAAGATATTTCTTAAAATAGTTCCCAAAACTCTTAAGATAAAACTTATACTATTACAAAAGTCTAATTTGAAAAAGGAAAAGGAAAACTTTAACCTCCTAGTTAAAGTAACTTTCTAGATAGAAGCACGAAAGACAAACTCAATCAATACAAATGGCTTATAAAATTATACCACTCCCCTCCAACATCTCTTACTACTTGGATTAAAATACAAAGGAAATTTTCAGAAAACATTCAAATACTTAATCTAATATCTTTTTTTAATCTGCATACTCAAACCCTAAACTTGGGGGTTAGGAGAATTAAATACCTGAACCATATCCATTTTATCAATCCTTTCCACAAACTTTCTTTCTATATACTGCCTTAATAGAATACCTCACCTTTCACTTCCACAGAAACACTTTTCTCAAGGTCACTAGAGAACACCTTACACAGCAACTGGATAAATTCACAATGAAACTATACTACAAAAGAAATTAATACCTTGATGAAGAAATAACACTATAATAAACTCTTGGAGATGAAAAATAGTAAATATATCTTTAACATAACTTTTGACGAAGTGTCAGCTATCATATAAGTTGCTTTGCTTTTGAAGTAAGATACAGATAATATCACATACTATAATATATACTGTATGCTTTCAGCTAAACAAAATTCTAGAAATATATACTATTTCTCAAAAACAATCTAATATGAAATTAAGACATTCTCTAAAAGGACAAATAAATAATCAAGAGAAAATTATACTGCACAATGTTAAATTATCATCTTCAAAAAGAAAAAGCCATAAGATTTTGCAAATTTTTTTTCAAAGACAAAAAAAACTCTGATCTTTATAATAGCACTTCAAAAGCAAAAATCAGTTCTTTAGCTCCTTACATGCTGCAAATAAACAGGCATTACAATGTATTACATAATATCCTCTGAAATCAGGGCACAAGATTATTCATATGTCAATAAAGTATATAAAAAATATAAATAAAATATTATTCTGTAAATTTCTTAGACATTCACCTTAAGATAAAAAATGGCTATAGTGAAGCCTTATCTACACTATATTTGACATAAAATAATCACATACCATTTTTCTCTTCTTAAATTTAAATCCACTCACTAACTTTGAAGGTCACAGCTTATTTTATTATAATTTTGGGGGGGGGGCATTTAAAACAAACCACCCAGGTAAATATTTCCATGTCCACTGTATACAGGTGTTTAAGTTCAAACTTTCAATAGACAAATGATAAAACTAAAAATTTCCTACTCCAAAGAATCAAGTGTGACCTCTTCTACAAAACAGAATAACATTTTCTTTGTGTAATGCAATGAAAGGAAGCTAGCAACTCCAATCCCATGCTTGCAATCCACATTTGAGTTTAAACACTTTTTAATTTCACAGACTATAATTATTCTTGATATAATTGTTCTTATTCTAAAACTGGGAAGAATTTGTAATAGCAAGTTTCTGAAGTCCAAGTCCTAGTTCTCATTAAGTATCCAGATAAATATATTTTCCTTGCATCTATCTTTAAAAAATATATTATCCGAATGTAAGTAAGAGCAGTATAAAATAATATCACTACTCATTGAAGGAAATATACAAGGTTAGACAAAGGCAATTTGAAAGTTCCTGAAAATGAATTCTTAGTTGTAAAAACCAAAATGTCTTCAAAACACAAGACTATACCCACCTTCTATATTTATAATTTTTTCCTATTCCCCAAAACAGTAAAATTTCACATGATCACCAGTAAAAAGGAAGGAGATGAGAGAAGAGTTGGGATTTGGCTAACATTTCATGATATCCTTTTGAACAAATGTAATATTTTATTATCCTTTAGGCTACAAAATGCTTTACTTATTTGAGATGCTAGATAGCAAGCTATATTTTCCCCACAAGTTGTAATTTCATAATTAAAAATGAATTTTAGTAAAGTAGTGTATGATCTGATACATTTTTTAAATTTGAAGTGCAATAAAGTGTTAAATTAGTGATTAAATTTCCCGGTGTTTTGTTCTCACAGTATTTTAAGAAATCAACTATCAGTTTACTAGGGTAAATAAAAAGCACTGATCAAAAAGCAATTACTGTGTTTCAGCTCAGAGATCTGACACTTGGTTTTCATATGATGCTGCTGCTATGGCTTTACTCTTTTCCATCTCTCTGTGTACCAAGGAATAAATTCAAACAGAAATTATAGCCTTTGTACATCAGAATGGACTTTACTTCTGGAATATTAATTTTAAACTGATGAGTTTTAAAAAAAGTTAGAAAAAAAATGGAATGTCTAATAATGGAACAGAATAGTTATAAATACACCAAAAATAAATTCAAAGATAACAGCATTGGTATAGAAATAGGAATTTAATAAACATTACCCTAATGTAATGTGAATATAGAACAGACAGAACTTATTCATCCAAGACACGTAATTTAAAAAAAATAAGTTTATATTCATTTCGAACATTTCATCCATTAATATTTTATATAACTGCCCATGAAATTAGTTACTTATAAATTTCCAGTAGCCAACTTTTAAAATAAATACATCTTACTAATTATAGCATGACTCAATTATTGTATACACATAATCAATAATAGTATTTTACCATTTTTTTAGAATCCAGGTTTAGTAAGAGTGAGTTAAAATTTAGCAAATTACATATATATATATATAAATTTGTTTTAAAGACCACTCATGGACTATTTTTTGTGACATGTTTCTAAATATAAAGGTTTGAAACAATCCTTTAAACTCAAGATGATTTTTAATTTTAAATTCATAGGAAAATGAACAACTTTAAATCTGTATTAAAATTCTTGTAACTGAATCAATGAATCTTTAGCAAACTGTCCATGTTTGATGCTTTTTTGTTTTTATTTATAATTTTAACTTGACACACTAGAAAATGGTATGAAAAGAGATACTAAAATGCTTCATACTTTTTTACTAAAATGTGTCACACCACCAAAATATGAGTTTCTAGTTTTAGACATCTTACCTGATCCACTGAACTGACTGCTTCCCAGTGTTGTTTGTCTGGTTTTCCCACTATTAATAGGTGGGGAAAACATCTGCAAAATAACCCAAACGTTTCTATTAATCCTGAATTCATAGGGAAGTTGAAATAAAATTGGAGATACATTCAGACTCAGACTGGAAACACTGATACTGTTTCCTAATACTATTTGGAAAAAACTGACTACAGTCTTTTCTGAAAACCCAGTCATTTACATAAAGATTCCGGTTTAATTAAGTTTAAATAGTAAGTTTCTACCCATGATCTTCACTTTGGAACTAAGTGAATCTCATTATATTAACATTACTTAATATGCACTTACAGTCAGAATCATGTCCAATGAAATTACTATGTACAGTAAGGATAACACAGTCCTACAAAGCAGGTATTAGTCCTGTCTTCTAATAGCAGCTGATAAAGAAATTCAAGCCAGCCCTGTGGTTTCACCCTATATATTTAAGATATTTCCCGGTTGAGACTACAGATAGAGTGTGTACATGTATACCGTATGTGCACCTTAAAATAAAAGTACTGGCTCAAATAGCTAAAAATTTTAGCCCTGGATTCACTTTCTTGCAGCTGACATCTTTCAGGTACCATAAACATGTCTTAGGGAGGAAAATGGTGAGGAGAGTTGAAGAAAAAATAATTTGTCTTTATATACAGTTTAAAATCACTAATAATCATCAGGGTCAAAGAATGACTCAACCAAAGCTCATGATTATATTGTTCTTCTTATAACTGGTTAAACCAAACGACCCCTCTGGCATTAAAGTTTGAAATCTGCAAGTCTAGACATTACATCAAAGTTCAGGTGTCCAACTTGGGGGGAGCTGGACTCCAGCCCTGAGAACTACTGCTCAAAACAGATGGAGTTCACCCCGCCTAGTGTCTAGGTCTTTCCCCCCTCTTTTCTGCTTGATTTTTTTCTTGTAAACCTCAGTAGAACCCCAAGATGTTGTGGAACGCTTTCCTACCACACTGAAGTCCAGCAGGTCGCTCAGTTCCTTGTCGGTCCCTATAGCGGCCATGCGCTGCTGCTGGGAATTCATTTTCGGCCACTTCTAGCAGGTCCTAAGGCAGGGGAAAACGGGCTGAGCGAGAGACCACGGAGGCCCAAAGTGTGTGAGGGGATGGAAAGAGGCCTAAGGGAGGAGGAAAATCACTGGAGGGAGGGCGCCCAGCTGACTTCCAATTCCCCCACTCCTTCCCACCACGGCGCCAGCAGGAGGCGGGAGAGCTCAGCGCCCGCCCCGGGTCCCTGAATCCACGCGTTCCTTGGCGCCGCCCGAGAGCGACGCGGTGGCTCCCGCAACTCGCTACCTGTCCCGCAAGTTTCCGAGCTGGTCCCGGTCCCCTCCCCGGCCCCTCCTGCCCCCCGCGCAGTCGTCGGGAGCTCGGCGCGGGGGCCTGCCGGGGCGGGGTTCTGGTGGGGAGGGGTGAGGGGCAATTCGGCGTCCAGAGAGCGGAGCAGCGTCGAGGGGAGATAGGAAGTGACTCACTCCCTCAGCAACAATAGAACATGCAGGCCCACGTCTGCAGCCGCCGCCTCCCAGACGTCCCCGGGGGCCCCAGGGGGTCGGGAAGCACACCCCACGCGCCCAAGGGGCATTTTAAAAAAGAAAGCAGGAACGCCAACAACTAGTCTCGGTCTCGCGGGGCGTCCTTCTCCCCTGGCTCGGCCTCCTCCCACTTTTGCTGCCCTGCCCCGGACCTGCCGAACAATGAGCCTGGCTCAGCGGCCGAAGCCGTCCGCTCTCCCGCGCACCCCGGAGCCGGCTGCCGGCCCCAACCGAGCGGAGCCGGGCGCAGGCCGAGCGCGCCACCTGCTGGCCTCGCAGCCGGCGACTCGCGCCTCCACCCGACTCTGCTCCCCAACTTGGAGGGGACCTCGGGTTTGGCTCTGTACAATGGGGCGCGGAGTTGGGGGCACGGGCTGGGGACGCCCCAGCTCCAGCAGGGGCTTCCAGCCCCGCCACGCCGTCTCCCTCCCACTCGCCAACCCGCAATTACCTGCCGCCCTGTCTCCTCATCCAACCACCCGGATTAAAGTTCACTTTGGCCAGGAGAGCTCTCGGGTCCGGGCGGGGGAGGTGGCTCTCCGGCCTGGCCGCTCCTTCCTCCCGGGGCGGGCTCGCGGTCCCCCCAATAGAACTTGTGGGTCTCCTCAGGCGGACATTTTTTTCGCTGAGGCGGCCTCAGCACCGCGCTTGGCTCGCCTCCGGATCCCTCCGCACTGGGAAGTGCCTGGGGTTAACCCCTTCGTCCCCTGCCCGCTGCCGCCTCCTGCTCCGAGGAAGTGGAGCTGACTGGGGGGGTGGGGGAGGCGGAGCCGGCGAAAAGGGGAGGGGCCGCTGTGCGGACGCTGGACAAAGCCCGCGGTTGGGTGAGGTGGGCCAGAGTTGGGGTAGGGGGGAGGGGAGAGGGGGAGGGGGCAGGGGGGAGGGGGCAAGGCCATGCAGCCCGCCACCAAGGGCGCCTCTTTGGGCCCTCTTGAGAGCAAGGGACGGGCGCCTCCTCGATCTGGTCCCTTTGCGTCTCAGGCCCGAAGTGGAACCACAGAGATGAAGCCATGGGAGCATCTGGATCCCGAGCGGAAGTTCTGAGAGAGCTTCAGAGGCAAACTCTTCTGCATGTGCTCAAAAAAACAAGGAGCCATCTTCCAAATACCAGGTCTAGCCAGGTTAAAATAAAGCAGATATCAAGAAAGCCTTTCCAGAGAGCAATCTGATCTTTGGTGATGTTTTTGAGTCTCTGAATCAAACAAATCAACCTGGGTCTGCATTCATGATTAAAACAACAGGATTTGAATTTTCTGTGCTTTATAATCTAGTATGTTCTGACTGATACAAATCCAGCAACCCCACCCTCAGCAAAGAGTAGATGAAAAATCTGATTAGGGCCAGGTGCAGTGGTGCATGTCTGTAATCCCAGCAGCTCAGGAGGCTGAGGCAGGAGGATCACAAGTTCAAAGCCAGCCTCAGCAAAAGTGAGGCACTAAGCAACTCAATGAGACCCTGTCTCTAAATAAAATACAAAACACGGCTGGAGATGTGGCTCAGTGGTCCAGTGCCTCTGAGTTCAATCCCAGGTACAAAAAAAAAAAAAAAAACTGATAGGTAACTTTAAGGTTTCATTCCCATAGTAAGATTCAAAGTCTCAGTGATAAAACTGGGGGGGAACTGGGAGGGGGGAATCTTAGGGAAGGAGAAGACATCTATCTGAGGGATTTATGCTGTTTTCAGGAGAAGGGAGAGCCAGTTTCTTTTTTTATACTCTCATACAATTAATTGAAAGGAAGAAATAGCTATATGCCCAAGCCCTTACTTGGCTCCCTTACTCCTTCAAAGGACTGATTGAAATTTTTTATATCTATTATGGCATATATAGTTTTATCTTATACTTTGTTCTCATTATATTGTGAGTTCCTTGACAGTTAAGATTGATTTGCATCTGTCTATACCATGCACCTAACAATTGTAGCAAGAGCTCAGTAAACTTAAAAAGGGAGAGCTGAAATTCAATCTATTACTCATTTGAAATTAGAACTTTAAATATTTTTCATGCTGTAATGTAGTCTTTGCTTGTGCCCTTTTTAATAATGAAGTATTCTCTCCAGTGAATTTCCTATGATACAAAAGACAATATAAAAAGATATATATATATATATATATATATATATATATATATATATATATGTGTGTGTGTGTGTGTGTGTGTGGGGTGTGTGTGTGTGTGTGTGTGTGTGTGTGTGTGTGTGTATCTCACAATATAAAGAAGACAGAAGACAATATAAAAAGTGGAGTTTTATATCACTTAGAACACGTGTTTGGGACTTTGCTGACTTTGCCAGATAGAACCAAAAGACTTTATTGAAAAGCTCAAAGAAAAATAAGTAATACAAATTTGATGTTAATTAGAAGCACTGTTTCTATAACAGAAGTTAATACCAATACATAAATATTAAAAAATATTTAATGAACTTTTCTTACATGCAAGGCATGGTGCTAAATGCTTTTGGAACAGAACATCTAAAATCTACTCTGCCCTCAAGTTTTTTTCTGATAGGTTTTAGTTAACTTTCTATTCACCATAACCAAACACAGGAATTCTGTCCGCATGACTTCACTCTCTACTTTCTAAGAGCCTCCCACTCTGTATTTGCAAGCATGTGCATGCACACATGTACATATTTTATCAGGCAGATCTGAGTTGTTAAAAGAAACATTTATAATCAAAAGGGAAAGCAGTCAAAGCAAAGGTATTTTTGCTTCCTTGGGAAAATGACATGACTTTGGGCCTTTTTTAAAAGAAGACTGAGAAGAGGGAGGAAAGAAAGGTAATGGAATGAAGGGGTAAGTAGGTCATAAATTGCAGTCTGGATGCATAGTGTTATCTACATAGATCCAAATTTGATGGTTCATAGCTTCTCTAGTAGATTTCTACCCCAGACTGTTCCCTTGAGACTAACAGGAACAAGTTTGTGTAACAATTAATTTAATAACTTCAGTTCATGGTATTCTCATTACTGACAAACTAAAAACCAAGATTTTTCACTTAATCATAAACCAGATTCTGCTAATCAATCACTTATGGTATACTCCCCATTCTTTTCTACCAGCAAGAATCTCCCACCTTTGTGGATTCTGGTAGAGATTTTATCTTTTCTCTCTGAATGTGAGTAAATAAAAATAGTTATCTACTCCTTGCTAGTATGATTTTTATCCACTATTTAAGCTATTTAGATGTCTCATATGAATATGATACTCAGATTTGAGAAGATACCCCTTTATGGTCCATCTTACACTCAATTCCTTTTACCCCCCTAAGATTCCTTCTTTCATACTTCATAAAAATGTATTTAAATCAAAACATTCAGAGGTCAGAAAAGGGAAAAAACTGTCAAACACTCTAAAGCATCATACTTAAAAGAGTCATAGATCTGGGTTTTTTTTTTTAACTCAGTATACTCGATCAGGTAAAATGTGCATATTCCCATGCACATTTTGGCATAGGGCCTAACACATAATAGATATTTGATAAAGATTTATTAAAAAGTGAATGATTTCCCTCTTCTATATAAACATAGCAGTTAAACACTCCCTCAAAACTACCCTAAGACATCAACAAAAGGACTGTGTTGTTAAGCACTACATATTAGACCCAGGTGCGCTCTACCACTGAGATATATTCCTATTCTATTTATTTTGAGACAGGATCTCCATACATTGAGGAGTTTGGCTTCCAACTTATTATCCTCCTGCCTCCACCTACCAAGAGCAAAGGGATTTTTTTTTTTAATTTTTTATGTTGGAAAATTTCAAGTATATAAAAAAGTAGAATAGTATTAAGAACATCTATGTATTTAATTGCCCATTTTTATAATTATGTGTTTTTTATTTATCTTTTCATTGTCATCCCCTACCTTAAGTAAAATTTAACCAAATACATCATATAATTTCATAAGATTTTTTACCCCATACTGGGAATTGAACCCAGGAGCTTTCTACCTCTGAGCTACACTCCCAGCCCTTGTTTTTCTGTTGCTATTATTGTTGTGTTTGTAAGCAGGGACTGACTGACTGGCACAGGTGGGCCTCAAACTTGAGATCCTTCTGCCTTAGCTTCCCAAGCAACTAGGAATACAGGCATTCACTTCCCTGCCCCACTCATAAAATGACATTTTAAACATTAAAAGCATGGAAGACAAGAGACAAGACAATGGCAACAAAATCTGAGAAGATTAAAAACTTATGAGTTATATGAGACTCAGTTTAAAACAGAATCCCAAGGTAACAAATGAGGGAAATCAATAACCAAACCCATGCATACCACAGAGTCAATAAAAGACTTAACTATCCAGTTCCAGGTGCCTCTTGAAGTGAAGAGAAGGAAAGGAAGAACTACCACAAGGCTGATTGATTACAAGTTTATTCAAGAAGCAGTCAGGAGGCTGGAAGTGTAGCTCAGTGGTACAGCCTGTACTTAATAAGCACACTGCCCAGGTTCAATCCCCAGCACACACACACAAAGGCAATCAGTCCTCTCACCCATTTTCTTCCCGACTTCATACAGTAGAGTAAATGCCTCTCTCCTAACCAAGAAAAGTAATACAAATGTATTATCTGCAAAAGGTGAAGCAGAAGGTCTCTAGGCGACAGGGATATTGAGTCAGCATTTGAATGTTGTTGAATATTGAGGTTCCTGGCTACCAATTTGGTTCCCAGAATTCAGCAGCCAGGCCTTCTGTTTCTCAGGAGATTAGATGATCCTTCTCCATGTTAGCTGATCAACCCAAGTGAAAAGTCCTGAAGATACAGAAGGCTTTCCAGCTGTAAGCCCAAACTCTACAGAGAAGTTTACAGTTTAACAAACCTCTACCTCTTCCCTCAGTTTCCCATCAGCATTTTGTTACCATATTTGTGTAAAAGAGCAGACACCAAAGATTATTAGGTATATAACAAAAGCCTCTATCATGAAGACATAAATCAAAACAAATGACAAGAACACTTTTCTCCTACTCAAAGAAAAAAAATTATCTTTAGGAGAGAGTTGCAACCATGAAAGACAAGTAAGCAGAAAATTTTTTTTAATATTTATTTTTTAGTTGTAATTGGACACAATACCTTTATTTTATTTATTTATATGTGGTGCTGAGGATTGAACCCAGGGCTTGCTCATGCTTGGTGAGCACATTGTGGCTCAGCGGAAAGAAAGGAATATTCAGAATACAAGAAAAAGCCTTTAGAATTGATAATGGAATCATATAAATGGTGGAGGCATGAACAATTGAAAGAGAAAAAGTTAAGGAATTTCCTAGAAATCAGAGCAAAAAGAAAGAACTAATTTAGGAGGTTCAAAGTCCACATAATAACAGAGAAATTGGGGGTTGAGGGAGTAAGGCAGGAAGAGAAAGGGAAAAAATCATTAATTAAGAGAAAAAAAAGGAAAAAGTCATTAATTAAATAATCTAAGAAAAATTCCCAGAACTGAAATACATGAATTACCAAATTGAACAAGTTCATTAAATGTCTGCTACAATGTATAAAAATAGATCAGCTGGTTATGGTGGCACAGGCCTGTAATCCCAACGGCTCAGGAGGATGGCAAGTTCAAAGCCAGCCTCAGCAATTTAGTGAGGCTCTAACCAACTCAGTAAGACCCTCTCTCTTAATAAAATACAAAATAGGGCTGGGGTGTGGCTCAGTGGTCCAGTGCCCCTGAGTTCAATCTCCAATACCGAAAAATAAAATAAAATAAAAATAGATCAACTTGAAATCGTGATCCAGAAATCTCAGCACATAGCAGACAAAGAAAAGATCTTCAAGCTTCCAGAGAGAACACAAAAAAAAGGACTGACACTCAGATGTGGGACCCGTAGCATGTCAATGACCTGGCAACTAGTTAAGAAGTCAAATTCTTGGACTTCATCCTAGAACTACTCAGTTAATGGAACTTCATCCATCTCAGAAACTCTGAGAGTGGGACTGGCTATCTGTTTTGTAATATGTTCTTCCTTTGATTCTGGCACACACTACAGTGGGAGAAACAGTGCCCTCAGAGTAGTGACTCTCCAAATACTACTCAGGATAATTAAGTTGAACATGAATTGGACTGCCAGCATATATTACCTTAAATAGATATAGACCATTGGAGCAAGTACTTAACAAGATACTGAAATGCTAAAAGGAATAAAGATGTATTTGAATAAACCACTTTCAAATGATTGCAAAAGAAAAAGTTATGAAAAGCCCAGAAAAAAAAAAGGACACTGGGTTCAACTCTCAGTATATGTCAGAGCTTATAAAACTTTTATTACAAGTCTTTGGCATTTTAGGCAAATACAGTCTATTACAGTCAACTTGTTTACTTTTAACATTCATGAAAATAGGAGAACATGGTCCATATTCTGAGATTTGGGGGCACATCTTTTCTGCCCCCCCCCAAGATGAGTCCTTCAAGGGTAAAGGCTATATTTTCTTTTTCTTATTAAAAACCATCTTTCTTCTAGTGCCAAGAATCCCTAAGTAATTATTCATTAGTTAAATGAGAAATTGTATTTTCAGTGAAAGTTGCTTTGTCTTAAAGTTCTTTTCCCTGGATGATTTGATGAAATGAATGGGTTGACTTGGATTAGATTATTTAAATTGCACTTAATTATCCACACTTTTATTTAAGAGGAGTTAGAGAACAATTGGTTTCCTATACTACCAAAATATTTTATTTTGGATCCATTTGCTGAAGTTCTAATTTCACTAAACCAGCATTTTTATGCAATTACACATTAAGTTTTGGTGACTGGCACATTCTTCTCTAAATCCAGAATTTCTTACTGTAATTTTTCCAGTTTTATTTGCATTATAAACCTACATATCACCACAAGCTTTTGAACTATATTCAAGAGCATGATGAAAAGATGTAATTGAATATTTTAAAATCTTTTACATTGAGGGATATCACCTCCTCTGGAATTGGGAATGAAAACCATAAATCAATAAATGCAACTGGCTGATTATCTCCTGGGTCTTTGACTACCCTGTTCCATCTTGACATTATTCAACACTTTATAAAGTATCTTGATGAGATCAAAATTGTCAAAACCAGAAATATTCTTTGCTTTCTAAACCTGTGCAATTGCATTTAGTCTTTAGGTATGACTTGAACAATAATTAAAGTGAAAATGAAAGCATTAATAATCATCTAGAATGTACTTTCATTTCTTTCAGTAGTATTTTCCTCAAACAATCAATTTATTATTTTGGTCCTCTTTTAGCCAAATGATAGATTTCTTGAAAACATTGCTTCATTACATTTATTTGTAGAATCAAAAGTGCTCTGATTTATTTTTCCAATGAACTCTGTAAAAACAGAAGCACTAATTTATAAGAAAAAGAAGAAAAAAGAAAACAAACCTCTGAAACTTGGCTGTCCTAAAGTGTTTCTGTATTGACTTGTGTAACTGTCAGTCACACTTGAATGGAGTTCACAATGCTAATAAGAAATCAAAATCATAGACTTATTCCCAAAGGATCTGTTAACTTCTCTCAGAGAGGCAGGGTTTTTATTTTTCACTACAGATCAGTCTTCTATTCCTGACCATCTCAAAAAGTTTTGGTCCCAGAAGGAAGAGCACAAGAATGCATCTAGCCCATCAGTAATATCATTGGTGTTCTTTGCTGCATCTGTAAATTGAAATGATTTATAGATAAGTGCAAATGGAGAACTTAAAGACAAGAATTATTTGAAACATTATGATAATTAGCATGAACTATTAGGTAGGACATAGGTACTGGAGGTTGGGAGGAAGACACAAGCTCAAATGGGAACAAGTTCACATTTCAAAGACTATGCCATGTTCTCAAAACATGACTTTGTGCTCAATATATCTAAATGGGTCCATGATTTTGTTTATTTTCTTAGTTAAATAGAAATGTAGACAGTTAAGATTTACATTGCAGACAATGTATATAAGGGAATATTCATGAAAAAGGACTTTAAAATAGCTAATACAAATATCTATCAAAGATATGCAAATATAATAAAATCCTATGTTATGACTGTGAAATTAGCCCAAATATATTTAAAAACATAATGATGGGGCTGGAAATAAAAAATCTCCATGATAGAGCCCTTGCCTGTTACACTTCAGGCCATAAGTTCAATTCCTGGCACCACAAAAATGTAAGTAAGTAAATAAATAAATAAATAACATAATGATCAATTTGGTGAATATTCAGTGACACACAAACACTTCTGGGTAGAGGGTAGATTATGAATTAGTAAATTAATAATTAGTAAAAAACACAATGGAAAACAAGTTATCAATCACGTATATCAAGAGCCTTCTAAATGCTCATACTCCTGACCAGGTGATTCCACTTATAAAAATTTTCTAGTTACAAGAAAATATAGGAAAAAGTTTCATGTGTAAAGTAAAACAGATTTTAAAAAGATACCATGAAGAGAAAGTGATAACATTAAGATAAGTTGAAAATAATTGGGTCTTATGCCTCTTAAAATTTATTTTTCTTCCATGAATTATTAAAGCCATTATATTTTTAAAATATGTAGTATTTCTAAAAATGAAATCTATGAAGTTTTTCTTAAAATTGGTAAAGATATAGCAATGTTATGCCAAAACAAAACAAATTGAGGCAACAAAATCATCAAAGCATGATATCTTTCTGGAGCTATGCTTCCTTATATTTGATAGTAATATTCAGCTTTTGCGATTCAGAATCACAAGAACACCCTCTGCTTTTTCACAGTCAGATTTCCTTCCCCCTTCTTTCTCCAGACCTTTAGACTGGTATTTAACCCATCATCTCAGGGATAATCAACCAATTAGGCACCTGAAGTTTAGACAATGTTACCTACATCTGTTAGTATTTTCTAAAATCTTACTAAACGGTACATAATTTTGTTTATGCTTAGTAAATTCTGCTTGTAGATTTAGTGGTGTTTTATTGAAATTTTTTTTTAAGATTTATTTTTTAGTTTGTAGTTGGACACAATACCTTTATTTTATTTATTTTTATTTTTACAGGGTGCTGAAGATTGAAACCAGGGTCTTGCACATGCTAGGCAAGCGCTCTACCGCTGAGCCACAACTCCAGCTCCTGAAATTTTTAATCCTAAAACTAATTAACCTTTTTATTAAAGTTAAAAAATACAGAAATAAAAAAAATGCCATGTGGTTCCACCATATAATGACAACTTTTAGTAGTTTAGGGACTTTTCTTCCTGTCTTCATTATTTGTGAATGCTAATTTATAAAGAGTTGAAAGTAATTGGGTCTTGTGCCTCTTAAAATTTGTTTTCCCCCAATAAAGAATATAGAGACTAATAATAAAAAACATGCATGTTTCATTTTTTTTGAAGGGGGATGGTTACAGGGGAATTAACCCAAGGGTACCTTACTTTGAGATTCCTTTGATGGTGCTACATCTCCAGGTTTTTTTCAAGTTTTACTTTGAGACAGGATCTCACTAAATTGCTGAGGTTGGTCTTGAACTTTACATTCTCCTGCCTTAGCCTCCCAAATTGCTGGGATCACATGCATGTACCACCTTAACCAGTTTATATATTTCATTTCTAATTTCATCAAAAAGTGGTAATCACCAAGAATTTTTTAAGCTTCTTTTCCTTTCTATGTATGCATTAATACACATAAGTAATATATATATATATATATAAAGAACTTAAATTGACATCATGCTCTAAACATAATTTTATAATCTAATTATTTTAGGAAAAAATGCAAACACAAAAGAAAGTAGAATGAATAGTAAATTAATCCCTTTGAAGCTTCACTCAGCTTCAACAATTATTCAAACATACCCCCAAATTAATTTGAAGCAGACACCAAATCATTTCTACCCAAGCTATTTATGTATTTATTGCTAAAATATAAGGGCACTTACTTCTAAAGTATATATTGACAATACCATTATCACAACTATAATTTTTATAAAAATGCTTTACGATAAAATAGTCAGTGTTTAAATTCCCCTCAATTGTCTCATGAATGTTTTTATTATTTTATCACAGCTGATTTGTTCAAATTGGGATCAAAATGAAGTTCACACATTGCATATCTTTCTTTTTTCTCTTTTTTTTTTTTTGGTACTGAGGATTAAACCCAGGGGCACTCAACCACTGAGCCCCATACCCAGCCCTTTTTTGTGTTTTTGTTTGTTTGCTTGTTTGTTTGTTTTTAGAGATGGTGTCTCACTGAGTTGCTTAGCACCTCGATAAGTTGCTGAGGCTGGCTTTGAACTTGCAATCCTCCTGTCTCAGCCTCCCAAACCACTGGGATTACATGTGTATGCCACTGCACCTGGAAGACATTGCATTATTGATACATGTCTTAAAATCTCTTAAACTATTGCTTCTCCCTTTTTTTCCCCCCCCCATCGATTTATTGAAGCAAAACTGGGTTGTGTGTCCTATAGGATTTTTCCAGTCTGGATTTTCTGACTGTAACTCCAATACTGTGATCTTTCTGCCCTGTGTTTTCTTACTTAAGAAAACAAGATTGGACATAATTCTAGTTTGATTTTGAGTTTGTTCATTTCAATTGTTGAATGTATTTGCAAAAATATGCTCACAATATTCTCTTATACTTTCAATATTTGTAGAATCTATGTTGATGTCATCTCTTTTATTTTGATATTGGTAATTTGTGTCTTCTCTCTTTTCCTGTTAAGTTTAGCAATTTATCAATTCATAAATACCAGTTTTTAATTTCATTGATTTTGTCTGTTTTTTGCTGTTCATTTTTTATTTCTTTTATTTCTGCTTCTGATCTTTATTTTTTTCCTTTCTTTTGCTTTTATCAGGTTTAATTTGCTCTTTTTTCACCCTAGTTTCTTTTTTTGTGTGTGTGGTTTCCAGAGCAATTTATTCATTAAAATCTATTCAATATGCCATCAACAGTTTTCTGTGTGTACTGTGCTGATAAATAGACACTGATAAGATTTAACAAGTTCATAATTTAATAAGTCTGAATTCATTTTCACCACATGGTATTGTACATGGTCATCTGTTGAAACAGATTTCTTTTTAACAGATGTTAGTTTAAAAAAGTCATAGATACTGTGAGTTCTGTATAAACTGGTGGATAGCAAGTTAGTTCCTTTGTTTTGACTTATAAGCCTCAACTTCACCACAGAATAAAGAATGTAGGCCAAAGAAAGCATAATCGGTCACTCGTATAGAACAGTATTGTTTCTATAATTTGAAGCTTTCTGAATGGATGGGTTCAGGCCTGATCCAATTGTAAAAAGATTACTTAATGAATTGACTATATGGAAATTGTACAAAATGTTATTAACTTTAATCATTAATAACTTAAACAGCACTATATTACTAATTGCTATTCAAAATCAAAAATCTGTTTTTGAATCCCCAAGGAGGCAGCAAGTGTGCACAACCATGCCACCATGGTTTTACGGGCGTGTCAATACATTTTCCAACAGAAACTTTGGCTTTAGGAAAGAGTCACAAACATTTAAAAGAATGGCTTTAATCATCATTTTAAGTATACGGTAGGGGAAGTGTGCTTTAATTAAATATACATCATACCAGTGATGCTGGCAAGGTTGAGATAGTTACTCCTACTGTTGATAGTTATAAAACCTAGTTTGTACATGATAAGACAATGAGAGGAAAAAGCAATCCTTTTGAAACAAAATTTTAAAATATAAAAATGTTCACAGTGGTTTGTATCAACAGTATGCATTTCATGACAATAACATGTACAGATTCAGAGCACCCTAGGGCTCTCTTTATATCCTAAGGAAAATGAGTATTTACATTATTCATGGGTTGTACTGAATTTAAAAAAGATCAATTGTACACTTACCCTGTAGACAGGATAACTGTCCTGGGGTGTACAGCTTTAACACCATCATTAAAGTTGTTTGCAAAAGGAATATTAAAAAAAAAAACTAAACACCTTTTCCTGGGAGTGGAGTGTCTTTCATTTGCTGTTATAACCAGCAGATGCCATTCATTAACTCAAAAATGGAAGGAGGGGCCCCACAAACACAGATCTATCTGAGCAGGCTGACCAGTACACATTATAGCTTTAAAAATGAAGGTTATATACTCTATGTTACAAGTCCCAACTAGGCAGTGTCAAAATGACATCTATTTCTTTGCTTGCTTTGTGATCATACCCCTTGGAGGTGTTACAGGTCTTGTGGCATTCAGCTTCTTTTTCTCTGCAGGCTTTAAAATCTGAAAGGAACACATTAGTGTTTCATCCACACTCATCATGGCACCTGCATTGTCAAACTCTCCACAATAATTGGGTGCAGAAAACAGAGTGACCAACTGCCTCTTTGCAAAAAATTTATATCCATCTTCAACCACCTGATGGGCTCTACAAATAAGATCCAAATAATGCTTATGGAGAAATTTTGCAACCACTTCTGCACCAAATGTGAAGAACACTCCTCTGTCATTTTCACCCCAGCCTAAGACATCTTTATCGGGGTCAGACTACAAAAGATCACAAAGAAGACCTTGATCTGGTACATCAGTTGGTCTCATAATTTGCCGAATCTGCTCCATAGATTGAAGATCTGGTGATAAACCTCCATGACAGCAGAATATTTTCTCATCCACGATGGCTGCTATCGGTAAACAGTTAAAACAGTCTGTGAAAGTTTTCCATAGTTTAATGTTGTATCTTCTTTTACACTCATCATAAAATCCGTAAATTCTATTGATGCTGGCACATTCATGGTTTCCTCCGAGAAGAAAAAAATTCTCAGGATACTTGATTTTGTAGGCCAGTAAGAGGCAGATAGTCTCCAGTGACTGCTTCCCCCTGTCCACATAGTCCCCAAGGAACAGATAGTTGCTTTCTGGTGGGAAACCACCATATTCAAAAAGTCGAAGCAGATCATAGTACTGCCCATGGATATCACCACATATCTTGAGTGGTGCTTCAAGTTCTAGTAGGATAGGCTGACTGAGAAAGATCTCAGGAGACTTCAAGCACAGTCCTCTGATTTCATTCTCCTGTAGCTGGACACTCTTACCTGGCTTGGACCCTCTCACTTCCAGCAGCCGGTGGATGATGCTGTCGATGTTGAGTTTATCTATTTTCGCCATCGCCTTCCCGCCGCCCACCCTCCCGCAGCTGCGCGGCAGCTGGCTGGCGCCCGGGACTCACACCTCCTTTCCCATGCCACGAGCACAGAGGCGGTGTTGGCGGCGGTGGCAGCAGCCGCGGCGGGTCCCCGCCCAGCCGCCCCGCTCCCTACTTCCTCCTTCTCTCCCCACTGGAACCACGAGAAGCCCTAGTTTCTTAAGGTAGAAACTTATGTCATCAATATGAGATTGTTCTTCTTTATCACTATAGGCTTTAGTGCAATAAAGAACTCCCATTCCAAGTAGTGCTTTTATAAAGCTCAGAAAGTTTTATGTTTGTTTTCACTCTCGTTTGGTGTAAAATAATATTTAATTTCTTTTTCTATTACTGCTTTGATCCCTGGATTGTTTATAAATATTTTATTTAGTGCTCAAATATTTGGAGATTTTGCAGACATCTTTCTATCATTGATTTCTGATTTGATTTCTAAGTTCAAGAATATGCTTCATATGACTTGAATTCTGTTACATTTATTGTGACTTTTATATGGCACAGAATGTTATCTATCAATATATTAAAATAGGGTTGGGGTTGTAGCTCAGTGGCAGAGTGCTTGCCCAGTATATGTGAGGCACTGGGTTCAATCATCACCACCACATAAAAATAAATAAATAAAATAAAGGTACTGTGTCCATCTATAACTAAACAAAAATTAAGGTATTGTAATATTCCATGCACACTTGAAAAGAATGTGTATTCTGCTATTATTGAGTAGACATCTCTACACATTAGCAATGTCAACTTAGTTGATGATGTTTGTAAAATCCCTATTCTACCATTACTGATTTTCTGCTACTTTGCTCTTTTTTTTTAAAGATAGAGAGGGGAGAGAGAGAGAGAGAGAGAGAGAGAGGGAGAATTTTAATATTTTATTTTTTAGTCACCGGCGGACACAACATCTCCATTTGTATGTGGCGCTGAGGATCGAACCCGGGCGCACCCGTGCCAGGCGAGCGCGCCACCACTTGAGCCACATCCCCAGCCCCTACTTTGCTCTTTTAACTATTCAGAGGAAGGTTTTTGAAATCTTCTATTACAATTGTGGATTTTATTTTTCTCTTTGTAGTTCTATCAAGTTTTGTTACATGTATTTTGAAGCTATCTTGTTTGGTGAATGTTTTTAGATTATGGTATGCTCGAATTGACCCCTTCATCATTATGAAATGACCTGTAAGGATCTGATAACATTCTTATTCTGAAATCTACTTTGTTAGCGATTAGTATAGGCATTCATTTCTTCTTTTATTGGTGTTAACATGATGTATTTTTTTTTTTACTTTTTAAACTTGTAACCTGTTGATATTTTGTATTTAAAGTATGTTTCTTATAAACAGCATATCATGTTTTCCTTTTTATCCAATCTGATAGGCTCTGCAGTTTAATTGGTTATGTTTATGTTATTTACATTTTTGCTTATATTTTTATACATTTAATTGACAAATTAAAATCACATATATTTATGGCACATATTTTTTTTGTTGTTTTGGCACTGTTAGGTTTCAAACCCAAACCTCATACGTGCCAAGCAAGTGCACTACCATTGAGTCAAGTCCCCAGTCCCAACATGATGTTTTGAAACAAATATTCATTGTGAATGGCTAAAACAAGCTTATTTATATGTTTATCACTGCATATACTTCTTTCTTTTTGAGATGAGAACACTTTAGATCTACTGTCAGGGCTGGGGCTGGGGCTCGGTGGTAGAGAGCTTGCCTTACATGTATGAAGTCCTGGGTTTGATCCTCAGCACTGAAAAAAACAAAACAACAAAAACCTACTTTCTTAGCAATTTTAAGTATACAATATAATTTTTTTGGTAATATTTATTCTTCAGTTTTTGCTGGACACAAGGATCGAACCCAGTGCCCTGTGCATGCTAGGCGAGCGCATTACCACTTGAGCCACATCCCCAGCCCTATACAATATAATCTTATTAACTATGATCACCAAGTTGTACACAGATCTTCTGAACCTATTACTCCTAACTGGAATTTTGTGTCTTCGACCAACATCTTCCCAATCCCAATCTCTACCCTCACAACCCTCATCTCCTAGTAACCACCTTTCTACTCTCATCTTCTAAGTTTGACTTTTTTAGTTTCCATATGTAAGTGAAATCAGGCAATATTTATCTATCTATGCCTGTCTTATTTCACTTAACATAATGTCCTCTGAGTTCATTCACTTGTTCTAAATGACTGAATTTGCTTCCTTTTAAAGGGAGAATAGTATTCCATTGTGTATGTGTACATCATTTTCTTTTTTGGTGGGGGATACCAGTGAGTGAACTCAGGGGTACTCAACCAGTGAGCCAGCCCTAATTTGTATTTTATTTAGAGACAGAGTCTCAGCTACTTAGTGCTTCACTGTTGCTGAGGCTGGCTTTGAACTTGCAATTCTCCTGCATCAGCCTCCGGTGCTGCTGGGATTACAAGTGTTCACCACTGTGCCTGGCTGTATGGCCCATTTTATTTATTCTTCGGTCCATTAATGGATACTTAATTGATTCCATATCTTGATTACTGCAAAAAATGCTGCAATGACTACGGGAATGCAGACGTCTGTTTGACTTACTGACTTCAAATCTTTTTATTTTAAATACACAATTTTTTAAAATATATATTTTTAGTTGTAGGTGGACACAATTCCTTTATTTTATTTTTATGTGGTGCTGAGGATCGAACCCAATGCCTCATGTGTGCCGGGCGAGTTCTCTACCTCTGAGCCACAACTCCAGCCCCACAACTTTTTTAATATTTATTTTTTTAGTTGCAGTTGGACACAATACCTTTTAATTTTATTTATTTATTTGTGGTGATGAGAATCGAACCCAGGGCCTTGCACCCGCTAGGCAAGTGCTCTACCTCTGAGCCACAACCCCAGCCGCTGACTTCAAATATTTTAAGTAAATATCCGAAAGTGTGATTGCTGGATCCTATAGTAGCCATATATTTAATTTTTCAAGGAACCTCCATGCTTTTTTCTACAGAGACTATACTAATTTAAATTCTACCAACAGTATATAAGCATTACAATTTCTCCACATCCTAACCAACACTTGTTATCTTTTTGCTGTCTTTTTTTGAAAACAATAATTTTAACAGGTGTGAGGTGATTTCTCTTGATGGGTTTAATTGGCATTTTCCTGATTAGTGGGTTGAGAGTTTTTTAGGTACTTTTTTGGCCATTTGTATGTCTTCTTTTAGAAATATATATTGCATTTATAAAGCAGATTTTTTTCTTGTTATTGAGTTTTTAATGTATTTTGAATAGTAATTCCTCATCAGAGATATGGTTTGTAAAAATTTTCTCCCATTTAGTAGGTTGTCTCTTTAGTTAATTGCTTTCTTTGCTGTGCAGAAGCTTTTTTTTTTTTTTTGGTGGTGGTACTGGGGGTGCTCTACCACAAAACTTACATCCCTAACCCTTATCACTTTTTGTTTGTCCAGGCTGCCCTTGAACTTGCAATCCTCTTGCCTTAGTCCAAGTAGCTGGAATTCCAGGCTCATATTACCACACCCAGCCTGAAGTTTTTAATTTGATGTAATGCTTTTTGTCTATTTTTGCTTTTTTGGCCCATGTTTTTAGGTTAATATTAAAAAATCATTGTTCAGACCAATGTTATAGAACTTCTCCTCTATGTTTTTCCCTAAAGGTTTTATATTTACATTTAATGTTATTATTAGCTATAACTTTTTTTTCCTGCTTTGCTGGGGATGGAACCCAGAGCCTCACAATGCTAGGGAAGTGCTCCCCCACTGAGCTGTACCTCCTGTCCCAGTTATAACTCTTTGTTAGAGATTTCTGTAGGGGTTATAATGCATATTTTCACTTCCTTCAAGTGATATTATCATCTTACACTATACTTTATGTATAACAGCCTTATAATATGAGAGTTGTCTTTATACATTTACATATATTATAAACTCCATGATATAGGGCTTTTATTTTATTTGTTAATGTCTTTAAAAGTTATTTAAATAAAAATTTCATATATATTTTTCAGAGAATTATGATTTTCACTGATCTACCTTCTTTTGTATAGATCCCTAATTTCCATTGAGTATCATTTTTCTTCTGCCTTAAGGATTTTATTTCATTCACTAACATTTCTTGTAGTGCAGGTCTTCTATGAGGGATGTTTCAGCTTTTATATATATGTTTGAAAAAGTCTATTTCACCTTTCTTTGAAAGATATTTTTATTAGGTATAGAATTCTAGGTTGACAGGTTTTTTTTTTTCCTTTTGGTATTTTAACAGTGTTGCGTCACTAGCTTTTCTATTGCCTGTGTCTGATAAGAACCATGCTATTATCCTTATCTTTATTGTTCTCTCCATAATGGTCTTTTTTTTCCTCCAGCTACTTTTTACATTTTCTCTTTATCACTGGTATTGAGTAATTAAATTATGATGGGCTTTGGTGTAGTTTTTCCTCGTGTTTTTATGCTCAGGGGTGCTTAAACTTCTTGAATAGGTTGGGTTTATAATTTCCATCAAGTTTAAAAGATTTTAATCTTTCTTCAAATACTTTTTTTAAAAAATTTTGCCACCATATTTCCTCTCCATGAAGGACTCTAACATGCTAGGCTCCTGAAATTATCTTGTGGATCATTCATGTTCTATTGATTTTGAAAATTACTTTTTGTCTCTAGGTTTTATTTGCTATTTCTATAAATCAATTAATCTTTTCTTCTCTGTTATCAATTTCTTCTAACAATGTCAAATCTGTTGTTAATATCATCCAGAGTGTTTTCCATTTCATCCACTGTAGTTTTAATCTCTGAAAGTTTTAGCTGAATTTCTTTTTTCATACGTACTATGTCTTCATTTAATTTTTGAACAAGTAGCAAGTATGCTGTTATAATAATGTTTACTAAGTTTTTCAGCTTTGTCAATTCTGGATTGGTTTCAATTGATGGAATTTTCTCCTCATTATGAGTCATTTTTCCCTTGGAGTTTTTCATGTCTGGCAATTTTTTACTGGATTCAGGATATGGTGATATCACCTTGCTGGATGCTAGATATTTTGTATCCTATGTTTTTGACCTTTGCCCTGGGACACAGTTAATTACTGTACAATAGTTTGATTCTTTCTAGTGTAGTTCCCAGTGTACACATTTCAAGGGCTGGTTTTATTATATTTATTTGTATTTAAAGTTAAGCCATGCCATGTGATAATTTTATTGCAGGTTTATTAAGTTAGGATGATAGTGGATCAAGGACATAGAACTGAGAGTCACAATTCAAAGGAAAAACTGGAAGTGAAATTTAAGTGCAAACCAAAGAGATGTTAATCCTCATAGTGACAGAGAAGTCAAAGGCAGAAATTAAAAAGATAGTATAGGCAGGAAAATATCAAGATAGAGATGGTGAGGATGCACAAAGGGTCAAAGAGCCATTACATTTTCTGTAAGTCAGTGATTCCTAGACTGGGTCCCTCTGAGATGAAAGCCATAAAAGACACTGCAACACAGCTTTACACAGGCACACACACAGACACACACAAATACTGGTATACACACAGGTGCACAAACACACAGGCACACACATATGTACACACACACATAATACCTGACAATTTTACTTGCACCTGACACAATTTTATGAGTAAATGAAAATTATAATCTGAATAAAGTTGAGTGAAAAGATTACAATTTCCAGTGAATTAAACAAGATGACTTGATTGTTTTGTCACAAAAAAATACCTGGCATAAAGCAAATCCTTCCCTAGGTGCTTGGCTTCTTTGTTGACTGTTCCCTACTTCTAGTTATTTCACTCTGCAGCCAAATTCTATTCTATTTCAAATCTTCTTTCAAAATCTATCTAATATCATTTCTTATTTGATTTATCAAAATGTAGGTGATCTCTCCCTGAACTCTCTTAATATTTTGTTTAATGCTTCATAGGAAAGTTGTTACATCTTATTGTGTGTTGTTATTATTTTGTATTTCTCTCATTTCTTTTAGGTAGAATGGGAGCTTGTGTGGGGTGGGACACATTCATCATTACTCATTCTGAAATGCTTAGCACAGATATTGCATCTGGTCAGTAATAGGTAACAGTTTGTTGTGACATTTGTAAATGTGGAGGAAAAGGTTTGGCTTTCAACAAGCACCTGGAAGGCTGTGGGTCTATCCACCCACACATAACTGTGTCCTTAGCTTCTTGTTGTGGTTAAGATGCCCTGCTAGGGCTGGAGATGTGGCTCAAGCGGTCGCGCGCTCGCCTGGCATGCGTGCGGCCCGGGTTCGATCCTCAGCACCACATACAAACAAAGATGTTGTGTCTGCCGAGAACTAAAAAATAAATATTAAAAAAAAATTCTCTCTCTCTCTCTCCCTCTCTCACTCTCTCTTTAAAAAAAAGATGCCCTGCTATTCCTAGTAACCAATAAAAAGGACTAGTAAGATGTTTTGAACAAATTACACAAAGGGAGACCAAAATAAGCACTTCTGTATACATTTTGAGACTTAAACAAATAAATTACTCTAGAAATCTATAACTTTGATCTTTGGAAAATAATGCATTCACATCATGAAGACGCATATGAATTTCATATGCACTCCAGAGCCTAGAATTGTCCTTTAAGGTCACCTTTCAGACTCTGATAAATCTACACTTGGATCTGATTGTTCAGTTTTGGTCTAGGCAGCATTTCTGGGAGAACCTTCTATCATCTCAAAATATATATTAAAATTTTAATGGCTCCATTCAGTACAGGATACATATAAATGAACTGGTCAAAAAATCTAGCTCCCACAAGCTTCCTAATGTAGTTGGAAACTCAGGTGTGCTTGAGAAAGGACGTGAGTAGCATAAAAACTGCAGGAGACATGGAGGTCAAGGGTGGAGGAGGCTGTTCCCTTAGGACCCAAAGGAGAGGTGAAAATATAGAGATTAGTGGAAAGAATAGGGCATGGAGAAAATCAGTACTGCAACAGGAAATGTACCACTATGGCATTTATCTTCCAGAAACACACCTACAAGTGTCCAAAAGGATGGCTGCTTCCAAAAAATGTACCCCTTGCCTTTTCTCCATGGAAGGTGGATTATTGGCCATTTCTTCATCGTCATTTCATTCTCCTGTCAAGTGGGGAAAACTTGAGTGTTAACTAAACCCTTGACTACAGAGTAATTGGATCTCTTAGAAGATAAAACAAGAAAACAAAACAAACATAAAACATATACACAAGCAACACAAGGTAAATTCAATAAGGTGTGTGGTCTTCCTGCTCTCTATTCTTTCCAGCCTCTTTCAACCTTGAGAAGTGAAGGAGTGTTGGTGGATTTGGTCTGTGTCTTGAAGAAGGGATGGGGATTGTTGAGGGAAATAAAGTGGTAAAGACCATCATGTTGCCCAGGGAGGTCCCTGTTCAGTAGTTAGTTTCATATGGCTAGCACTTGAGATTGAGGGTTTGGGGAGTTAACCAGTGTGCACTAAAGCTTGTAGGAAAGGTTCCCTTGGGGAATCAGACATTTTAGTAGGATCATGAAATTTCATTGACCGAGAAAAACTAAACAAAAATTTTTACAGAAGATCCTGGAAAAGAGAAAAAGTACTGGAAGAACCATGATACAGGAAAATTGTCCTATAACACATCACTTACTGTAGTTTGCTGCTGAGGCTTTCTCTCTCCTGTGCTGATCTGCCAGAGCCTGATCTACAAACCTGCAACCGGCACCTGGTCTGGAGGTGCCGCAGTCTCTGGCTGGGCACAAATCACGAGTCTCCACACAACTTGTAGATTCAAACAGCAATTCTTTATTCCCGAACTCACACAGGCCGTCTACAAACACGTTCTGGGGGAATCCACGTTCTCTGCCCAAATCCACTACTCCTGCCCAAATCCACTACTCTGCCCAAATCCACTCCACATGGGCTTCTGTCTCCCAAAATATACTGTCTGACCCTAAGAACTCAAGAGGAACTCAGCAGCAGGATACGCCCTATTCTAAAGGGGAACACCCTAATCTCCTATTATGCTAAACTGCCCTATTCTAAAGGGGGAACACCCTAATCTCCTATTATGCTAAACTGCCCTGGTCCTTGAGCAAGGTCACCTTTCAGAAGTCCTTCCACTAGACAGCATGGGAGTAAGCTGGCAAGGAGATTGTCATACCTACTTGGCTGATGGCTCCCAGCATGGAGGGCCCTGCCTTCCTTGCCTGGTCTACTGTTGGGACCCTGGAGTAGTTCTTAGCTGAGAATGAGATAAACTAGTGAACTATATTTATCTATTATAGTTACATAATGAACTGTGAAGTAATTGAAGATAGCTAGATAGTATCCACAGGAACTTCTTTATGTTCTCAAAACCTTTTGAAGGGTATCTCTAATTGTCTATTCTTTATTTTAGATAATGGTTATAATAACAATGATGATAGTGACAATAATATAAATAAGACAATAAGAAAAACAGAAAACTCTTATACAGCACTTACTCTGTTTCAGGCTTTACATAAATTAGGACAAATAATGCTCTATGAAGAAATGGTGTGTAAGATAAAGTCTTACTAACCCCCTTAGATGTAACTACTATTGCAGAGACTGGTTAGATGTTTTAAAAACCCCATTTCCTTGGCTTGGCACACAAGATTACATTTTCTGGTTCTCTTGCTGGATAGGCAGGGGCTTCCTGTTCAATGGAATTTGTTAAAAGAGTGTCACATCACTCCCAGGCTAGGCCATAGCAAGTCACAGGCAATTTTTGACATTCTCTTCCTTTGGATGGCAACTTGCAGAGGCCTTGGTAGAGAACTTCAAGGAGACCTGAGAGCAGCATTTTACAGGTTAGGTTCTGCAAGCACGTGAAGGCCCATTAAGATAATGTTAAGAACATTATTTGTGTGACTATTTTTGTTTTTCTTAGGATGGCATCTAGTTAGTAGATGTATTCTAGATTCATAAGGGAGAAGTTAATTCCTAATATTTCTGAATGCTTAAAGCACAGTCTTAAGTTTTTCCTGGGCTCCTAGAAAGTCTGCCCTAAGGCATAAAGGTGCCAAAAGTAGAAAGAGCCTGGATCCCAGAGTTACTGCTTGGTTGAGAATTCCACACTTGTCTTTGGGAAAAGGAGAAATTAGCTGCTTCTGCATATACTTACTAAGATTTTTGAGTTGATTAATTATTGCTGCTTAGCCTAGGCTACCCTCAATAATTCACTTCCTACTGGCTCTGTAAGAAAGAAGCCCTCCTCTCACATTAAAATCTGCTTTGAAATAAAACATTTATGTAACTTTCTTGTTATGTCTAAATATACCAGTTCAACAGGCTTTCTTTGTCAGGTACAGGATGATTCAATCTGGCTTAAAGAAAGAAATATCTATATCGTCAATAACAGGAAATTTGTTCCAAGTGGTGGAAGATAATGGTTGTGAGGAACAGGGTGAGATTGTTATGAATGACACATAGAATACAAAGCCTAGTTCCAAAAGAAGGTGAATTTTCTGGATTAATATGGTGTGTATGGCGGGGGTGTAGATTATAGTGTTTCATAGATTCAAAGGTCTCTTCAACCCAGCAGGTCACCTTATATTAACTGTAGAAGAAACTAAGAGGCAGAGGATGGGTCAGTGTACATGACCTTCCAGAGTTGATGTAAAAGTTTCTCTTTTCTAGAAAAAGAAATTAGGCTGAAAGTCTCTACAGTTTTGGGTAAAATAAAAATTATGAAAATTAAAACCAGAAAAGATATTAGCAATAGTTATGTGGTTTCTTACCTATGCTAGAAGTGGACTGAATAATGCAACATGTTTTGAAAGCCTAGGCATTCTTCCTTCATAGTCTGCTTTCACTCGATTTAAAGGGTGGGTGGCTGGGTGTGTCTAGGGTTTAGAAAAGAGTCCTGCTATACAAAGGCGGGGTGCACTGTCGCCTCATTTTTTCACGTGTTCCCACTAAACTATATGTTACGTGCGCAGAACTCAATTTTATATTCCTTTTTGACTGCCTTCCTGTCCCTACCCAGAAGTAACCAGTGAATTTCTCAGCATTTAACAGGTGTTATGATTGATTTATTGATCTCTGTATTCAACAAACTGCATGCTCTCATTATGCATGACTCATATTTATGAATTGTTAGGAAAATAATGACTAACAGTATTTTTTAGGAATAACATGAAACTTGGCACTCTTGATTTAAAGACATTTATACAAAACTTTATTATGAAGACAGTCTTTATTGTGTGAGCAATCATGCACTACTTAAAGCCTCCAAGTTATAATAACAAGAACATTAAGTTTACAGCATGGATATTAAAATGTTTGATTTTTTTAATAAAGAAAAGTGGTAAACACTTTTGAGATTAACTTTTTCTTTCTTAATATCCCCTCTTTCATTTGTATAAGCCACCACTTCTCTTTTATTTATTTATTTTTTGGTACTGGAGTTTCAACTCAGGGGCACTCAACCACTGAGCAATATCCCCAGTTCTTTTATGTATTTTATTTAGAGACAGGGTCTCACTGAGTTGCTCAGTGCCTTGCTGTTACTGAGGCTGGCTTTGAACTCATGATCCTCCTACCTGAGCCTCCCAGGCTGCTGGGATTACAGGCATACACCATGAACCAGGCAAGCCATCACCTTTGATAGTTGTCTATGTATGGAAGGCAAACCTCCACCTCTGGTTTCTTAAGGTCCTGGCTAGTTGTGAGAATGAAATTGATTTAACTAGATTAATAGTGGAAAATATAGAAATTAATTCAATACAACTTTCATGTGGCAAGAGAACTATCATAAAGAAATGAAGACACAAAGAAACAGTTTCTTATTTATTGGGTTGGATAAAGAGTAGTAAATTATAAAAATGAGAGAAGTCACCAGAACTTGAGTGAGGACAGCTAATTGATGGAGAAGTGATTAGAAGATAAAGGTTAGTTGATCAAGGTTGCTGCAGAGCTCCTTTGGCTTCAATTTTCTCATCCTTGATAATAAGAATGTTGCATCTTTCACATGGGAATTTCACCTTCTGCTTTTAAGAAAAAAAAAAAAACCAGGAAGTTCAGAGGATCTTTTTGCACCTTCTATTTTTTAAAGTGCTTTTAACTTAAACAATCAATATATCATAGTGGTATATTTTTAACTTTTTTCATCTATAACATTTTTTCCCCTCATCCTAACCTCTGAATAGAGAACATATTTTCATTTCAGGCTGATGTAGTTCTCACATGGTGTCATTCATACCTGGAGATTTAATGCAAAATTAATTCATTGAAATTCATGTGAATTTTTCAATCACAAACATTTATTGAGTGCCTACTGTTTTGCAGGCAAGGGACCAAGCATTTTGAGTTATGTAAAAAATAGGAAGAACAGGATAAACTCTTATTAAGATAAAAGACCAATTGGGGAAATAAAATTGGGAGTTCTTAGAGAAGTTTTACAAAATTGGTTTTATAAGTTGCTGTACTAGAACATTCAGTTTCTTTCAATGTGGCATGGAATAAATCCTGATTTCAGTTGTTATGGTTCCTCCATCTGTTAAACTCCATCTGGGTAGATACTAGTTAACCCAGTTGATTAGAGAACACAGACCCCGGGGGTCATGGGCATAATGTTGGAGTTGATCTTGTTATAAAGCAATCAACTTTTCAGGTTTTTTTTTTTTTTTTTTTGACACAAAATGTGCCCAGCCCCACTAAGCCTGGAACAGTGTGGCTAGGGACCACTTGAGGACCATAGTACATAAAGAAAGTAAGAATAAGCACTGAGAAAGTATTTAGAAACTTTAATAATAATTTAAAGGCTAATTTTATGCATGTTGAACCTAATAATAATTTTAAAAATGAAGTTGTATTCTGGATATCTTTTTAATTTCATTTTTCTATTAACTGACTTCTATTGTATTTTACAGAGGTATTTGCTCACAACATATTATAAATTAATAAGAAACAAAACACGTTTTGACCACAGAGAATTGGAAAATAATTGGCATGAAATATATTGTCTTGAATACAAGAATGTGCACTGGAGCTAGACTGCAGGAGTCAAATGTCAACTCCAGTCATTTCCTAGCTATATGATGTTAAGTAAATTGCTTAACTTCTCTGTGATTTGCTTTTTTCATGTAGTAATGGGGATAGCATTAATCTTAGCCTCTGAAATTGCAGTGAGTATGTAAAGTGCTTAGAATAGTGCCTGGCCCATGAGGAGGTCTTTCATTATCCATGGATATAGGGGATAAAGCTGCAACTCAGCTACAGGTAATAATACAGGATAGCAGAATCCAAGAGGTGGTTTCTTTTGGCCCACTGGATCCTGCAGTGATACCCTGGTGACACTGTTTTATGCTGAAAGAATGTAACCCTTCAGAAATTTTATGAGTCCTGTTGCTTTATTATGGCCTGTCCTCTCAGCTATCCAGTGGAATAAACCTACAAGAGATATTAGAGAAGGAGGAGGAATGGGGAAGAGGAGGGTAAGGGAAGGAAAAATGTAGATATGATCAAATCATGTTGTATGCATTTACAAATATGCCACAATGGAATCCAGTATTCTGTATGTTAATATGCAGTAAAAAATCCTTCCGTTCTAACCTCCATTCTGACATTGTTTTTCACTTTATTTTCTTCTTGATAATGAGACTCATTTTGTTCTTGAGGTCATTATCCTAGGAACCTGTGCTTGTTCTGAACTTGCATTGAGGAATGTCTGTTCTCTGAACAAGAATACAGCTCCTAGGAGACTTACAACCTTGGAAACTTACACCAAGTAAGTATAGCCACAGCATTGAATGCACTTTACCTTTGTTCGTAATGTATGTTCATTACGAATAGACAGTAGTACCCTCTTATGCAGAGGGAAAATGTTCTAACACACCTCCAGTGGATACATAAAACTGCAAATAGGACCAAACTGTGCATACACTATCCTTTTTTCCTCAATGTACATATATGTGATAAAGTTTAATTTATAAATTGAGCACAGTAAAAGATTCAAAACAATGTCATAAAATGCAATAGTTAAAACAATATACTGTAATAAAAATTATATGACTATGCTCTCTTGCTCTCTTTAAATATCTTATTATACTTTCACTTAAAAGAAACATTTTATACCTTCTTTTTAGCATATTTGCATTTACAACACCCCGATTTTTACATTTATTAAATAAAATAAATGTCATTTGAACACTATAACACACTATGACAACCAGTTGATCTGATAACGTAAAAAGCTACTTAAGGGACTAACAGGTGGGTAACATATACAGTGCAGATATGATGGGCAAAGGACTGATTTATGTCTCAGCCAGGGCAGAGTGAGACAATGCAAGGTTTTATCATACCAGGCAGAATGGTATACAATTTCAAACTTATGGATTGTTTATTTCTGGAATTTCCCATTTAATATTTTCAATTTGCTGTTGACTGTGCATAACTGAAACCACAGAAAGAAAATCTATAGATAAGGGGCATACTGTTGAACTTTTAAAAACCTTTCTTCCATTTGCTATAACCAGTACTAGCTGTCTTACGTGATGCAATCTTAGGAAAAAAGAGGTGACTTTACCATTCTATTTTTTAAGTTGCTTATGATGACATGTATAAGAGATGGGCCTCTCTACAACTTGATAAATATTGGACACTCTTGACTCCTACCAGAAGCTCAGTCTTCATGCCACAAAAGATCCAGGTTCTGTGGGATCTAGAACATCCAACTTGGGGCCCTGTTTGAAATAAAACTTACGAAATTATTGTACAACAACAACAAGAGCAATGTTTTAGTTAGCTTTTTCACTGCTGTGACTAAAGGATGTGACCAGCACAACTGTAGGGGAGAAACAGTTTATTTGAGGGCTCACAGTTCCAGAAGTCTTAGTCCAGAGAAGGCTGGCTCCATTCCTCAGGGCTGGAAGTGAGGCAGAACATCATGGTGGGAGAGTGTGGCAGAGGGAAGCAATTCATATCATGGTGATCATGAACCAGAAAGAGAGAGACTTCAGCTACAGATACAAAATATATAACCCATAGCCATGCCCCTGATTAACTACTTCCTCCAGCCACATCCCACCGGCCTCTAGTTACCACTCAGTAATCCCATCAGAGATTATTTCACTGATTGGGTTAAGACTCTCACAATCCAATAATTTCTCCTCTGAGACTTTCTTGCATTGTCTCACATGTGAGCTTTTGGGGAACATCTTATATCCAAACCATAACAAACAATAATCAAATTTTGAGAATATAGGTGGGAAGAATTTCTTTTCTCAGTATTTTCTTATGGATAGTTAAGTAAAGGGTCGCTTAACATTTCCCAAACCACACATGTATTAGCTGTAACCATACTGACTTCTCTCTCTTGACCCAGTATTTGCTTTTATACCATGCCTTCTGAGAGTTCTACTCTGGTCCACCTTCTATGACCTTCCAAAAACAACAACTCCAATTGGTTACAGAGAGCTTCAGGATTTTCTTCACATCTTCCTCCCTGCAGTATGAGGATTAGGTACTCGGAAAGAAAGGTGTTATTTCTGAATTTCCATAAACTAATTCATGGGCACTTCTTGTATTCCCTATATATGAAGATTTTCCAATGAGATCAAAACACAGTAACTAGCCTCAATGGATGGTAGTTTAATGCAGTAGAAAAATGCATGGGATTTGAAAGCATTCAGATGGGGTCCAAAATTTCAGCTCCATCAAAAACACTGAACAAGTTATTTACATGTTAGGATCTCATAGGTCTTTATTGTTAACCAGAAGCAAGAAAACTAATGTACTAATGTTAATATGAGAAAAGTAAACTGAAGGGGTTAAGTCTGCAACTCCGAAACCAAACAGCCCTGTATGAGTCATTTCCCTGTTATTAATTAGGCTACTGCCTAATTTCCCCATCAGTAAAATAGAGGATAATCAGAGTATTCATAAGGTTGTTGTGAGGATTCAATGAGTTAATGTAAAATGCTTGAAATAGTATCTGTACTATGGTAAGTGTGTAAATGCTAAATAAGGGTCACATGCTGTTATGGAGAGGACTAAATTAATTAGTACACATAGAGTGTCTGCCAGTATCTGGGACATAAATATTAACCTCCCCTTCCCCATTGCCACACACACTCTTTCTACCCACTTTTCTTATTATTGGAGTATGGAAATTCATCAAGTCATGTTTCCATTTCTTATAAATAACTTCCAGGCTCCCTGCTTCTCATCTCTTCTGTTCTCAAACTTTGGAGATGCCTGACTCCTACCAAAAGCTTTCATGTCAGCATAGATCCAGATTCTGGGGGAGATGAAACATATAATCTGGGGAGCCCTGTTTGCGATAAAGCCTATAAAATTACTAATACAAATTAAGAAAAAATATAAAGTTATTAAAATAAGTTACATATTTAAGATGTGTTAAACAGTACTACCTTCAGAAAAATAGCATAATTTTGATTAATTAACTGATACTTCTAAACCACATTTTATACTACATTATTTGGTTACATACTCTCTGAAAACCCATTTTATAATTATTTTTAAATATTATTTTCTATGGAAACATATATAGTTGAATTGACTAGGAATAAATTCATTTGTTATGTTTTAACTATTTATAGTTCTTTAAAAAAATCATTCATCTTTATAACTCATTGATAAAGACATATAGTTTTTAGAATGTTGTCAAAATTGGGTGTATTTTTCAAGTCTTTCTTCCTAAATTATCTGTGTATATTCTATTGTTGGAGAATTCACCAAATTTCATGAATTTCATATTGGTTAATGAATTTCACATCGATTTTGCCTCCATCACCCAAACATACTATAGTACCAGACACATAAGTAAATTTGTACAGTTGTATAACTTGGGGTCCTGAATCTTTATGCCATGAGTTTTAGTACATAGACAACTGAGTAGTAGAGGAATCTCTAGAATATATTTCTACACAGAAATTATGGTCAATCATATATCTACAGACAGGAGTGACTAAGATCCATATGTGTGTGACTAAGATCCATATGTACACATATATACTCACACACACACACACACACACATACACATACACACACACATACACACACACACACAACACAATAACTAGCCTTAAGAAATGTGTGTGTACAATATATATCACTAAATCTAAACTAAATATATAAGCTCCATTTGGACAGATCCCCAAATGTCTATGGCCACATGAGGGGGAGGGTGTAATGAAGGCAAAGTTATAGAGAAATACACAGTGGTTTTTACCAATTGTTCATAAAATATCATGTTTTTGAAATTTTGTGAATATAGTGTAAGGACCCCTTTTAGGACCTAAATGAAGGTTTCAGAATGTACATTTCATTAGCTTTATGTTAAATATTCTGTGTGAAGCCACTCTTAGTGATGTGTAATCAAAGCTAATGTTCCGCTTTGACAATTTAGTTAGGCAGAGTCTTCCTTTCATATGAGTTGAAAATTTCCCGTTTCTTCAGCACTACTCACCAAAACAAGGATTCTCTCCTATTATGCAAACTTTCCCTCTTCACTGACTCCTTTGACTAAAAGGCAAAGATAGATTAATAAGTTCAACATTACATCAAATAGTCATCCCTCTTCTTTCCTTCACCACTACAATTCTTTATTTTTTTAAATTATTGCTGACCTTTTATTTGTTTATATGTGATGTTAAGAGTTGAACTCAGTGCCTCATGCATGCTAGGTAAGCTCTCCACCATTGAGCCACAACCCCAGTCCACCACTACAATTCTTACAAAACAAATTAAACCTATTGCCCATACTGTTTCACTTTCATTCTTGCCTCAAACTATTGAAATTAGGCTTCTTCCTATGCAATGTATTGAAAATACAATTGTGATCACACCAGACCTAGTCTTAAGTTCAAATGTCTTCTTAAGTTCTTGATGTATAAAACTTTGGCATAACATCTTGATTCTTTTTGACATTTGGACTTTTGAAACTTTATATGAATCCAGTGTGATATACGTACTGACTATAGCACAATGCAGGATTGAACACATGACCCAATGAAATTGCGTACATAAAGTTTTTGTATCCCAACTCATCCCAGTATGGTTATTCAGCTGCCTCCTGAGATTGAAGCTCTTGTTGTGACATTTTCCTCATTAAGAAACTGCAAATAACATTTTCTGACCACATATGGGTACTGTGAGAATCGATGCTCATTAAGTGTGTTAAGTGAAACTCATGAGTGGAGTACCAAACATTAGCTATAAATCAAAATTAACAAATGTGACTTGAGTTCTCAGGAGGCAAAACACTTAGAATCTTAAATAATATGTCTGTCATGAATCACACTGAAAGATGCCTTTCTCCCCAAATATGTGCACAAATGAAATGCAAAGAAGTAAGCTGTCAAGATAGACAAGGAAAAGGAAATCTGTTGCTTGGCCCTTGAACAAGTTCATTTAGCGATATACGCCAGCGGAGTTTCCTTTTCAAATGGATCCATGTGGAAAATCCAGAAGACTGAACAACTAACTCATAAATGTGAAAACCAAGTGAGCTCCAAGGCTCCAATACAGTCAAGGCATTTTATTTACTCCTGAACATTTTTTATTATTCATATTTAAGGAAGACATATTCAGATCACTCCTTAAGAAAATAAATTTAGTTCATGCTGACTGTTTTAATGAGAATCAGTTTGTAGAGGTGATAGGGCAGGGAATAGTACTAGGGAAAGTCAGATAATTTAGAAAAAAGGATTTAAAAAATCACGAGCATCAGCTATGTGCCAGACACTCTGCTGCTAAATCTTGAAGTTATAGACACTGGGTTGATTTTTGGAAATCCCTTACTCAGTGCATTGCTAAAGCCTAGAAGGTGATAATCACCCTGGATTAATCAAACTTCTTTGTCCTCTTTCCTATTATCCAGTAAATTAACCAGCTGCTAATTTATACTTCATTATTATCTTGCAATCAAAAAGAATTTTATCCCTATTCTTTTTTTAACCACCACAATTTTTACAAGAGAAATTACAACTACTGTACATACTTTCTCAGTTTCATTCTTACCTATTGAAATTAGGCTTCTTCCTGTGCAATCTTTTGAAAATACTTTGGTTGTGATCACCCACAACCTACCTCTTAAATTAGAATTGTTACTTTTGGTTTTATCTTTTGGAAAAAAGTGTCTTCAATATTTTCTCTTGTTCTTGTCCACAGTGCCCCCTGCCTACTTCAGGTTTTCACAGTCTCAGACAACAAACTGGGCAGTTGTGTTGCCTTCTTGTCTCCTGAGGAAAAAAAATCATATGATATTTACAAGCATGAATAATTATACAAGGGAATTGGTAAACAAAGGTGAAATCACAGCAAATAAATGGAAAGTGATGACACTGGAGGTGAAATTCAAATTGAACTTAAGTAGAATTAGAGAAGATAATACCCAACTGTGGAACTGTGGACATTGCTGCTGCCATAACAGAGGCTCAAGGTATGTTGATGAGAAAAGAGCTTGAGTAGGATGCAGATTCCTCTGGAGGTGGTGATGCTGGCAAAAATTAAAAAAAAATACCCATTAAAAAAAATCTTGCAGAAATCATGAAATGGAAAATGCAAAGAGTAAAATGTTGGAAGCTGATTAAACAATTTGCCAAGTGTCTCAGTCCATTCCAGTTTCCATAAGAAGTCACTATAAGCCAGGCAGGTCATCACAGAACATATTCTATTTCTCAGTGCCAGAGGCTTGAAGTCTAAGGTGGAGGTGCTAGCAGGTTTGGTTGTCGAGCAAAACCTGCTTACTCATGGTTGGCACCTACTTTCTCTGTCTTCACATAGGGAGGAAAGCAAGTCAGACTTCTGGGGACTTTTTCATAAGGGCACTAAATCCCATTCACTAATCACTTATCAAATGGCCCCACCTCCAATATCTTCACCTTGGAGAATAGAATGTCATCATATGAATTATGTGTGTATAGAGGGGGACTTTTAACCACAGCACTAAGACATAAAAAAGGTGATCACTCTGTATTGTAAACCACATTATGAGAAGAAGGAGGCAAGCACTGATCAAATTAGTGGATGCATTCAAAAAATTAATTCTAAATGTCTTTCATGTTTTTTAATTACATAAATATTATTTCCATGGTTTTTATTTTTCCTACATATTTGTAACTGATACTAACAGAGTTTTTAATAATGTCTTGACAAAAATGTTAAAAAGTCATGGAACAATGCTTCTTCTTCTTATTGATGACTAAAATTAATGTGATTCTTTTTAGCTTGTGTGGTCATTTTTCCGGTCATACCTTCCTGTGCAAAATGAGAACTGCCTCACTTTATTTATGCATGCTCCCATAAGGAGAACTGATGGTACTGAGCTGAGTCTTAAAGGAAAAGTAATTATTCACCAGTAGTAAAAGCAATGAGGGGGACTGTGTTGGTCATTAGAGAGATGAGCTGGCATGTGCAGTGACCTGATATATATGATGGAGTGAGGTGAGTTCAGAGAACTAAAGTGGTTTGGTACAGCTAATGCTCAAATGTGCCCAAGGTGAAGAGCAGCAAGAAACAAAACATAAAGGTCATTTGGTATCAGGTCTAATAGGGACTTCTCTGTTGGACAGACGATTTTGATCATTATGCTTTTGATAATGAAAACCTGTGAAGGGTTTTAAGGAGAATCACATTCAGACTTCTCTTTTAGGATAATCACTCTGAGGGATTTGGAGCTTGGATGGGTCAGAACCTGTAGCATGAAGACAGGAGTGTCAGACACTGGTTAGATGACTGACAGTACCATGGTAAGAAATGAGGACGGGACTTAGATACAGGAGAGCATGCAAAGCCATCACTCTTGCTCTTTATCATTATTCAGAAACTGTTGTTTTCTCCAAATTCAATTTTTCTAACATTTCTCAGTAATTCTCATTTAAAAATATTGAATAACACATCCTCATGGGCTGAACATTGTCATACTTCTGTCTACCAAATATACCAAGGACTCCAGAACAAATGCAGCCACCGTCCTGTGTAGGCTGAACACCAGCTCATTCCTCATTTACAAAATCAATGACTCCTTCCCTTCTTCTCTTCTGCATGTGCACTTTGCTGAACATAGCTTTGTTTTCCCTAGTCTGATTAGAAAAAAAATGTTCAGGTAAGATGCTTCATTAACAAATAGTGCTCTCTTGTTCCTTTCAAGCTGTCTCCTACATTTTAATTTACTGGGCAATGCTAATGAACTCAATATGAGACCTAACAGTTTTCCTGGGGGATAGAGAAAATTAGGAAATTGCCAAGTAAACATGGGATAGTGAAGACAAAGCAATGCCAAATTCAAATCTTAATGACTCCAAATATCACATAGGTAATAAAGGGAAGGAGTGTCACTGAAATGTACTTTTTTTAATACACATTAACACTTATAAAAGTTAACAATGCCCTAGGAAAACTGTGCCATATCCTTTTCCATACAAAATAATATAAAAGTAAAACAAGAAAATATTTTCTTCTTTACATTAGAGATTCTAACCTACCAAACATCATAATCTTACTCAGAATTTTCTTCTTGGATCCAAATGCCAATTTCCTCTCATATTCGTAAAACTTCTTTGAATTATACATTTTGAGCCTTGTGGATCTGAGTTTTATTTCATAGAAAGATAAAGAGACCTATTATATGGGGGCATTGTTTTTTTTATAATCCAAGGGCACATCATTTCTCCAAGTATGTCTGGCAGCCTTTAAACAATGTTTTTGTTTTGTCCATATTGACTATTTATTATTAGTTCTGCCCTTGGATGAGATTCTGTTCTTTTCCAGAGAACATGTCCTAATTTTTTTCTTTGTTAAGACATTTTCTATTGTAGTAGATGGCAGTGTGTGATTTCACTACACACTTGGCAGATATCCTTATCCCTCATAATGACTGCATCAACATCAGCCATGAATATCAATGATAAACAGTGTCCCTCTTCAGGCTCATTCCTGGGCTAATGCATCTGGCCTCCTTGAATAGCATTCATTAGAGCCATGCACCAAGACAATAATACACCAAAACAAATGATGCCGGCCTTTCTCTGTTTTACCAATTACCTCCTGGACCTTGTTCAAATGGAATCAAAACACCCTGAATAAGTTTACTCATCTTTAAGAAGTTTTGAAAATACATGAGAAGCTTAAAAAAAAGACTTGAAGTCTATTCTGGATGAAAGAAAAAAAATATTAATTCTACCTGTAAAATATCAGTGTTGTCTTATATATGTCATTATTTGTCAGGCACTAAAGAACAGAGAATGACAGGTTTCTATGGAAATTCAAAACTCAGCATTCAATATCCATAGAATATTGGAGGTTCAGTACACATATTTATATCAACAACTATAATACTACCCTGTGGTCATTAAATTAGAGTTCTGCACTATAGAAAAAAATTGCATTAAGAAGGCTGAGGCTGTAGCTCTGGTGGTGCACTTTCCTCGCATATATGAGACACTGGGTTTGATTTTTAGCACCACATTAAAAAAAATAATTCATTGGGTTCATCTACAACTAAAAATATTTTTGAAAATCAGATTAATAGAATTTTCTATTGCTATAATCAAGCCAAATGATGGTATCATTTTAATAATTACAAGGGGTGCTTACACATTAAAATTCACAATTATATGAAAAATAAAGGATATAGCATAACATTCATGGAGGAAACACAATAAAGCATTCTTCCTTCTCAAGAAGTACAGTATAAGATGGCAATTTGGAAATTCACAGCAACTGACGGGTTGTTGGAAATACCACAAAAGCAGATTGGGGATTAATTGAAGTGTCACAGAGATTATAAGATTTTGCGGAAAGTAGCTGGAGTTCCTAATCAAATCATAGGCTACACACCTTGAAAGGACAAATTTTTTCCATTGACATGTATGCAAAACAGCATATGGAACCATTTCACTGGCATATTTCTATATATGATGGTGCACATGTGTAGCTACAGACTGGATACAGACACACATAAGGACTCATATAAGGCTTATCAGAGTTTTAAATTATATTATATAAAATGCTATAAACTTGGCAAACCAATGTTGCTCTAATCACAATCCTCTTTTGATTTACATTTCAGATGTGCACTCTCTTTATCATTAACGGCACTTATTGTACAGCTTAATGATTCAGAGAATGAATTTTAAAGTTTTGAAAACAATGAAACATAATTCTTGACAAATACAGTAGTCTTTAACCATTATATTCCACTATTAACAATATTAGGCAATATAGTTAATATTTTTATATGAGTTATGCATTTGCTTGTGTTCATTGACATCTGCCTTTCATTTCAATTATTTTTTTAGTTTCTCCAAGTTAGACCCATTTTTTTCCTTTCTATCTAACTTAAATTTATCTTTTGACCAATATCTCCCAATTCCCTACCCTTCATGAGTCCCAACTTCCCCAGATTCAACATTCTACACATATCTGTGAGATTGTGTGGTATTTGATTTCCTGTGCCTATTTCACCTAATATGATGTTTTCGGGTTCATCCATGTTGTGATAAATAACAGAATTTCCTTCTTTTTAAAAGGCAAAATAGCATGCCATTCTGTATATGTACCACATGTCCTTCATCTATTCATCTCTTGACAGACACTTAAGTTAATACTATACCTTGGTTTTAGTGATGGTGCTACAGGTGTACAGATATCTCTTTAAGACATCAATTTCATTTTCTTTGATGTGTATACCAAAAGAGGGATTGCTGGATCACAAGATAATTCTGTGTGTGTGTGTGTGTGTGTGTGTGTGTGTGTGTGTGTGTGTATGTGTGTGAGTGTCCAAGGGTTCTCTTATTTTTAAAAGGAAATATTATCAAGTTATAGTGGATAAAAGTGAAGCTGGACTGCAAAAGAGTATAATTCTTATCTTTGAAAAAGAACATTAATTTTTTTACATTTGAATTAGATGGGATATAATTTCTCATTTTTCTGAGTGTGCAGGTTGCAGAATCACATTGGTCATGCAGTCACATATATACACACAGCAATAATAATGTCTACTTTATTCTGCTGTCCTTCCTGTGCCCCTTTCCCCTCCCCTCCTCTCCCATCACTTCTCTCTACCCAATCTAATGTGACACACTTTTTTTTTCTTTTTTCCCCCTCACATCATCATACATGTATTCTATATAATGATGAGGGTCTCCTTCATTTCTTCCATGCAATTCCCCTTCTCCCTTCCTTTCCCTCCCACCTCTCTTCCCTATTTAGTGGTAATCTTCTTCTCATGCTCTTCCTCCCTACCCAATTTCGAGTCACCCCCCTTATATCAGAGAAGACATTCAGCAGTTGCTTTTTAGGGATTGGCTAACTTCACTTAGCATAATCTGCTCTAATGCCATCCATTTCCCTGCAAATGCCATGATCTTCTTATTATTTATTGCTGAGTAATGTTCCATTGTGTATAAGTGCCACATTTTTTTTATCCATTCATCCATTGAAGGGCATTAGGTTGGTTCCACAGTCTAGCTATTGTGAATTGTGCTGCTATAAACACTGATGTGTCTCTGTCCCTGTGGTATGCTGTTTTTAGGTCCTTTGGGTATAGTCTGAGAAGAGGAATAGCTGGGTCAAATGGTGGTTCCATTCCCAGCTTTCAAAGAAATCTCCATACTGCTTTCCAAATTGGCTGCACCAATTTGCAGCCCCACCAGCAATGTATGAATGTACCTTTTTCCCCCGCATCCTTGCCAACACTTGTTGTTTGACTTCATAATGGCTGCCATTTTTACTGGAGTGGACACATGATAGTTCTATTTTTAATATATATATATATATATATATATATATATATATATATATATATTTCTCAAAGGCAGTGAATTTTTTTAAAAAACTTTATTTCTCTCTCTAGGCTCTCTCATATATATATATATATATATATATATATATATATATATATATATGTACATACATACACATACATACATACACACACACCACGGATAGAACTCAGGGGCAGTCAACCACTGAGCCACATTCCAGGCCCTAGTTTATATTTTACTTAGAGACAAGGACTCACTGAAGTACTTAGTGCCTCACTGTTGTTGAGGCTGGCTTTGAACTCAAGATCCTCCTTCCTGAGCCTCCCAAATCACTGGAATTACAGGTATATGCCACTGTGCCTAGCTATCTATGCACTTTTGATATGGACTATGGGCTTATTTCAAATTATAAACTTAGCACAAGGTCCCTTCATAGACTTTGCTAATTTAGATATTATTCTCTCTTATTCATTATAGTTCAATTAAGCTTTACTCATGGATACAGGCAACAGAAATTCAAGATGTAGATCTTCCCAGTTAGTGACAAGAGAGTGACTAATGTGGATAAGGAATACTTATATCAACACAAGCTTGTAAATAAGGAAATCATTGTATAGCATTGTGAAAAAAGTTTATTTTGATGAGAAAAGTTTGAAGTATTTAGGGAAAAAAATGCTTGGTTCCTAAAGCATAACAAACAAAAAATAGCTATAAAGCTTTATATTAGGTACAGGAAGCTTCTGCCATGTCTCTAGAATGAGAGGAGCAGTGCAGTACTTTTCCAGAAGATCTACTTCCCAAATGGGTAAAGGAATAGAGGAATGAGGGTAAAAGTTTATAATAGTATTTGGAGGGTTATTTTCTCTTAGCTGTACAAATATAAGCTTGATGACTTTAGAAAAAAAAAAAAGATATAAAAAATACTTTTTTTCTTTCCTGTTTGAGAATACAAGTACCAAAGAAGAAATTAAAGAAAATAAATATTTGGAGAGAATTGGAAATACAAAAGCTATCAGCATTTTCTCACAGAAAAAAACTCATTGCAATCTGTGTGCCTTTTAGTCTATTCTACCACCTGGAATCTACTAAAAGGTGAAGCAGTTGGAGAAAGTTTGAAAAAGTCATTTGGAAGGTACTCCTGAGCAGTGCCTAAGACCCAAGTTAAAGGTATCTCTTAAATGTGGAAAGGAAAACTTATACCTGGAAACGATACCACTAAAATTTAACATAGGGATATTGATGAATACATTAAGTACCTTAAATTTCAGAGAAAAAAAAGTGTTCAGGGGATACCTCTCAAAACCCTTTTTTATTCTTGTTTTCTATGTTGATCCAATCAATGAGTTTGACAAGTGAGAGCTTTGGGCACATCAGGGTGAGTTAGAGCATATTCCCATGAGTTTGTGTACTCAAAGGCAGTGTGGTCTGATGGAACATCTCAGGAGCACTTCTCTCTCTCTCTGTGCACTGCATGTGCAGTAGAGATCATTTATGTGGTGTGATTTGAGAGTGTGGTTTTTGAAAAGTCTGAAATACCCTCAGTCAGTCTCCCCAGTACCTTGAGTTTCATCACCATGTCCTTAATGTTCGCTCACGACAATCTTTCTCAGAGACTGTACTGCCTTGTTATGACACTTCATTACTCATAATAATTGGATTTACACTGTTTTGTTAACATTTCTTTTGTGCATAAGTTTCTGTAAGGAATATAAGGAAATTGAGATTATAGAAGATAGGAAAGCAGCATTTCACAGACAGGGAACTACCTAAGCATTTGTTCTTATTTAGGAAGCATAGAAAGGATCCCTAGGTAGCTTAAGTTTTCTAAACACAATGCCACTTACATAGACTTTGGACATTCACAGTGCATTTTCCTTTATTTACTTCATTTATTTCTAATAATCTTCTCAGGCAGGCAATAGAAATCTCTCATTTGTGAAGAAGCTGAAATTCAAGGAGACTATATGGACTTGTTCAAATTGGTGCAGCTAAGAAGTAAGTGACAGCTGATACCGAGAGTCTTCCAATTGTAAATTTCCTGATCTTTTTAATATAGTGTGAAGGATCTCCAGTCTAAAATGATGGTATTTCTTCATTCCACAATTCTGACAAATACATATTAGAGGCTATACAGTGATTTTTAAGGTTATCTATAATTCTGTATAAGGAGACTATGTTAACTATGTTCACAGTACTACTATGGAGTTGTACAATATGCTTTTTAAATGAGTTTAAACTTAAAAAAAACACTGATCAGGAAAAATTAAGTCATCTAAGATCACATATGAATCATTTTCTATTCCCCTCAGTGGTTACATATCAACAAATGACTACATAATTAGACACAGGGATCTCTGTTATCACAGTGTGAGCATCTTACCCCATGTGTTGTTTAAAATGTTTATCATATGAGATTTTCACCTTAAGTACTCTGTTCTGAGTTGAAGCTTTTGGGATTCAGTTGCATAAAATTCTGTTTTTTTCTGAATAGCAATTTTTTAATGGGCCTCCATAACATTAGTTCTACTTGCTATTAATTAATAAGTGAATAAACTCTGCATTGTCTAGAAAATTAACAGGGTCCACTGCAGAATTTTTTAATTCTCTTGATATATGAAGTTGAGCATAACTCTCTAATTGGTGTTGGGGGGCAAAGACCTATTGGGTAATATTTGTAGGGTGGGCCAACGGTTTATTATAATGGGGAACAAATTTTGGAATGTATATTCAGTCACATATGCATGTATAAGACATTTATATATAAAAAGTATAACAGTAAGCTTTCTTATGATGAGAATAAAGTTTTAATGTCAAAGAGGGAAAATTGGTAATATTCAGATGGTTGAAAGAAGAGAAGGAAAGGCAGGAGTCATGTCTACATTTTCCATTGTGCCTACTGATTTGGGACTTGAAATTGGAAATAATCTCCCAGAATCTGTTTAAACTAGGTCAAGAGACATCACATGAAAAAGCTGAAGAGTTTGAATATGGGCATAGAAACATATCCCATGCCATCCCCACTGTCTACCCAGCCCCAACCCAGAGGGAAGTCTGTGCCTAAGGTAGAGGACAAACTAACCTCTAGATTTTCTGTGGCATCAATCTGATTTGGTAGACCAAATCAGAAGAATATCACATTGAGAAGGAATGATTTCTGAAGGAAGCAATGTTTATGCCAGAGAAAAAGAAAGCTGAGAGTCCTGCAGAAATCGTGTTCTTTCTCTTTTAATGCTGTTTGCTTAACCTCGACTTTCCTGAAGGAGCCTCATTGATGATAATGAAGCCTACCAGAAACAAGCCTCCCAGTTCTTTTTGTGTGGAGATTAATGGGAAGAATAAGTATATGCCATTGACCATACTCGGTTGTTATGAGAAGAATTATAGCCATTTGGGCTAAAGCCTAGCTTGTTGGTCAAGCAAAGATAATACAAAACACACATTAATTAATCATAGAAATTTCTTTCAAGAAATTTTCCAATAACAATATTGACCTCTCTCTGTCTTAGGAAAATAAGAGTGGATGCAAAATATACCCTTCCCATTTTTAAGTGATTACAGTGGGCAGGATTGAATCCAATGGGACCAAGCCAGGCATCCTCAGAAACTTATTTGAGTAAGACTAACTTCCTGGCTCCTTGTTATTTTATCTCCACAAAAGACTGTACTTTTCCTCTGTAGAAGAGTTTGTGGCAGCTATGAGCTAGTGAGACAAGAATTCCAGATTAGGGATGGGGATGCAAAAATACATGCTGGGGATCAACCACAGGATACCACTTTCAACAGAAATCCATTTATCGGCTTTCAAAGCAGAAATAATGCCATAGTTATAAGATGATGAAATGCATGCAGGCACAATGTAGAGTCACATAATAATTTCTTGTTTTATGTAACCATACCTCTTCCTTTAATTACAACACAACTGAAAAGATAGTTTGATAGTATGTCTGTAGTAGTAATCAGAATCAGAAACTTAATTAAGCCTCATATATCCTGGGGCAGGGAGAATAATTCAAGCACTGAATTATAGGGAAAGATTTAATTTCTGAAAGAAATACTCTCATTGTACAGATGAGAATCTGAGATACAGAGTAAGGTGCCTGGTTCACATTTTTTTCAACTTATCTCATGATTGCCTTATGTCAGCCAGTAAAGAACAGGAATTCAGATGTAGGTGTTCCTGAGAGATATTAATGCAAGAGGCTTTATGAGGTCACTAAGATGCTGTAACAGAGTTGAAAGGATGGCCCAAGAGAAGAATGACCTCTTTTCTCTTATTCATTATCCTGTCAACAAAGAACGATGGATATGAGGATGGTTATGGGAGGTAACCAGGAAAAGCACAGAAAAGAAGGGAAAGTTTTGTTACATAGAGTTAAATTGGTGCCTCAGTCATTGGAAAGAATTTCTAGTGATTTATTTACTTTTATGGAGAATGTTTTTAGTGCCTATCTCAGTTTTGACCTCTACATACTTCCTGGTTCACTCAATTTCTTTGCAGTTGTTACTGTATTTTTGTTGTGTTATATAAATATGTAAAAAGCATAAGTTCACTTATTTATAAAATATTGTATATTCCTGAGATAAGAGGGATAGGTCATAAAATTTATCTGTTTCCAGATATCAACAATCTCAAACAGTTATGAGAACTAAAAGATGACACTTTTCTCTCTTCAGCTTTATTATAGTATAACTAACAAATAATAATTATATATAATTATGTTGTGTGACATGATATTTTGTTCTATATATATATATATATTAATATCATTTAAAATTTTAATATATAATCATTTAATATTTTAATATATTTAATCTTAATATATGTATTAAAATGATTAAATTAATTTAATGGATATATTCATCACCTCAGATACTTACTATTTTTGTTTGATGAGAACATTTAAGATCTACCATTTTAGAATTTTCAGATATATGTTATTATTAACTATAATCACTATGCTGTACAATAGAACTCCAAAACTATTCCTCCCATCTAACTGAAAATTTGTACCCTTTGATCAATATTTTTCCAGGTCCTAATAACAACCTGATAGTCTCTATTTCTGAGTTCAGTTTATTTATTTTTTATTCTAAATATAAGCAAAATTGGATAGTCTTTGTCTTTCTGTGCCTAACTTATTTCACTTAGCATAAGGTCCTCCAGGTTCCTCCATGCTCTTGCAAATGACAGGATTTCCTCCTTTGGTAAGGCTGAATAGCATTCCATTTTTCTTATCCATTCATCAGTTAATGGAACTTAAGTTGTTTCCATTTCCAGGATATTGCAGGAATAGTCCTGCAATGAAAATTGCAGTGCAGATGTCTCTTCAACATATTGATTTCATTTCTTGGGAGGTAGATCTAGGAAGCACATTGCTGGATCACATAGGCTTTCTATTTTTAATTTTTTGAGGAAACATCATATTGTTTTTCATGATGGTTTCACTAATTTGCATTCTCACCCACAGAATTCCTTTTTGTGGCATCCTCATCATCTTCTTTTGTCCTTTTGATATTAGGCATTCCAACTGGTAAGAGTTCATAGGTTACTATGGTTTTAATTTGCATTTCCCTGATGATTGCAGAGGTTAAGCAATTTTTTATTTGTCATTTGTATATCTTCCTTTGAGCAATGACTGAATCCTTTGCACACTTTTTAATCAAGCTATTTGTTTACTTGCAATTGAGATGTTTGTATTCCTTATATATTTTAGGTATTAGCCATTTACCAGTTTCAGGGCCTGCAAATATATTCTCCCATTGCATAAGTTGCCTCCTCACTCTGTTGTTTCCCTTCCTGTGCAACAATTTTTAGTTTGATGTAATCCCACTTGTTAATTTTTGGTTTGGGTGCCTGTTGTTTTGGGAATTATATTTTTTCCCAGGCAAGAACAAGAAACTCTATCCATCTTTTCTTCTAGAAGTTTTATGACTTCAGGACTTATGTTTAATTCTTTAATTTATTTTGAGTTGATTTTTTAAAAAAAATTAGTGAAAGAAAAGTGTTCAATTTAATTTCTGTAAGTGGATATTTGGTTTTCATCCCACATTTTTTTGAAGTGAATGTCTTTCCCCATTCTATGTTCTTTGCAGCTTTGTCAAAGATCAGTTGATCATAAAACGTGTATTTCTTTATGATCTTTTTCTTTTTTTCCCATTAGTTTGCTTTTATATAAATATCATGCTGCTTTGGTTACTATAGCTTTGTGGTATATTTTAATATCAGGTAGTGTGATGTCTGTAGCTTTGTTCTCTTTGCTCAAGATTGCTTCTGCTATTTGGAATCCTTTGTGGTTCTATACAAATTATAGGATTTTTTTTTTTTGCTATTTTTGTGAGAAAATAGTATTGGAATGTTGATGGGGGTTACATTGAATCTATAGAACATTTTGAATAATATGCACATTTTGCCAATATTAATTTTTCTAACCTAAAAAAATAGAAGGAAATTGAAAAAGGTACAAATACATAGAAAGATACCTTGTATTTCCTTCATCAGTGTTTCATAGTTTTCTTTGTACAAATATTTCCTCATACTTGGATGGATTTATTCCAAATATTGCATTCTTTGGATGCTATTTTAAATGGTTTTATTTTTTATTTCTTTTTTAAGAAAATTAATTCTACTGATTTTGCAGTTTTGTTTTGTATACTGAAACTTTACTGAATTTATATATTAGTTCTAATAGTTCTTTTATAGAACCTTTGTAGTTTTTTATTTTAAGATAATATTATCTGCAAACAAAGGCAATTTTACTTTGTCTTTTCCAATTTGCGTGACTTATTTTTTCTTGTCTAATTAGTATGTTGAGGATTTCTAGTACTATATTTAATTAAAAGGGGCAAAAGTGGGCACCCTTATCTTGTAAAAAAATCTTTCAACTTTTCACTGTTGAATATGATAATCACATGATACTAAAGTCAGTGAAGTCTTTTACCTATTTGTCATATTTGGCTATATTGTGTTGAGCATTCCATCTGTATCTAATTTGTTGGTAATGTTTTCACGAAAGAATGCTGACTTTTGTCAAATACTTTATTTTTGTATCTATTGAGATGATTATATGACTTTTATCTCTTATTCTATTAATGTAATATACCAAATTTATTGACTTTCATATGTCAAACCATCCTTGCATTTCAAGGATAAATCCCACTTGATCATGGTGTATAATCTTTTTATTTTATTTTATTAAATTTGACTTGTATTTTGTCAGGATTTTTTCCATCTGTCTTCATTAGTATAGTGGCTTGTGATTTTCTTTCTAGTAGAATGCTTGTCTGATAGCAGTATCAAGGTAGACTTGAGCTCATAAAATGAGTTTGTAGAATTTGTTGCTTTTCAAAGTATTTGTAAAGTTTGAAAAGGAATGGCATAAGTTATTCATTAACTGTTTTGTAGAATTCATTCTTGAAACAGCTCTTGGGATTTTATTTATTGAAAAAAATTTTGGTTAATAATTTAATGCCTTTAGTTGTTATTGGTCTGTTAAAATGTTCTACTTTCTTCACGATTCAGTGTTGCTATGTTGCATGTGTCTATATCAGTATTTTTCTTTTTCAATGGACTTTTATGATCTCTTATGTTTTTGTAGTAGCACTTGTAATATCTCTTTTTTCACTTCTGATTTACTTGAGACTTCTCTTTTTATCTAATCCAAAAATAAGTCTTAATTTAACTGATGTTTTTTGTCATTTTTCTATTTAATTCAGTTCTGCTCAGATTGGTAAAAGTATTTTATTTTATTTTTTACTGGTTCATTGTTATTATATATAACATTGGGATTCCTTATGTCATATTTATACATGCACGTAATAAAATTTCATTTGATTTAATTTCCTGGGGCTCTGATCTATAACTTCCTTCCTTATATTATGTAAATGTTTAGTTTGATTTTGTTTTACTAGTTCTTAGAGGTTTTAAATTTAGATTGCTTGAAATCTTTCTTTTTTTTTCTTAATGTAGTCATTTATCATTGTAATTTCCTTTTTAAAAATGTTTTTTTTTCTGTATTCCATATGCTGTGTTTCCATTTTCATTTGTCTAAAGAAGATTTTTAAAAATTTCTCATTAACTTCTTTCTTCCTTCTCATTGATAGTTCAGGATTGCACTTTCTTAATGTCTTCATATTTTTAATCTTCTAATTTCTTCTTGTTATTGGTTTCTATATTCAAACTATAGTGATTGGAAAAAATACTTGGTATAACTTCAGTCTTCTTAAATTTATTGGTTTGTTTTGTAACCTAACATAGGCTCTATCCTAAAGAATGTTTCTGTGTCTGTGAAAAGCATTTATACTCTACTATTATTAGGTACAACATTGTTTGTGTGTGTCTGCTTTGTGTATGTGTATGTGTATGTGTGTGTGTGTCTGTGTGTTGTGTGTGTGTTGTGTGATATTTATTTGTTCTACAGTATTAAGTCCATTGTGTCCCTATGGGTTTTATGTTCAGATGATATAGCCATTGTTAAAAGAGATGTAAAAGTTCATTACTATTACTATATTGCTGCTAATTACCCTTTTAGTTCTTTTAGCATTTGCTTTATAAACTTAGATGTGCTATGTTGGGTGCATAAATATTTACAATTGTCATATGTAAATTCAAAAAATTCAAATTCATCATGAATTTAGCCTTATATTATGTAATGAACTTTATTGTTTCTTGTGACAATTTTTGGCTAAAAGTCTAGTAAGTCTAATATAGCTACCTTTGATCCCATTGGTTAGCTTTTACATGGAATATCTTTTTATATCCCTTCACTTACAGCATACATGTGTTTTTAAAACTGAAGTGAGTCTCTTATGGGCAGTACATAGTTGGATCTTGTTTTTTTAAATACATCCAGCTATTCTATGTTTTTTCATTAGAAAATTTAATCAATTTACATTTAAAGTAACTATTGATAATTAAAGAATTGACATTTCTCTGTGATAATATTAAGAATATAACAACATATGAGTAGCAATATTATTAATATTCCAACAGAGCAGGTCAATATTAATATTATAAAAAAGCAAATTAATATTACTAATTTGACTAAATTCTTAAAGTGAGTTTTGAAGTTTTATCTGTTTTCACATTGCTTATCTTCTTTCATTTCAACTTAAAGAACTTCTTTTAGCATTTATTTAAGGCAGTCTTGCATTGGGCTTTCTGGATATGAATGTTTGTTCCTTTCTTCAGATTTGGGAAGTTTTCTCTTTTTGTCTTCAAAGAAACTTTCTACGCTTTCTTTTTCTCTGACTCCTTTGAACTCCCCCCATTGTTTCACTTGATGGTGTTCCATAAGTTCCATAGGCTTTTTCTGATTCATTTTATTCCATCCCTTTAGATTTTTTGCCTCTTAATGAGTAATTTCAAAAGACTCATCATTGAGTTTACTTAATCTTTTCTCTATTGATTAAATCTCCCGTCAAATATCATTGGGTTCTTTAGCATCAGAATTTCTGTTTGTTTCTTTTTTTAATGATTTCTTTTTGGTGATATTCTCATTTTGTTTGCATATTGTTTTCCTGACATCATTTTGTATTCTGTTTTTTCTTAAAGCTCACGGATCTCTTTTAAAACAATTATTCTGAAGACTTTCTCAAGTTGTTTGTAGATCTCCATTTCTTTAGTGACTGTTATCGGTGTTTCATTATTTTTGTGCTGTCATGTTTCTCTGATCATTTATGACCTTTGTAGACTTGTTTTGATTTTTGTTCATTTGAAGAAGTAGGTACTTATTCCAGGAATTACAGATGGGTTTCTATAGGAAAAGTCCTTTACAAGTGAGCTCATTCAGATGATCTGAATGGGCTTTTGGGTAGAGTTCATGGTTGGGTTTGCTGCAAGAGTCCTCGGGCAGGCTGTCAGGGGCTGGTATGAAAAGATAGGTGAGAATGGCATCTGGTTGCATGGGTGAATGCTTGGTGTTTAGGTTTCTACAGTTAGCTTGATTCTGCTTTAGTGGACCTGCATCCTGCATGCATCCCAACCTAGTACTGCGGTGGACTAGTTGACTGGTTCTTTTGGGGGGTGGAGTACCCCTGAATCCTCAGGTTGGATACATTCTCTCTCTGAGGGTTCAGCCTAAAGCCTATGTCCATGAGGTCTTGCCTGGTACTGGAATGCATTTGGTATCTGGGTCCATAAGAATTGTTCTGAAGTTTGACATTATGGAAGCTGACCTGGAATTGGAATGAGGCTGTGGCTTGAGTCCATGAGGTTGGGTTTAAGTCTTGGGTCTTCAGGGGCCAGCTTAAGGCCTATAAATACAGGGGTACAGCAAACTAGGTCCTTGTCGGGTAGCCTGGAATCATGGTCTAGAGGACTTGGCGTTGAACTCTAGAGTAGTTCAAGATCCTGGATCCACTAGAGCTTTTGCCCACAGGATGGATCTAGAGAACAAGCCCTAAAGAACTCCCTTTTGCCATTTTGCTGACATTGCTCTCCAGAATGATTTAGCATCATTCTTTTCTTCTGAGCATAGGGAGGGGATGAATCCTGACAAATGAAAAGTTCCTTTACAAATGTAAATTTACCTCATAAAAGGGTGTTTTATTCTGTTTTCAGAGCCTCTCTTATGCTACAGTGTTTCAAAATGATAATTTCTGAATGAAAAGGCCTATTTTGGGGTAGCCTATTCTGGTCCCCTACTTATTTAATCAATATTCTTTTTGGTGGATGGGAAGGAAAGGGCTGGTCTTGAACTCATGGACTCAAGTAATTCTCCCACAGTTTGATTTAACCAATAATATTACTCACACTAACGTTGCATCCATTTTTTTTGTCATTGTTTTTAATTTTGTACATGGCTCTGGAAAATTTCCCAGAAGTTATATATTTATATACATCTTCAGTTCTCCCCTAGGAATGTACATTTAGATGTGGAATCTCTTAAGTCTAAATTTGCTAATATTCTTAGGGTTTTGATACAACCACATCCCTTTATGCTAATACAAATGTATCAGCTAACAACTCCACTCAGAGGAAAAACTGCTCTCAATGATCTGTCACTACTTCAGTTCACAGCCATTTCCTCACTGATGGGTTGACAAACTCAAGGTTCACTTCTGTGCCTCAGTATCCTGCTTGCATTGCTTTTTTTTAAGAGGGAAATTTGAAGTAGATAGAGTTCAGACAGGACATAGGAGATAGGAATGCAGACTAGGAGAGAGAGCCAATGTCCAAGGAAACAATGCTTCATTTTATCAGCTCTGGACTCAAAGCAACCCAGATGTCTAAAGGCAAAGGCAGATAGAGTGGATCAAGATACCATTGTCATCTAGAAAGGGAAATCAGAGGGAGAGAGAAAGCTGTGATGACAGAGAATTTCCCACTGTCCTGTGTATGTTAATTTCAGCCCATTCCTTTGGAAAAGGGTATGCTCTCTTTAAAGCTCAGCTAAGCCATGCTCCAGGGTAACATTTAAAAGCTTACCCTATGCCTTGAGTCACAAAGGCAAATTTATCAATTTTTGCCAGCCATCCCATTCTCAGGAAGCTTTTGCTGTTTTTAATTGCTCAGCTAGGGTTCATTGGACATAATTGAACAGCTACCTGATTAGAGGGCACAGGCTGAGAATGACAGTAGCCAGCTGTCATAAGTCTCCTGCACTTGGAATGGATTCTTCCTGCTTGCTTTTTCCCTGCTGGGGTGGTTGGAACTGAACCATTCACTCATGCTCCTTCCACTCGGGAGGAGGACTACAAGTCCCTTTGACCCAACCAGCCAGCCAGCTGCAGAGAAAAAGCCTGGCAAGAGTTGTAAACTGGAAGCCTCAAATTTCATGGATTTCATAAAATGTGAGAATCACACCTTCTTCTCATCACCTGCAAAGAGGTGAGGACTCCCTGAGGGAGAAAAGCAGCTATTCTTGCTGAGTGGCTCTTTCCTGATTCTCTGCTGACATCTTTGAATAGGGCCATGAAAGGGGTTGTTATTTCTAATCCTGAGAGTCCTGGGGAAGGAAGCATTCACAGGGAAGGGAAGAGAACATTTTCTCTGAGCATTTGTCTTTGCATTGCCACAGTTACACTTCCAGCAACTAAAGTTTATCAGCTTCTGAAATACAATCATCTTATAGTGCAACAGCTGCTGCAGCTTGATTTTTGCAAACAGTTTTCAAAACATTACCAGCATACGCTTTCTAGCCCACCCAGAAATTTTTCTTAGTACCTCTCACATTTGCTAGAGCAAATCTGTCATAATATTCCATTTCCTCATCTTTATGTCATAAAATTAGAGTTGATAGGAGCAGTTGTTGGAATAGCCTTACTTTCATGGAATTTATTTACTTTTGGTTGCATTAATAAAAATAGAGCTTTATGGGATTCAAGATGTCAAAAATTAGGTGTGTCAGTCAGTTTGGCATCCCTGTGGCCAAAATACATGACAAGAAAACTTAGAGGTGGGAAGATTTATTTTGAGAGAATCCAGCCCATAGTCAGCCAGCTCTAGGGTAGGAACAGAAAGGCAGACAGACATGATGGAGGACAGCTGCGCACCTCCTGCATGGCAGCCAGGAAACAGACAGAGTGAAGGGATGTTCTCCCCCAGTGGTTACTTCCACTAGGTGTCACCTCCCAGTGGCCCCTTCAGCCATCAGTGGACTAATCCATCAAATGAATTAATCTACTGATGAGGTCAGAGCCCTCATGATCCAGTCATTGCCTAAAATATCTACCTCTGTATGCATAAAACTTTGGGGGATATTTTGTATCAAACTGTATATTCAGGCCAGTTAAATACGTCTTGTATTGGACTTAACTTCTTTTAATTTCGGTCCAGCAACTCTTCATGGTGGTCATAAAAGTGGTTTATCCTAGAGCCTTAAAAGGATAATAATTAAGTCATAGTTTTGCTTCTCTACTAGTGATATATTTTGGTGTTTAAAGGCATTAGAGATCACACTTCTGCAAATATTTACTGAACATTGCTGCCCGAGTACACAAACAAGATATTTGCCCACTTCTACTTTCAGCTCAGGCAGTTTTCAACTATTAAGTTGAGAAAAGGAAAAATTTCCTCCAAACACTAGATGTGTCTGTTCAGCTGCAATCACTATTATTAGTGAGACTGTAAATCAGAATCAGCTATATAATTTTCAAAACTTAGTACAAAATGAAAATGCAGAAGAATTTCAAGATAGTGATAGCGGATCTGAAACCTAGACAGGGCCATTCTAAACTTGGGGCCCCCTGTGATTGCCCACAGTGAACATTCACAAGCCTGGCCCTGACTGAAACATACTCTATTCTGTTCTGTTCTCTGAAGTCCAGCATTCTTAGTCAATTTTAATTGAATGCATGATCAGAAGGAACTTGTATAAGGACCATTTTCAACTCTACCCACACTTAGTTTCTTAAACAAACATTAAAAGCTTTCACAACCCCAGACCTCTTAATGAAGTTCAGAGTTCCACATAACCAAAGGAGAAATTAGCTTACAAATAGTTGTGTAATGATAGGTTATGCTGTGCTCTATCTGCATATTAATTACAATTCCATTTTCTCGATTTGTGAGGTCAATTCTATTCATAGCTATCATTTCAAGAAGATGCTTATAGGAAGAGATAATAACAAGAAGATAATAAGTTATTGCCTAATGTCATGAATGGGAAATGATGTGTAAGCTATAGAAACAAGCGAGTTTCCTCCCAGATTGTCAGCCTTGGATAGAAATAGATTGATTGACATTCTCTGGATATATAGTGTAAGTGTATCCTAAAGCCAATGTCTTTCTCAATAGCTATGTCAGAGTACTGCTGGGACAGGGCATCCCTGTATCATAGGAAAATCACCACAAGACCAGAGAAAGAGTTGGATAGAATGTTACCTGATGTGGAAGAGAAAATGTCACAGATTAAAGACTCAAGTGCTGTGGTCAGATTCCTAAGGAAGGAAGGAATGGTTGTGAAGTGGTTGTTAGCTGGGCGTGGTGGCACACAACTTGATCCCTGGGCTTGGGAGGCTGACTTAGGAAAGATCTAAGAAGCCATCCTCAGCAACTTAATGAGGACCTAAGCAACTCAGCAGGACACTGTCTCCTCTAAATTAAATATAAAAAGGGGTTGGAGATGTGGCTCAGTGATTCAGTGCCCCTAGGTTGAAACCCTGGTACAAAAAAACAATAACAACAACAACAAAAGTAGTTGTGAAACACTAATAAGAACATCACTTTCCTAAAAACAAAACATTCCCAGATATTTTTTAATAATGTTATTCTGTTGGTTGATAAATTATCTCCTCTATTTCATGAAGATATGGAAAAAAAGATTAAAGCAAGCATCAAGTATTAATTTTCATGTAGTAACTAGTTAACCATGGAATGAAGTTTAACTCAGCTTGAAATAGATAACATAATTTAAAGCAATTTACTTTCTTGGAATTATATTACCTGGACCACTTTGAAATTTTATAGTTAAAGCAGGACAGCTAGGAAAAAACAAACAAAATAACCCCAAAACAAAGATCAGTAAAACCATCAAATTCCCATTTTACCTTATTGTATCAGTCTTGTTCAAACATATTGAGAATCTGAAGTTCTGTGAGGAAGCTACATCCACGCTAAAAAGATCCTACAGACTGACCCCTTCTGAGTACTGACATCATGATTGTGGAGAGAGAATTTTGCATGTCCAGAGTCAAAATTATATTAGCTCTTTTAGAAAAACAGACATTGAAATTTAACCTTTGTATCTGGCTTATTATTCTGTCACTATTATGGAAACCTCTCAGAATGTATTGTTAGGCTTAGTAGACCAGTAGCCTTCACAAACCCTAAAAGTAAGAATAATAGAACATTTGAAACCCACAGAAAAGATTTCACCAAGTTGTTGCAGCCCATTTACCTAATATCCCCACCAATATATTTGTTCAATGTAGTGATTTATTACTTTCTTTGTTCCTTGGTTATAAAAGTTCATGCATCGCTATCATGGGGAAACACAGTATTCAGGATAACTTGAGTCTATTTTCCCAGGTCATGGTCACCCATATTTGCCTCAGACTAAACCAATTTCCTATTTCCTTTAAAGCAGTGTTTTTATTTATGTTGACACTGCCATAATAACTCCTGAAATAAAGAGATACATAGGTATTCTTTTTCCATCGGGAAAGGAACTATAGCAAGCAATGTAATGGCCAGATGGGAAGGGGTATGAGAGACCAGAGAAACAGGCTGAGAATATATGCTGGCTTGACAACAAATCAGGAAGCAATAATTCCTGATGCAGAACAGCATTATATTCTTGTTCATTGCTTAGTGTTGATTTTATATTTTAATTCAACAAATGGTCAGTGAGCATGTATTTTATACAAACAACCATACTAGGCTTCTGACACTGCGCTTAAGTTATGGCAGAATTTTTTTGCCTTTTAATCTTATAAATATTGTGCAAGAGCTCCTTGCCAATGTGCATTGAAGTCAATACTATGGCACCAGGTTTTTTGCAAAGAGAAAAGGATTTATTGTGTGGCCAACTGGTAAGAAAACCAGGAGCTATAAGCTTAAACCTACCTCCCTGAAGTTGTTTGCTGATTGGATGGTGAGAGGTACAAATGGTCATCATGCCTCTACACAGGTCATATGTTTCTTTGAGGGGAGGTGACCATGTTCTACCCGGGAGATTTTGACCTTGTGATGTCATAAGGTCATTGACTGGACAAGCCAAATTCTTCTTCACATGTGCATTCTTGCAAAGTCACTTCCAAATTATTTTCCTTGACTAGATTCTAGACACTTTTCCTGAATTTTGTTATTTAAGGGTTTTGTGTCTGGGTGTGTTCAGGCCTTGGCTGATTTCACTGCCTTCTTCAATATATATATATATATATATATATATATATATATATATATATATATTTATATATATATTGAATATATATATATATATATATTTATATATATATTGAATATATATATATATATTATATATATATAAATATATATATATATATATATATATATATATATATAGATATAGATATAGATATAGATATATATTTACAAAATTTTGAGTCTAGTCCCACAAAGGTGCTTCCTAGCCTCCACATATACCACCAAACCTTTTAAAATTAACTCTAATGACTGAAAAAAGTACATCCAGAAACTTAGATATGATTTACCTTTCACAGGCCTATGAAATATTCAGTAGTACAGTATTATTTCTCAAGTCAGATTAATCTAAGTTTGGAGTGAAAAGGAGGCAGAGAAGGTGAAGCTGGACATTTTAACTAGAACATATTCCTCAAAGAGACTCATGCCCTCTAGCTCATAATTTTTTGAAATCTGTGTGTGTGTGTGTGTGTGTGTGTGTGTGTGTGTGTAAGATTTGTGATCTTCACCATTTTGGTTACAAGACAGGATATTTTAATTTTTACTCCAATTAATCACTTAATCTCTACTTGTTATTATCTCTAAGATGACTTCCTCTGAATGGTTTCTTCCATCACCAAATAATCTAAGAACCTCAGTGGGTATTCTCAGACCTCAGTATGTAGTGAAGGAAAGTTTCCTCAACCCCCTCAGGGTTCCTGACTGGGCATAAAATGGAGAAAGAAAGATTAACAGGAGCTGAAAATAAAATAGAGAAATATTAATGGAAGGAAAGCATACAAATCTACTTACTAAATTCCACGAGACAAGGAAAACTTCAAAGGAAAATTGAGACCTGAGGAAAGAAGAAAATATGTCTCTAATTTATGGTAAATCTAATGAATAAGTGGATAGATGTGGAAAAAGATGATTGGCCAGAAAGGCATCTAATATGAATGAATTGGGGGGAATTTAGTAAGGTCTGTTTGTTCAGATCCTTTTCTGTGTCTCTGTTTTCAGAAATATGACATTCCTTCCCTCTAGGTGTAGGGAGGAAGGAGGGCCTAATGAGAATCCACTTCCTGGGAAAGTCAACTAGGTTATATGGCCCCCCTCAGGGGAGAAAGGGAGAGGCAAGGGGAATTTCAGTTTCTGTGACCTGCTTTAGCAGAAAGGGTGGTGGGAAAATATCAAAGAGAGAGCTCTACTTCTACAGTTTTCTCATTTTCTTTTAGCTTTAAAATACTTTGAATGTCAAGGTGTGATATGTTTTGGATATGATGTCCTAAACCCCGACAAGTACAGTATTTCTTTCTTATTTTGAGAATAGGAGTCTGATGGGTCCCAGGTGTCCCTAGTTTGGGCCTTCCCTTGTGATCTTAATTAAAATCTGTCTTATGGGGAATGAAACTATCTATCCCCACATAAGTTACTGTCTGCATCACAGATTGGCAAGCCAAATCCAGCCTGTGACATGATTTTATATGACTCATATGCAAAGGATATTTTTTCCCTTATTTTTAAAGTGTTGTCAATACAAGTAAAAACAAAAACACAAAGAATATGAAACGAAGTGTTTATGTGACCCTCAAAGCCTAAAATGCTTTGTCTGACTCTTTCAGGAAAAGTCTGCCAATTTCTGGTCAACAATAACAAGACTTTACTGTGTCAATGTCTTCTTTAGCACAACAACTCTTCAAAGAAATGATTACCCAGAAAAATAAGATGCAGGTAACTTCTTATAATTTTAAGAATATCCAAAAGGATCCATCAATTCTGAAAAGAAAACATTGACAGTTTAGATCCCAAGAATATTGAATTCCTTACCTCAAAATCTTCCTCTGACTATATCTATAAATTCTATTTATTCATTCATTTAATTATTTATTTAATTTCAAACACAGGGCACTTTACTGCTGAGCTACAACCTCAAACCCTCTGAATTTTTAATTTTGAGACAGGGTCTCACTAAGTTGCTCAGAGGATCAGTAAATTGCTGAGGCTGGCTTCAAACTTGTGATTCTCTTGCCTCAGTCCTCTAGTCACTGGGTTTAGAAGCATAAGCCTTATACCCAGCTGTGTCTACAGATTCTAAACTGCTCTATCACTATCTTTTCCAATATTATTCACTCTCACTGCCTGATTCCATTGAGTCAAATTTAGCTTTTTTTCCCAAAATTTTAAATTTCAACAGGCAAAAACTTATCCTTCCTCCCTCAAGGCAAGTAGTGCTTGGTTCTGCAACAACCCAATCCTAATATATGAGGACTGTCCCCAAGGTGCCATGAAACCCAAGAAAGGCAGACAGAGCTAGGATTGCACAGAGGGCAATATACTGGGTGACTTACCAACAGGAAAAGTCCTGGGCAGCTACAAGAGCAGTTGGATATCTTCTATTTGAGTCAGAAAGAGGGAATATTAATGGATTAAGACAAAATCAACTTAATCCTAACTGTAATGTATAGTTTATGTTAGATGGTTTATATTAAACTAGTATTAAAGACTCAAGGATATTCCTGGAGTCAGGGTTCCGTTGAAAAGCTCCAAATACCACTCTAACAGTTATCCAAGAAAATCTGACTAGATGTCCTCTGGGACAACCATGGCAGTTTTGACTCAAGATGTCTACAGTCATTCTAGCTGAGCCCATACACAGTCTCTTTTAATATGATCCACTATCACCTCAGCCTTGTCTTACTAACATCTTTTTCAGGTGATACTACAGAAGTGTTAAAAGAAACTCTGATGCTTGTTGAAAACAGGAAGATTTTGTTCAAGGCTACTGAGTATGTGTCAAGACTGTCAAAACAGGAGAGAGAGATAGGCCTTGTTATTATGGTTTAGATGTGAGGTTTCCCCCAAGTGCTCATGTGTGAGACAATGCAAGAAAGTTTATAGGTGAAATGATTGGGTTATGAGAGCCTTAACCTTGTCAGTGCATTAATCCACTGATAAGAGTTCACTGGGTGACAACTGGAGGCAGGTAGGGTGTGGCTGGCAGAGGTGGGTCATTAGAGGCATGCCTTTGGGGTATATATTTTGACTCTGCCAAGTGGAGCGCTCTCTCTCTCTCTCTCTCTCTCTCTCTCTCTCATCCCTGATTGTCATGTCCTGAGCCGCTTTCCTCTATGGTGCCCTTCAGCCTTGATGTCTGCCTCACTTTGTGTCCACAGCAATGGAGTCAGCTATCAATGGACTGAGACCTCTAAAACAGTGTTCATCAAATATATTTCCTCCTCTAAAATTGTTCTTTTCTGGTATTTTCGTCACAGAAGCAAAAAGCTGACTAAAATATTGCTAAACCTCCCAATAAAGTAAAGATGGTTTAGGTTTTATAGCCAATGAGCAGATTGAGGAGGGTAAATGTATAGAAAATTATCAAGAGCATCATCAATGTTGGTGGGGTTCTTGCTAAATCTACTTAATATGATCCTTGGCAAAATTAAGGATGATCAGATATTAAAAGTACAGGATGAAGAATTAGAACAGACATCAAGGGTAATCATATATCATAGGTGAGCATTCATCCAAACTGGGATTCACCCAGGTGAAGGTCTTTTCAAGAAAAGGGCTCAGAAGAACCTGATTCAAGTTTGGTTGGGAAGAGTCTTTTTGGGAGGTCCAAAATTACTAGTCACTCGTTGGAAAACTATTATGCTTTACATACCTCAATTTAGATATTCTACCTAAAAATTACAATCTTGAGTCATGTTATTATATGCTTCTGAAATAAATCCCAAATTTAATCTCTTTAAGGGCAGAGATGATGCTTGTTTTATTTGCTACTATATCCCCATTGCCTAGATTAAGTCTCATTGTATTATGGTCTCTCAATAAATATCTCTTAAATGCATGTTTAAGTTGTCCTGAACAGGGCCAAAAGATATTACTGATGAAAATAACCCCACTCAGTCCTGTATATCCTTGTCCACTGCTGTGCTGGCCTTACTGGTCCAGACCCCTGTGTCGTCTGTGGAAATGCCTCATGAGTTTGCCAAATGTCATCATTTGAATTTACTAGTCATATTCTCGGTTTCTGCTCTCAAAGCAAGACTACAGTTTCAGGTTTACTGGGTTCAGGGGACTTCCCGATCTTATCCAGATACAAGAAACAGAATCAAGCATCTTGAATAAAGCCTGTTAGTTGTCATGAAAAGCCTTGGTCATGAGGATTGTTTTCCAGATGTAGAACTTTGAAAATGTGCTCAAAGTATGCATTAAACCTCAGAGAATTTGGCTCCTTCCAATAGGTAAATAGCCAAAACTGAGAGACTGTGTGAAGTGATATGATCTCAGCTAGAACATAAGGGGAAAAGCTACAGGAAAGTTCTAGTGCCCTGGTACTCAGTTCAGTCTATTCTATGGCAGAGTGAAAATAAACACCAGGCACTACACATTCATTAGGGATGAGGTGAATTTAGTTGATTATTTTATGAGATAAACTAGGTCAATAAGGGAAACACAAATGCAGTAGATCTCCTTATCCACAGTTTTACGTTTCATGGTTTTAGTTGCCTGAGTTCAACTGTGATCTGAAATTTTTAAATGGCAAATTCCAGAAACAAATAATAAGTTTTAAATTGTGTGTCATTCTGAATAGCATGATTAATCTCCCATAGTCCAGGTTCGTACTGCCTTTGTCCAGCATGTCCACCCTGCCCATTGATCATTAATGGACTCATCTTTTGTTTTCAGGTTGATTGTCATGGCATTATTGTGCTTGTAGTCAGGCAATACCTATTAATGGCTAGAAAGTACATAGTAGTGAAACTGAAAATTTGGAACACCAAAAAAGAAGCTATAAAGTGCCCCCTTTCAGTCAAAAGAGTAATGTTCTAAAACAAGGAAAGAAAACCAAATGCATGCTGACGTTGCTTAGGACTATGGTAAGAACAAATCTTCTATTCATGAAATTGTGAAAAAGGAAGATGAAATTCATGCTGGTATTGCTGTTGTACCATGAACCGCAAATGTCAAGTCTACTCTGTATGATAAGTTCTCAGTTAATATAGAAAAGACATGAAATGATAGGTTTTGGTACAATGCATGATTTCAGGCATCTACTGGAGGTCATGGAACAGATTCCCTGGGCGTAAGGAAAGACTAATATTTATAATGTGAGTTTGCATATGCAACCCTTAAGCCTCTCCCCTATCTATACCCCTGTCTATACACTCTCCGTATCCTCCTTCTATCCTCTTTCTTTTTAAATAAAACAAAAATAGCATATTGCCTTTTTTTTCCCTTAATGCCCTGGTGATGGAATTTATGAATGTTTTAGTCAGTTTTCACATTGCTGTGACCAAAAGACCTGACAGGAAAAATCACAGGAAAAAAATTTTTTGATGCTTACGGTTTCAGAGGTTCAGTCCATCGTTAGCCAACTGCATAGCTGTGAGCCCAAGGTGAGTCAGAACATCATGGTGGAAGCATGCGGCAGAAGAAAGCAGCTCAGGATATGGTAGTCAGGAAACAGAGTTCTGCTCACCATAGACAAAATATAACCCTCAAGGCACACCCTAGTGACCTACTACTTCCAGTCACACCCTACCTACCTACAGTTACCGCCCAGTTAATTCAGTGGATTAATCTACCAATCAGTTTACACCTCTAATAATCTAATCATTTCACCTCTGATTTTTTTTTGCATTGACCCACACATGAGTTTTTTGGGGACACATCATAACAAAACCATAATGTGAATTATTTTAATTTATTTGTATATTCATTTTGTTTTGTTTCACAATGGAGGCTAATTGAGATTTATCCAGACTGGTGAGGCATTTTGGGTCATGGAAAGATATTATCTTCCAAGATCCTTGAGTACTGACACTGAATCACTCTTCTTTAACACCACACTCTCTGGATTGAAGTGGCTGCAAAGTGTCTCTTGTATCACTTAAAACATGTACCTGCTCCCTCTCAACACCACCTAAGCAAACGTCACCTGCCAACTGGCACATTCTGCTTTATTCGTCCTTACATTTCCTAAATTTTTATTTTTACGTTACAAAAATCCATATTTCCACTTCTAAGTAGAGACTCTTAGCTAAGGGCAATGTTGGAGAGCTATTGAGATGCTTTCTAACTTTATATCTGTTGAGGAAAAAAATTAAAGGAACAACAATAAATATCCCAGCACATCATTCTCTAAGGACAGTAGTAAATGTATTTTTGCAGGGTTTTCTTCAACTGCTCAGCTTGGTGGTTGGAAAGAATGCTGGCCTTAGTAAAACTGTGGCATGTCTATTTAGTAGCAATGGTTGTCAGAGTGGGTAAGATTGAAGAAGAGATATGTAAAGAAAGTCCTTAACAGAAATCGTACTAAGAAAGAATCCCTGAATGTTCTAATCTAAAATATGAAAGATTATTGGAAACCATTGAATTCATTTCCTTTCTCCTCATTTAGGATTTTTAAACTATTAGACATAGCACATCAGGGAGTTATACTTATTCTTAGTGAGAGCCCCAAATACCTCAGCATTAATAGTGAAAACTCAGGAATTGAAAACAGAGGGAATGTCACAATGTGAATATGTGAATTCTTTCAACATCTCTGAATTATCCACTTTTTTATTGATGACATCAACTTTTCTTTCTTATTAATTCCAAATCTCTAACCCTGCCCAATCTGAGATTCTGAGAGGCCTCTTTGTAATCATTTTATAAGTAGGTCTTGAATTTTAAATTTTCTTATCAAAACAATAATAAAAGAACAAAGGTCAAATTGGTATGTTGAAATTTTATAAAAAAAGTTAAATATGTATTCCCTGAGGCCAAAAAATTTTATATACTGTTTAGACCAAGAATCAATTTTAGAGACAAATAGTGAAAATCTTCAAAGTGAGTTTCTAAAATAGAAATGTTGAAAAAGCACCTATAACACAGTTATTGCTGGGAAAGAAATCCAGCCTATAACCATGAGAGGATAATTTTCCTTCCTTTCAGGTCTCTGCTCAGAACCAGAAATACTCCTATGCCAACACTATTGGGACAGGTTGAAATGAATAAAGAATCTGTTAAAAGCAAGGACAAAAAAGGATTTTATATGTTTTTGGTTTGATTTTTTTGATAATTAAAAAATAATTCCCATTATTTTATTAGGGTAAATTTTAAATATGCAGAGAACTCGAAAGAATGATTTTTGTGAACACAATATACTCACTCACTAACTAGATTTGACAATCAATATTTTATTCTATTTATTTTTATCTAGTGCTAACACTAATCCATGAAACTTCCATCAGTCCATCTTATTTCATCACATTTCATACTGAGTTATAGAAGGGAGTACTTTTCTCCATTACCTGCTTTAACACCCATGTTATTTGTTTTGCTTTTTTTTGTTCACTGACAATTCTGGTTACAAGAAATCTTTGTAAGGAATCTCAATATTATCAGAAAGACACACAAAAAGGGCCTCTGTCCCTGGCTTTATTTTTTGTTTATTTTTTGGGGAGTAATGGGCATTGAACCCAGGGTCTTGTGCATGTTAAGCCTGTACTCTACAACTGAACTACATTCCAGCTCATCCCTGACTTTTATAATTGTCTATTTACTATGCCCTATTATAATATTTTAATGCTTATGTAATATGACTTCAGATTATATAACATCATTTTTATAGAACCCAATGCCTTGCCACACATATTGGAGAAACATGAACTTTTATTTTAAAACAACCAGTTTGGAATGAAATCAGTAGTGCAAGTTTCTTGCAATTACTAGTCCCAACTTATTTCTGTGACTTCTGTCTTCACTCCACAGCTGATGATCACAGCCACTCTAGTGACACTCTAGAACTCCATTTTCAAATGTACCAGCTTTAGGCTACATAACTGCAGTGACACATGAAAACTTGACATACCATTTTCTCTGTTATGTTTATTTTAAAAAGTAGCTTTTACTTTTACTATTTAATTTTACTTACAGTTATATATACATCAATAAATAATATTTCTGAACATCCATTTCTTCTTCTGTTTCCTATAGGATGCACATGATGTCACACAAGAAAGTGAGTGATCTAGAAACTACCCTGTACCACTTGTTACCTTTCTACAATGGTGAGAGAAACATGATGAAAACATGTGTGTGTTTTGTAGAAATTTTCTTAAAAATAAACAAAGTGAATCTATCATTTCAAGGAAATCAATTGGATACCAATGATAAAATTTGATTTTTAAGTAAAAATTAGGATTATGGAAAAATATAATGTTCATGACCACAGCTTAAAGACTTCAAATACTAAAAGACTTACCTGATCAGATCAATGATTGTGTTTAAAATGATATTTGTTATTTTATAATTAAATATGCCAACATTCAAAACTCTTTGAGCTAATATTGTCTTTTTAATTTTGTTCTAATTAGTTATACACGACAGTAGAATGAATTTTGACACATTATATATAAATGGAATATAACTTCTCACTCTTCTGGTTGTACATGATGTAGGATCACATCAGTCATGCAGTCATATATGCACATAGGGGATTAATGGCTGATTTATTCTGCTATCCTTCCTTCCCTCATACCTCCTCTCCTCTCTTCATACTCCTCTGCCTAATTCAAAGGACTTTTATTCTTCCCTATTTACCCCCCCCCCCATTGTGAATTAGCATCCATATATCAGAGAAAACATTCAGTCTTGGTTCTTTGTAATTGGTTTATTTCACTTAGCATGAGATTCCCTAGCTTCATCCATTTACCAGAAAATGCCACAATTCCACTCTTCTTTAGTGCTGAGTAATATTCCACTGTCTATACATACCAAATTTTTCTTTATTCATTCATCTGCTGAAGGGTATCTAGGTTGCTTTCATAGTTTAGCTATTTTGAGTTGAGCTGTTATAAACATTGATGTGGCTAAGTCACTGTAGTATGCTGATTTTTAAAGCCCTTTGGGTATAAATTGAGGAGTGAAATTGCTGGGTCAAATGGTTGCTCCATTCCAAGTTTTCTGAGGAATCTTCATACTGCTTTCCATAGTGGTTGCACCAATTGCTGGTTGTACCACCAGCAATGTATGAGTGTGCCTGTTTCCACACATCCTCGCCAACATTTATTGTTACTTTTATTCTTAATATTCCCATTTTTATTGGAGTGAGATAAAATCTTAGAGTAGTTTTGATTTGCATTTCTTTAATTGCCAAAGGTTTTGAACTTTTTTTTCATATATTTGTTGATCAATTGTATTTCTTCTTCTGTGAAGTATATATGTTCAGCTCCTTAGCCCATTTATTGATTGGATTATTTGGGGTTTTTTTAGTGTTTTTTGAGCTTCTTATATATTTTGGAGATTAATGCTCTATCTGAGGTTCATGTGGTAAAGATTTTTCTCCCATTCTGAAAACTCTCTCTTCACATTATGGGCCAATATTTTCTTAATGAACAACTTATGTATTAATAAAATAATTTGTGAGTAAAAGAACACATTGCAAGATAGGCCAATAGATTAATGTGATAAAGTATGAAAAGTTCATTGTACACTTTAGATTCCACATTGCACCTAACCTTCAAGAAATCACCACTTTTGTGTTTTGTTGTAGTATCAAAATGACTATCTACAATGCTCTAAAAAATAATTTCTGTGATCTCCAATCACATATCTGGGTGAGTGTAGGTTTTATTCATATACAGCCACCAAAGCACAATTCAAATTCAAACAAATCAAATGCAGAAACAAATATGATAATTCAGCTACCCTCTATTAAGCCAAATATTTTTAAAAATACAAAAATTAAAAACATGGTCACTAAGCATTTTTAAAATAGTTTAATTTCCACAACATTTCAATTTGTTAATTGAATGTATTTATTATTTTAAAATGAATAAATCATACTTATATCTTCTTAATTTAAATTTCTAATATGATAAACAATCATAACCTTCATAAGCAAAAGTTCACAGAGAACAAAATCTCAATAATTCTCTAACTGGTCCTATTGATTTTCTGTCTCCTAGAAATGGGTCAAAATCCCCAAAATAACAATGACCATTTTTTCTATTAATTCCAGTACTCTAAGGTTTTATTAATTTTCAGTAATTTTTAACTATTTCATATTATATTACTGTTATCATCTTTTTTATTTCAGAAGATAGGTTGAAAGGGAGAGTTCATTCACATGATCTTCAAATTGTACCCCCATAATAAATAAATCATACAGCCTATAAGATTACTGCATAAACTGGAGTGTGATTTTTTCCAAATATATGGAATAATTCCTATTTATTTACATATATATAGTAATTTCTTTATATACATATATGAGTTATATGATAGAGACATACATGCATGCTTTAATATATTTTTTAGAAATGTTCAGAGCTTATTTTAATAGTGAAAAAGAACATGCAGTAGGAATCAAAGTCAGTAGTCTTCTAAAGTAGTGGAGTAGCTGTGTTGGGGAAGAATAACTTCCATAGATTCTCAGGGACCCTTGTTACAATAGAATAATTAGCTCTAGAAACAAAATATTGTTAGCATGTAGTTGTCAAAGAGATGGTTTTGAAATTCAACTTATGTAATATCTTCAACAAAGAATAATACATTTTTAGAGTAATGAGAAGACAAAGGGAAAGGATTTGGGGTCTCAAGAGTCCGCAGTACGGAGGAAGGCAAATAAAACTGGATGACAAAGGCTAGTTAGTAAAAATTTGTGAATGTAGATACTTCTGGTTTCATCCTAGTGACAGGGATCTTCTTCTGTGTTCAGCCTTTGTTCTGCCTGATAGAAAGTGGGCGAGAATCCTAGGTAAATAGGAGGCAGGCAGAGATCTTTCCTGAATCTGCTGTTTCTTAATTGCCTTTAGCATTGGGGGAGTATTTTCGGTCATGCTTTCTGAATTGCACATTTGTGTAATTCAGCTCCCCCATTCAAAATGGATGTTGTATTTAATTCATATAAAGTTCTTCTGATCTGCAAATTATGATGGTGTTTGTTTCATTTAATAGTGAATGAGCAATTATTCATCATTTTCTATATTAAAGGCTTTTAGCTAGGAGTAAAAGGGATGCAGAGACATATAGGATCCACTTTCTCACAAAATTATAATTTGGACATTTAGAAAATAAAATCATGAAAAGGTAACAGTCAGTATTAGGTATTTTTTTCTCTTGCCTACCACCCCTTTTTTTCTATGAAATAAAAAGACAAATGAGAACAAGCAAAAAATGGTTATTCAGAGCTTTCTATAGCAAAGGAGTCAGCTGCCATTGCTCTCCTTCAACAGAGGCTCTTGGCATGAGGAAGCTGCAGGCAGGCTAACTGGAAGCTGGGAGTCCAATGTGGTTGGCTAGGGGAGCACAGTTGGCTTTCTCTAGTGGGTTCTAAGCTGGAAGTGAGAATAAAAATTAGGGGAGTGAGCTATTAATTCAGTCCTGGAATTTGGGGTTTATTATTTGGTAAGCTATTATTCAGCTTGGGGAATGTTATTAGAAATAGCAATTTGGCTTCCTAATTGTGGGAGTTTCCTGAGCAGGTTGCTGCAGGTTGTGGGTCTGAGTTCTTTCTTTATAGTCTGGTCATGGTCTGTTTATATATTTGGTCTCTCACTTCCTTTGTTACTCGCTCCCTTCTTCCTTCTTTCCACTCTTCCTCAGTCTTCCCTCCTTCTCTTTATTGTTTCTTTTTTATCATTCCTTTTTGTACTTTTGTTTTGTCTCATGAAAGGGAGATTACAAGGCAAAGAAAGAGGGCAGAGAGTGGGAGGAGAACAATGTGATGGAATTTTTGCCAGAGGCCTGACTCTGGAGATCCAGCAATCAGGTCTGGCTCCTTGCCCCAACATCCAAACAAAAGGTAATGATGGCCCATGAAAGGAACTTCAATCAGTGTAGCTGCACTGTGAAGGCAAGGGGATCCAGCCCTTAACCCTGTCTTTAGGGAGCTGACAATAAAAAGGGAAATAAGGGCAAATGTTTGGGGTTTGCATAGCTGAGAGCTCTTCACAGCTGCCAAGGTAGGTGACCTTGATCAGTAGGGCTTGCTTGTTGTCTCAAGATTGGTTAGGCCAGGTATTTTCCTGGATAAGAAGGTCTCTGTGGCCTAGGGAGATAGGCAGCTTTGACTTATCACAAGATGTTGATCGGATCAGATCTTGTCCCTGGCATCCAAAGTAATTCAAAGGAGATGGATGAAAACTGAGGTAGAGATGTCAAGTGTTTATGTCTGCTTTTAGCCACCCATTGTACCTTTGCAAAATCGAAGTCTTTGTTATGGAATGAGCCTGAAACTTAAAGAAATATCAAAGCACCCAAGTGGTGAGGTACATTTTAAGCGGTGAAGGACATTTTAAGAAGGAAGAAGCTGAGGGTGTCCTGTAAAGTTATGTGTAAGCTGCAATGGATACCACATATGCTTCTGTCTTCCCTCACCTCCCTCACTGTGGTCCCAACTCCCATTTCCAGGAGACTGCAGGAAGGAGCACACCTAGGAACCCTCCGCAAGAATGTTAGTTCTGGGCTGTTTTGTCAAAAATGAGCAGGTAATGAGAGCCCACACAGAAGACTCGATAGGTTAGGCAGATTCATCTTCAATTACCACTCCCCTCCGTGCCTGACAAGTCCGAACAAAGTTCGTTGTTGTCTAAAAAGAAATCTAAAAAGACAAGATTTTTTGATCTGAAAACCTCGACATATGCTACTGTAGCTAAAATGGGTGAGCAGTCCCCGCGACAGAGGACAGCACCTCGTTCCCCTCATTCTTGCTGCTAGCAGGTCCTCCTTTCCCCAGCTGCCTCCTCAGCTCTGTGAGACAAGAGAAGTTCCCGCTTGAAGCTGCAGGACCAAGCTGCGAAAGATCCTGCCTCTTGATTGTGATTGGCTGCATGTTATAGTCCTCAGCCCAGGGTGACTCCGCCTCCTCTACATCTTCCCTTCCCCCACCACAAGGGCTCAATTTGAGATTAACAGCAAATAGTAACTGTCATTTTTATTTATTTAGTTAGTTAGTTTTAAATAAAGGCCGACAGATTTTGATTTAGTATCTCCATACATTCAGTTAGAATTTGGGGAAAAATAAGAAAAAAAAGTTGCTGAAACCTAATTGAAGAATTACTACTTACTGAGTCATTTAAAACATGAACTATCATCATTTTCTCTTCATTTTGGAGTTGTGAAATTGATTTTTGATTTTTATACTACGCACCTTCTTCTTTCTAAAATCTGTGCTTGTTTTACTTATGTGAGGTTTAGTTGTAAGAACATTTTGTGGGAGGAGAGTATTATATGAAAATAGTTAAGAGCACCAGAGTCAGTCATTTTAAATCTCGTATTCATCACTTATTTATTGTATGCAAAAGTTATTAATATGTACTTCAGTTTCCTTCATCAATAAATGGCCTGATACCTGTGCCTCAATCATCAGTTTTCTATAGGGTTAAATGAAATTATTTAGAAAAAAATCCTTAGGCCGGTACTGCTTCTAGCACATGGCAATGTTGAAAGTTCTATTGAGAGTGCTGGGGGTTGAACTCAGTGGTAGAGGGCTTGCCTAACCCATAAGGCCCTGGTTTCTAACCCTAGCCCTGCAAAAACAAAGTAATAAACAACTTGGGGATGAAGGAGTTCTGCTTTAAGAAATACAGTGCTTAAGAGAGAAAGACAAGCCTGTTCAATGGGTAATATACTTCAAGTTTTCAGATGTTGATATCTTTAAAACTATTCATTCTTTAATTTCTCTCTCTTGCCAAAACTTAATACGTTTAAGCAGACAATGTGTTTAATGCATATGGTATGGAGGACATTATGTTTTCTGGTTTCTTTTTCTTTTTCTGTGTTTCATTGATATCATTAACTGTTTTTGTCCCATTATCCCAGATATATAGCATCTATAAAAAAAACTTGAGCAACAAATATACCACTTAAGGTAGGATGGAAATAATTATTATGTTTTATTATGATTATTATTTTTGAGAAAAGTAGTAGTTGAATGACCCGAGTGTTCAAAAGTATTTTTAAATTCATTGTGATAATGGCATTTTGCTCTGGAAGTTACTTCAAGGATAAACTATACAGAATATTTTGTACATAACTAATATATAAGTATAAGAAAGACATTCATGGAAGAACTAGGTTTTCATTTTATTTTAAAGAATGCCTGTGTTTCAAATTATCAATGGTGGAAAGTAGCAGTCCCATATAAAAGACACTGGGACGATGTATACTTCCTAGTAGTGTGCAGTGCACAGTAGCTGACAAACTCCACTGTAATGTCAGTTGTGGTTATTCGTTGGTAAGTCTTGGCCTGTTTTCAATCTGTTCCTAAATAATTTTTGCATCCATTATTGTGACATTATTTATAATGTCATATAAGCCCATAAGATTTGATTATGAATTCTGGGTACTGTGTGGAATATCAGAATATTGTTACTTTGACTTATATTGGGCCAAAAGTGCTTAAGAAGGACCCAGTGATGATTTTTGCTTGGAAGTAAGGTAGATCTAGAAATGCTTGATATGTAGAGAATTCACAACCACACACTGTTTTTTTTCTTTTGTGACAATCTATTCACTGATTATAACTTGTCAGTACGTCTTTGAAATATTGGGTTCTGTACTACAGGAACCATGAGTGAAATGAGACTAGACATGTGTCTTCTGAAACTGACAATGCTCATGAAAAAACAAAAAGAAGTTTCTTCAATGATGAAAAAAAGGGAAAAAAAGAAGAGCCAATATACCTCAACCAAAGGTATGGGGTACCTATATCAATTTCAGTGATGTTGTGAATAAGCAAGATTAGTTGATTTTCAAATATTCCACTTCTATTAGAAGTAGTATTGGCCTTCATTCATTCAAATAATTGATATGTATATTGTAAATGAATGAATTATTCACAAATTTGTGAACAAAGGCAAGGAAGATCTCATAAATTTGTTGGATTTCAAAAGAGACATTTGCTTAATATACCTAAAATAATGCAATGAGAATGCATGAGCAGGAAGTAAGTGTAATACTCGCCAAACTGCTACTGTCCAAGATGATATACAATTTGACATGAGAAGTCATATTATTCTCAAATATCAAGAACGGTATGATGTCAAAACAAGCCATTTCATGTGAAACCAAAAGCATATTTTCATAAATATAATGTAACCCTTTGTTTGAAGTATTTTGCTTCTATCAACCAAAAATTGTTGTCAAACAAGTTATGAAAGTCACTTTTCACATGTTGTGCAATGTATGAAGGATATCATAATTCCCCAAAGCATTATTTATAGGATAGCTTATATATGTAAAGGATACTATGTTGTTTCAGTGTCTTATAGGATGATCTGAATTTTCAATCTTAACATTAATAAAGGTTATATAAGCTCTCAATTATGATTTTCAACCCACTTCAGTGCACATGTGTGAATTTTAAATATTCACAGAGTTAAAAACTTAGAATTTAGTGAGTCAGTAATATTATTAATGTTATTATGCTTATTTTATTTTGAGGCTCTGATATTGGCTTCACACTAAAGGCATCATAAGCAGTGAATGACTATTAGAAATATTCATTAAAGTCATGTTTATCTTACACTGGTCATGTCTAATCATTGATCTAGTTTGGTTGAATGCTCCCTGATTTATTAAAGTCATTATTGCGAATGTAGATTGTCCTTTTAAGGAGCCACTCTTGGACAATATTATTTATTGAGTTATATGTTTTGAAATGCCCAGGAAAATCAAGCAAAAAATTAATTTAACATTACAGTAAAATGATTATCATGAGTCCAAATAAGATTGTAGACTTAAGTGACCAGCTTTTATGTTAACAAGGTCTCACTAGCAGGGAAAGTAAAATCTGCCCTTTTTATTTCTGTATTCTCACAGTGAAGCACTGTGGCAAATGATAGATGTGTGATTAATTTTTACTGAAATGAATTTAAACAAATTATCTCAATTCCCTTTTTAAAAGAGTATGGCCATTATGAAACACCAAACATTTGAATAAAAGAAAATTCTTCTCATTAGACTAAATGATATGGGATATTGTGAGATAATGTGTGATAGTGTGAGAATTTTGAATTGGAAAGTAGGTTTTTTGAGAGAGGGGGAGGTTGTTCTAGAATATTGGATTAGCATTAAAAAAAACAAGATATGGTAAAAACAAATTGAAGTATCCAGTTTTTCTCCTTAAGTAGAAAAAATTTAGATGATTAAAATCAGTAATAAATATTGTTTGGGAAATAATATATGAGAAAGAAAACAGAAAACATTGTCTTAGTTCATTGCTCGCATTTTAAACATGTTGTCATGCTTTTTAAATTTTCCTATTTGTCCATACTTTCATCCATTTACATATATATGTATATATATATACACACACACACACACATACACAAACAACTATACACACACACACACAGAAACATGCACATATATATAGAATTTTAATGAGGGGCAAGTACCAACTGGACTCTCCCCAGTTTCAGAGCAGAACATCTAGACATATAAAGTCTGTGGAGATGAAATAGGAACAGACAAAATCAATCACATTGTATATATGTGAAAATGACATAGGTCTTTGAAAGGAAAGGAATCACATCTAGTCTGGGGGGAGGGGGGAATTTCTCAGACAATGATAATGAGTGGAGGTAAGGTGATCATGAGTTTACTCAACAAAGACAGGAAGGGTACACAGCACAGGCAACCGCACCTGACAAGCTCGTCTTGCAGGAAGAAACAAGACACATCTAAGGAATTGCAGAAAGGCTATGTGTCAGGATTTCAGAGACTGAGACAAAGGTCATGTACAGTGGGTCTTTAGAAATGGGCAGAAACTTCATGAAATAGGATTTTCTGTTTTTCTTATACTTGGAGAAATGGAAACTCTAAAGGGTATTAGGCGAAATGAATTTGGGGAACATATCAGATTTGTATTTTGAAATAATCAATTTAGTTTTATTTTGAAGAGAAAACCTTTGTGGTGTAGGGAGACCTGGTAACAGGCTATTACAGAACTGCAGGTAACACTTGGCTGGTTGGTTTTGTCTAGTGACCCTGATGATGGAAAGAAAGGAGGGACTTCACAGGTATTCATAGTAGAAAGGCTTTGGTGGCCCTGGTGATGGGCAGGAATGTAGGGTGAGGAAGAGTCGGAGTTTCTCAGGCTTTCTGTTTATATAACTGAGTGAAGTTTGATACTATTCTAATGAGATTAAAACACTGGGAGATAAGTGAATTGTTCCCCAGTACAAGAAAAGAGAACTGAGAAATTGTTTTTGTTCTGCATAAAGTATAATTGAGGTTTCCAGAGGGAGGTTTTGGGTAGGCAGACAAAATCAATCACATTGTATATATGTGAAATTGGAGCTTAGCAGAGAAGCCTGAGTTAAAGGTCACTGGCACATTATGAACTCTTAAAAACCTGAGGGGTAAAGGTAAAATGGAACCCATATTAGAAAGAAGAAGTTCTTTTGCAATTCTGACGTAGACACCTACCAATGAAGGTAGAAAAGCTGAAAATTATAAAAGCTCTTAGTACTCCTTGTACCTCAAGCCCAGGATAATACACATTAGAAAGATTCACATGTGTCTCCTGGCACTAATGTGGCCTACACCTGAGAAATCTAAAAGGGGAGAGACTCTGGCTGATGAACTGATTTCACTTTCCAAGAGTGACACCAGGAACAAGTCACAACCACAAAAGGTGCAGGACAAAGGTTATGTGACTATTTCTCCTGACTCAGACAGGGGGACACTCTAGAGAGGGCTAGCAGGAGTTGCCTTAGGCTCTGCCCAAGAGAGCCCTAGGGACCTAGTGGAAATAACAGGAAATGAGGGTCGAAACAAAAGTAACTAGCCAGAAGAGATTTGTTCACCCACATCAGGGGCATGGCATGGGAGAGGTTCCCCAAAACTCTGCAGAAGGATCTCCAAAGAACCTGCAAAAGTGCCCACAGCCATTTCAAGAGTCCCAGAAGGGCTGACTAGGGCTGTAACAGTCAATGATGACTCTTCCTTACCTCCCTGCCCTTTGCTGGAGGAGGAGAGGGGGCTGAGAACATTGTGGAAAAAGATCGAACTTCTTTGCCACAACCTGCATGCAGAAATCTGAGCCAGGAGGAAAGCTCAGTATTGGTAGGCTTGATTATTGCCATGGCCTGGAGGGAGACTGTTTCAGAAGAAATAATTTCAAATAAATTTGTATTTACCTCAGATGCCAGGAAAGTCATGAAAGATAGCTTCTATTTCATTCAGAGAGGGTGGGAAGGGATAAATAATCCCATCAGAACTGCTACTAAAAATAGCTAGAGTCTTTGGAGAAGTCTAATAATTCAATGAGGTAAACATCTTGCTAGAACTTACCGGCTTTGCTAGTATTTATTGAGTTACGTTATGTAAGCATACATTTAATTCACATGATAACCCTATGAGTGGCAGGTACTAGCATTATGACCTTTGTTTTTAATAAGGAAACTGAAACTTAAAGAAAAAAAAACTTGTACATGACTGAGGGGCACATCCATCATGTTGACTTGCCCTTTGGATACAGGTTTTAGAAATCATATTGACAAACTGCACAATGATGACGAAGTCCATGTGATTCTTTGTGAAGTTGCTACTATATACCAGGTTCATCAGCTTCTCCAGTAATTTTGAAAAATAAGTGGGGTACATTCAGGGAATTAATGCCCCCCTACCTCTGTCTCATCCAGGCCATGGACAGTCTTTAAAATATGTTTTAATGCATATCAATCTCCTTACCAAGATGATATGCTTTCTTCTATTGTAGAATGTGATCATAGCCAATTTAAATAGATGCCTCTAAATGGTTACCTGATTCACTACTTGACAGGAGGGGAAATATTTAATGAAAGAATACATAGTGTACAATTTTCCTCTTACAATGTAAGCTCTGCCAGAGCTAGTTTTACAATAATTTTTAATTATATACGTCCGGGCTTCGAGTATATTTTATTATTCATTTATTTTTGAGAAATGAAAGAAAATCTGACATTTCTTGCATATATACATAGCATAGAAAGAAAATCTGACATTTCTTGCATATATACATAGCATAGGTTTTTGTTACTGCTGTTCATTAGAACAGATGTGGATATTATCTATTATCATTATTGTCATCATTGTTATTATTATCTTCCCTCCAGCATCAAATTGCCATAGTGACTGTGAGTTGTGGGGAGGGTTCTCAACACCTCTGACACTCTACAGGATTTATCACAATTTGAGTCTGCAAGTTTCCCTTAGGACATCCAGGGCATCCATGTAAATACATCTGCACAATTTTCCTTCACCACTCCCACACTCCTGTTCTGTACCCTGAATTTTATATGCAGTCTGTGACACACTTGGGAATCCATCAAAATGAATGACTCCATATGTAACACATAAAGGGATTATTATTGTTGTCTTCAATTATCTCAAATCCCAAGGATCATAATAAATGAAATCTTAGGAATAATGAAATAATAAATTTTCATTTAGAAGGAATGACAAACTGAATATCCTTAATACATAGCATCACTCTCACTCTTAGACTTCCTAGGACTTGGGTGATATTGCCCTTGAATGTCCTCAGGGCTATCAGTAAGATTAAATCTTCAGTCTTTACTGATGTAAATTGTTAACTGAAGGGAATATAAGACATTGTGAAACAAAAGATGACAGATGATAATGGCTGAAGAAATCACTCTTTAGAACTATATTAGCAATAGATTTCCTAATGATTCTGAAAGTTCCTTGAATCCATGTTCCTAACAAGCACAATGCCACAAAGCGTGCTGTGTCATCAACATAAGATTTTCCATAAAGGACAGAACGAAACAGACTGAGACAGTTGAGGAAGACCCCAGGAAAGAGGTTCATCTATGTATCAGCTTCTCAGTCCTTGCAAGAGATTCATATCCTTAGAGTTTTGATCATTTTAAGAAGCTCTCCTATTCTAAAAGTCGAACCCGGCAAACAAAGACTGTGGTCGTATTCCCCATTATCCAATAGCTTTATTCATTAGCTGAGTTCCCAGCCTTCCTTCCAACCGCATCCCTCACTGTTCTCAATTCTGCAATTAAACTGTGAATTATTGATCGTTTTCTCTTATCCGTCCCTGAATCCCCATGGCTGATCAAATATTGACTGTAGTTAACTTTTCTGTAAAATTTTCAAATAAAATAAAACTTATTACTTGCTGAGCATCGATCATTATTTGCTCTGGGAGAGCTGTTCTTTGCAAGGTGATGAAATATAAAATTAATTCCTCAGGCCTTTCTTTCCAACTGAAAAGTCATTAACCTATCCCTTTGTTCTAAGGGCACAAATAATTATCTTTGATGTCACTTTTAAAATGGTTTGTCTACATTTCAGGTAGATTTTGCTTCAGTTTTCATTATGTTTCCTTACCATCTTATCAGCATTTTATATTACATAATTTTAAACAAAATATTTTGATGAATCCTTTAAAATATAAAAAAGTGGGTATTTATACTCTTTTCCTACTCTGAATGCCCCAATTACAATTTGTAAAAACTATAGTCACTTACTTTTGCTTAATTCTTCAAATTATTCTCAGAATATGTATTGTGAATAAAAAACAATTTTTAAAGACACTTTTAATTTTAGATGAATGATTTTATAATATAATGAAAAATTATCATAGTACTATACATGAATATGCATAAATTTGTCTCCTGGTACTCTCACAAAATTCTTCTTGAGCAAGGAAATTACCACATGGATAGGAAGAACCTAGACATTCTTCAGCTACCATTAAAACTAGAATAGAATCCTCCACCATTTAATATATATTTCCTAATATCATTCATGTAAATATCAAAATGTGCCAAGAGTTATATGTATATAAATACAAAAATGACTACAGAAATCATGAAGTATTGATTTGTTAATACTCTATTTCTGAAAGAAATACCCTGTATGGCATATATTTGTATTTTTATGTTCTGAGTGTTTATATATATTCACAGTCAGTGAGAGTGCAATGAACATGTCCCAGACTGTCTTGGCCAATAGTGATATTATGCCATGCTAAAAAATATGCTCTGTTATGAATATGCTAACTTACTAGCAATTGAACATGTTCTGAAACATATACTATTTAGTTAATCATAGCTTCATTTTTGGCCCTTCATTTTGTGCACTGAAAATAGTTTTGACCCACGATGGCTAAAAACTGATTTGCATATGATAGTACATACCAAAATTTGTAAGACCCAGCTGCATGTTTTGAAATACTCAGGAAAATGTCTAGCCTTTATATATACAACACAAAGGAAAAATAACTAAAAAATAATGAGCTAAGGATCTATCTCGAAAAAATATAAAACTAACAATAAAATTAATGACAAGAAATGAAAAAAAGAGAAACATTGAAGAGTAGAAACCAAAGAAATAGAAAACAAAAAATTAAAAACCAACAGAGCCAAAAGTTGGATCTTTTGTATAAATCAAAACTGATAATCCCTTGGCAAGAACAATGAAGAATAAAAGGAAAAGAGTGGGAAAGTAAAGTAATAATGTTAGGAATGAAAGGAGTAACATCATCACAAAATCTATACATATTGAATATTAAAATTATAAGAGGGAGTGATGAGATTTATGGTAATGAATTTTAAAATTAAATGGTTAAATTGCTAAGTGATACAAAAATGACACACAAAATCCCAAGAATTTTCTATAGTACTATAACTACTAAGGGCATTAAATCTACAATTAAAAAATGTTCTGCAAACTTTCAGGCTCAGATAGTGTCATTGTGAAATATCACCAATGCTTAAAGGGAAGCATAACCCCCAGTTTATGCAAACTGTTCCAGGGAACACATAAAGAGGAAATTATTTTGAACTTATTTTAGATGAGCATTACCTTCATAACACATTCTCAGAAGAAATTAATACAAAAGAAAAATTATAGGTCAGTTTATTAGGGAAATAAATGCAAAAATCCTAAATAAAATATCAGTCCACCATATCCAGTAATATATAAAACAAATGATACAACTTGATCACTTTGGTATATTTTCCTGAGGGCTTAGCAGTTGGGGTTTCATAGTCTACAATCAGGTGAGGACTTAAGAGACAGAGCCCATGGACAACTCAAGTAAGTAAAATTATGGCCACCTTCCAAAGTGAGAATTTTGAAATAATAATAACTTCCATGAAATAGCAAATGAGGAACTAAAACTCACCCTGCAGAATGAAGTAAGGAAACATAACAAATTTTTTATTGAGAATGAAAGGAAATGGTGGACTTGAGGACTGACTTCACAATATTTGTGTGGTCAAGATAAAAATCCAAGCCAAGTTATTAATATCAAGTTATCCAAGGTTGCTACAGTCTAAAGTTTTGGATGAAGCAAACTCAAATTCTCTCTGCAGTAAAGTACTCTAAATAAAAAGCTCAAAGAATTACTACAGATAAAGTTCCATGGAATATGAGCTTCAATAATTAACCAAAATGTAGAAACATTAGAAAATATCAAAATAAGATAAAGACTGATAACCCTGTATTTAGCAGATATCTAATATAAAATAGCTATTTTACTGATATTTTGACAAATAATTTTTAAATGTTTTAAGAGAGCTTAGCACAGTGGTACACACCTGTAATCCCAGCCACACAGGAGGCTAAGAAAAGAGGATTGCAAGTTTGAGGTGAGCCAGGCAACTGAGCAAAACTGGTCTTAAAATTTTTAAAAACTTAAAAGGGTTTGCAATGTAGCTCAGTGGTAAAGTGCACCTGGTTTCAATCTGCCATACTGAAAAAAGAAAGTTTTAAGAATTATTTTTAAATAAATGAACAAACCCTGACAGATTTTTAAAATCTAATAGAACTTCAAGAATTGAAAATCATAATTATTAAAAGTGAAATGAAATAAATAAGATAAAAGGCAGATTACAGATAACTGCCAAGTGAATTTGTGAGGTTGAATATAAAGATGAAGACAATACTCAGAAGTAGCACAAAAAGCTTAACTGTAGTCAGAGAACACTGCATACCTAATACAGCTTTGGTAAAATTTGTCAAAACTTGACATATAACTAACTCACCAAAAGGTCAATCTTTGTAAATATTCCATTGTAGGCTAAGAATGCAAGTATTACTGCATTATTGACTGGATTATTCTATATTTTTCCAGCAGATCAAGGAGCTAATTATGTTGTTCATGTGTATTTATGGGTTTTTTCCATATACTTATTTTTCTATTTCTGTTTTTCTTTTTGTCAATCATTGCTTTTTCATTTTGACACCATATTATTAGATATGTCATAAAATATCCCTGGCAAATTGAGCATGTTTTATAGTAAAGTATATGATCACATCAATAGATATGATCATGCCATAAAATTCAACATTCACTCATCTCATGACAAGTAGAAATAATTTTTATCTAACTATAAGTAAAAGAAAACTCCTTTTGTCCAACAAAGAAGATATAAACAAAAAACATAAAGCACTTAATTCAAAAGCAAGACAAGAATGCTTTTCATTACCACTAAAAATAAATATTATAGTAGAGATTCATGTCAATGCAATAACAAAGCAATAATACATAAAATACATAGAAACTGGAAATGGAAAAACAAAACTTTCATTATTTAAAAATAACAGGATTGTCTACAAAGAAACCTTAAAGAATATATAAATAAATCATTCTATAAATATAGATGGTGTGACAGATATAAGAACATTATATAAAAGTCAATTGCATTTCTTTAAACCAGCAACAAATTGTTAGAAAATTCAATTTTAAAACACACACACATTTGTGCTTATGTGTGTGTGTGTGTGTGTGTGTGTATTAAACATTCACACAGAATACAAAGAACCTTAATGGTAGTTTGGGGGACCAGATTGCACTGCCTAAAAGAAGCCGTTGCTAAGTTTTCGAGGATGTTATGAACCAGTTGTTAAATACAACCATTACTTAAAAATAAGCTATGTAAGCTACAATACTTAATTAAGCTATTGCATCCTCCAATTGTTTGTGTTATTGAAGTAATTGGCATCTGTTGTTTGTTTGGTGGGAGTACTATATAACAGTGGGCTAAACAACATTTCTTCCCAACTTTATATTCAGTGATGTTACCTTAGTAACTTGAAATTGGCCATGGTAGGATTTATGGCATAGAAATGAGCAAACTCTACAAATCTTTTCCCTAATCCCATTCCCAAAAAGATTACTGTTAAGCATTTACTGTCATACCACTGAGCCAAGACATAAATGTATCAAACACTATAAAAAGGCTTTCATGGAGAAAATTATTTTAAAATTAATTTATTGAGCACCTATTGTGTACCAGGCATAATTCTAGGAATACCAGACAGATTTTTTAATAAAAGAATCTTCATTCTCACATTGTATCAAGAAGAAATAATATATAATATTGGGTTAAGCATGTTGGTAGTAAATAAAATAATTCCAGAAAAGGAGGGAATTATTATAACTAGTGCCTAGAGAAAACTTTGAAACATTTAGGAAAGAAACACATGACAATATCCTCCTGATCTCAGTTTTTTTTCCAGAAGTATTTATTCAACAAAAGCCAATCACACAATACAAAAAGGAAAGAAACTTGTAAAGTAGTCTAGGTGGAAAGACTTCACTGAGAAGGAGAAAGCTGATTATGGATAAAGACTTAAATATTTAAGAAAGGGATTAAAAACTAAATGGATGGAAAAGTGTAACACAACCTCCAAATTTGAAAGGCATAACTTCATTACAAATTTATATTCATGTGGATTGCCAATGGAAATCCCAAAAACTTTTGATAGAACTTGATCATCTAATTCCAAAATTTTATGAAAGAATAAAGGTCCATGAATAATTAAGGTTTCAAAGAAGAGCCAAGTTGGTAGTTCCTGCCCTTTGAATCTTAATTTATTATGAAGTTACAGTGATTAAAATAATATGGCATTAGCAAAGGAATAAAGTTCAGAAACAGACCCTCTCAATTTGGAAAATCAATATACCAGAGATAGTGTTAAAGATCAGTGGAGGGGAGGAGGATTATTACAACTGATGCCTACAGAAAGCTCTAAAACATTTAGAAGAAAGCACAGAACAATCTCTTCATGAAATCAGTTTACATAGAATTTCTTTAATAAGATACAAACACACGGTCCATAGAGGAAAGAACTATATGAATTCAACTACATTATAATCACAATTTCTGTCCATCAAAAAGAAAATCAATAAATGGAAAACGGCCACCATAAAATGATATACTGCCTGGCATTTGCTGGGGGAGAAGCTCAGTAGGTTGTAAGTAGAGGAAAAGAAGCAACAGGAGTGACCTAAACTGATGGCTTTGACACCTGCTGCAGAATAGTGAGTACCTGGATCCACTGTATTATCTCCACCCACGCAGGTGTTTGAAATGGCTGAAAAGTGGAGAGGGGGAACAGTCATGACACATATACTTTGCAAAAAAAAAATAAGATTAAAATCCAAAGCATTTAAATAATCCTAAATTTTTAATGAGAAAAAAGAACTCCACAGGAAAGAAAATGGCCCACAGACATGAATATGTTTTCTAAAGAAGAAGAATATAAAAGACTAATAAACATATGAAAAGATGTTCAACCTCATCTGTAATCATGGAAATTAAAAATTAAAACCATAAATAAATATCTTATTATAAATACTAATAAAAATGTTAGAGAAGTGTGTGAATAAGAACTGATATGTAGCTGACAGGAGCATAAATTGGTACAATCAACTTTTAGAAGATGCACATACCCTACAACCTTACAATTTGACTTCTAATTATTTTGTTCTTTGCACATATGTACATGAAGAAATGTTACAAGAATGTTTTTAGGGACAATGCTTTCATTTGTAAAAAAAAAATCACTAAGGATAGAAAAGACAACTTTTGTGTTAAATTTTCCTACAATGTAATACAAAAATAAAAATGAATAATTTTTGGCCATAAATAGCAACATTGATACATCTCAGGAAATTTAATTCAATAAAAAGCAAGTCTTAGAATAATACATTATGCATGATTCTATTTATACTAAATTTCAGAAATGCTAAAATATTAATCAAAATATATTTATAAGAAATAAAAATACAAAGAAAAGAGAATTACAAATATTTTATATATTACCTTCTACATTTGATATATTTCATAATACATTTATTGTTTTTAAAATGGATGATGTACACAACTTTGGCAGAAGAGATTTCTTTTACTACAAGGTAAGATAACAACCTCTGTTATCTGTATTGTTCATGATCTAGAAACTTTCCACTATATTATTAGAGTCAGAAAATCTGTTCAGAATAGCAAAGCTAAAACACACACACACATACACACACACACACATACACACACACACACAGTTAGAAAACAGGACATATCCTCCCATCATGTCATAAAACATCTGCCATTATCTTTCATGTTTCAAAAGTTGTTAAGAAAACTCAGGAGCCCTCAACAGTCTCCCAATTGCCTTCCTTTCTCTTCTAATATGATTCTAGATATGATAATCAGATGCAAGCAATACATGGTACGTCTCTCTCCCTGGTAAGTCCTCACAATAATTTGTTGTCGAGCACAGCCTGTCTAAATAATTGCAAAACTGCAACACTTCAGAACTGTTAGCAGAGAAAAAAACCATCAGTATGAGTATGATAAAAATGACAGATATTATGGTAAGAGTTCACTCAATTCACATGTAGATTAAGGTAAAGAGCAACAAATAGGAAGAATTAGTACACAGAGCTAACTCTAGACTAATGCAGCTGTGTCCTAGCTCTTCATTTCTTTAGTCCATTCCATGTATATATCTGGTTAAATATCACACTGGGCCTTATTTGATTTTTATTGTTTCTCTTACTGGACTAAAAGTTTTTTGAGCCTAGAAACTATATTTATTTCATCATCTTCAAATGCCAAGCATTAGACATATAGTAAGCGCTCAATAAATAGTAAATGAATGAAGACATGATCAGTAAATACATGAGCATTCATCAACTCTTGTTTTTACAAGTAAGAAAAACGAGACCATCCAGGCTGCTCAAAATGCCTAGTGCTTTTGTTTTTGTTGTTTATATCCTTTACTGTACCAGTCAGAGAAGTCAACAGAACCAGTAGGAGATACACATGAAACACTACACACACATACACACACACACACACACACACACACACACACACACACAGAGATTAATTATGAGGAATTGGCTCATGTGATTATGAAAGCTGAGAATTCCCAAAATCTGTCATCTGCAAGCTAGAGACCCAGGACAGATAGACATGTAAATCAGTGCCAGTGAAAAGGTCTGAGAGCCAGGGAGGCTGATGAAGTAAATAAACCCCAGTTTGAGAACTGGAGAAGTCAGAATGAGATGTCCCAGTTCAAGGCAGAAAGCAATGAGGGGCAAATTCCTTCTACCTTTGCCTTCTGCTCTCTTCAGGTCTTCAACAGATTGGATGAAGCCTGCTAATACAAGGGAAGGCAGTCTGCTTTACTGAGTCCACTGACTCGAATGTTAATCCTACCTAGAATTCTCCTCACAAACACACCCACAAAAATTGTTTAATCTAGGGACAATGCTTGCATTTGTAAAAATGCAACCTGGAGTCAATCAAGTTGGCATCTAAAATTAGCCACTACACTTTGATTTATTGATTTGTTTGGTTTATTCGGTAAATAGCTTGTGAACCCAATTTTCATAGCAATACTGAGTCTAAGAAGTCTAAACATAGCTACCCCAAACTGCAAATTCTGCACTGGCAGAATTTTAACACAACTTTAAGGAGTAATCACCATAGACTGATTGCATCATATATTAAAGTATCTTTAATCAATTTGGACTAATTTAGAAATTATTATTTATACTTTTTTATCAATTATTTATACCTAATACCAATGCTAACTAATGCAAGACTAAATATCATTGATTTCCCTGAGGGTCAATTAAAACCAAGGACAGTCACTCCATGTTGTGTTTTCATCTCTCTTTTCAGAGTTTGGACTCTGTTAATTTCTTTTATATTTTTTATGGTCTCAGGGACTAAGATAAAATAATGTTAGAGTTTATCCAACATTTCTAGATGTTGTAGCAGAAGGATTTTTTTCAAATGTAAAATCTGTCAGAGTGCAATTTGTGAAAGTATAATCTGTTTCCTAAGAAATCATATACCATATCTCTACATTTTCTCATCCTCTTTTGTGGAGCAACTTAGAAATGTATGTGATGTTCTAAGAATCTTACAGCATCAGAGAATGAATAGATACTATAAGAATTATACATATGATCTTTATTGTTGGCCAGGTAGACAAGAATCACAATTAACAAAGTCAGTACAGTACCTCCATTAAACTATTTTTTTAAAAATCAGGCTCTATTAATAATGGTCTTTGAATGTACCCTGAAGAAATCACCAGCATCTTTAAGCTGAAGGCAAGATAAGTAACATCCTGTTGGCTGAACTCTGACTAGTCTTTTACCCATTGTCAATCAAGGAGCATTGCATTAAAAGCATTTTTATTAGATTTTACTCAGTCATCCTTGAAGGAGAAAGAAGAAACTTTGAAGCGTATGTCAAAATATGCTTCTAGAATTAGACATTCTTCTTACTGAAAAGATTAAGAGAATTTGTCACAAATCTGGAGCCCATCATTGAAAAAATATTTAGATCCAAATTACACCATGTGTGTGATCTTTGGCAAATCACTTCATAATCCTGAACCTCAATTTTTCATCTATTAGTTAAGAGAGTCAGCTTTATAGCTGTGGTTTCTTATGGCTCAATCAAGGACATATTGTGGAGATAATCAAGGGATCAGTTTTTCAGAGCTGAGACGTTATTACAGAATAACATTAACTTGAACATTCCTTCTTTATTCATTCACCTCAAGTCCCGGTTCCAGATATTGGAATGATGTAAGGTTCACAATATGTTTTCTTTTTTAAACAACCTACACCAAGTTAAACTGCTTTTTGGCAATAAATAAAAAGCATATACTTCAAATACAGAAAATCTAAGAGTGTATAATATCCATCTTAAATCTAACAGAAGAGTGCTTGACTCACACTCACGTCTTATTTCTGTATCTGAACAGTTTTTATTATTGCCACTTGTAGGGCACACTGACTGTCAAGAAAAAGGTCTGAAACCCAGGACAGCTCTCCACCATTCATTCAGTCACTGTTAAGAGATACAATTGAAATGTTGCTGCTGATATCATGGCCCTCCCCATGTGATCAGCAAAAAGGACAGATAGACATGTAAATCAGTGCCAGTGAAAAGGTCTGAGAGCGAGGGAGGCTGATGAAGTAAATAAACCCCAGTTTGAGAACTGGAGAAGTCAGAATGAGATGTCCCAGTTCAAGGCAGAAAGCAATGAGGGGCAAATTCCTTCTACCTTTGCAAATTCCTTCAACTTTCTCTTGTGTTTCTATCAAAATGTAGACGAGAAAACATCAGATAAACCCAAATTGAGGGATACCCTATAATATGACTGATATATTTGCCTTTATATTGTCCAAGTTATAAAATGATGAATAATGGATTCAGGTTTAAGGAGAGTAAAGAAATGAAATGAGACAATAGAATCTGTGATCCTGAATTGTGTCTTGACCTGGTGGAGTTGTTAGGATGACTATTCATGGAATAGATGTCAAAATTTGTATACAAGCTATAGATTAACCATTGCATCATGGTTGAATATCTTGATCTTTAAAACAGTGTTTATGAACAAGAATGTTCTTGATTTTAGAAAATATAGTTCAATTTGTAAGGGCATATACACAACAATAACATGTACTACAAAGAGAAAATAATAGTACAAATATGGTGAAAATGTTCATGATTACTAAATATAGCCATTGGGGAACTTTTGTACTTTTTTTGTATTTCTTTTTAACATCTTTTTCTTTAAATTATTTTAAATAAAATGTTGATAAAAATAATTGCATGTGTATTTGCCAAAAGAAATCTGAGAATGTGCAGGAGTTCCATGCAGACACAGAACCTTCCTGTCCTGAGGAATATAATGGAGAAAGAGAGAAACAAAATATAAAACAAACCATTGTAAATTGTGATAAGTGATACAAAAAGAAAAAAACCCCACAACACCTAAGTAAGAGATGATGGAAGTGAATGAAAAGGTTTCAGTGGAGATCACTAATGTAAAGGTCAAGGAACTATGACAAGGTGACACGAAAGCAGAGGCATGTGGAAACCCAGTGGAAAGCAGCAAAGGCCTGTGGGCACATGTGCTAAGATCTTCATGTGGGTCCTCAGGCTTTTAATTACAGTTTAAATTTACAAAGGACAGTAGAAAACAATATGGCAGCAGAGTATCAGAAGAGTAGGAGTGCAAAATCAGAACAGCCTATGGAATTAGTTTGGACACATGGACATTTTTCCAACAAGATAATAATACTGCAGACAGCTAGGTAACAACCACAGCAAGAAGCAAACAAGGCAATCCTGGGCGGAAAAAAAAAGTTCTCATTTGGGTGAAGGAGTGAGAATAATCACAAAACCAAGAGGTGATGCCCATACAGTAACGGGGTCACCTGCTATTGTCACAAAGCAGTCAATAGGCTTGACTGTGCAGAGGGTAGAAAAGATCATGGGTCCACATTAATTTGTGTTGACAGCTAAAAAATAACCACCCTAGGAGTCCTCTTTGAAAGGGAAGGACAGTGACCTGAACTATCTGATATTTCCTACAAATGCCTCTATGAAGGGATGGATGATCCTTTGATTACACCAGAATCCCATAAACTCTGTCAAGAATTGTGGCTGTGTAATGAATCTAAATTTGGAGTTCTATCACATATGTAATTGACAGAAGATTTGAAATACCATCTGTTATATTTAAACTTCTCTAAAATTTTTCTCTAAAAATGTTCCTTTTTGCAAGGAAAGTGATTCTTTAATATAAGTTTAGTAGAATAAAAAATGAGACGTTCCAACAGGATGCCTGCAACATTTTTCCCCCAAAAAATACATCTGAATTCAGTAATTGTCTGAGCATTTCATATTTGTTCCTAAACTCATGAGAATTTCCTTAAAAACCAATCAATATAACAATAAAAATAAGGAATATTTCTCTGCATTTTTGTTTTCTATCTGTAAATGAGATAAATTCAATTTTAATATTTACCCATTTTTCTATATCTTTCATTTATCCACAGTTTATTTCCTAAAATTTCACAAGTTGGAATTTAAACTCTACTTATTTCTATGTTAGCAGAAGGAGAAGTCTGATGACTATAAACATTTATCAAATGTTAAGGAAATCTGGAGGTTACCTAATTCCTTCTTCAATAAAAAAATCAACATTGCATCCATCTGATCGTTGCATACACCTTGGGTGTGGTGGTTATGTGCCTGTGGACTATACGTTCAGTTTGATATCTGACTCATTGCTTTATTATTATTATCATTATTATGACTAGGGTTTAACTTAGGTCAACATTTTATAGGCACTAATTCATGGGTTCCTCACAAAAACCATTGAGCATGATTATATTTATTCTATACTAGACAAAACGAAAGCCTTACAAAGTCAAAATTCACTTAGTTACTAAGCAGTGAGTTGGACAGATGAAGTAGTGTGTGTGTGTGTGTGTGTGTGTGTGTGTGTGTGTGTGTGTTTTCAAAGATATATTTTTTATACCTATAGAAAATAATAGTTAAAATATTTAGGAAATCCAATATGAAATGTTTGGGTAAACGCTCCTCTTAATCACTATAACCCCTTGACTTTGATTTCAATTTTGTTTTCCTTCCCTTCCTCCCATCTTTCATTGCTTTCTTCTTTCCATTTATTCAACTATACATTGCTTGCTTCCCCCCAAATTTTGTAATTTAGTTACTGATGTCATACAAGGAGACACCAAATAACTCTTTGCTCTTGTTCCTTAATAACCAGTCCTCATTAGTGCCTGCGATCAATCTGAGCTCTCTGAACCATTCATCACAGAAACAAACAGGGAAAGGTTGAGGAGTGCTGCCCTTCACATCTGCCCAGACAGCAAGAATATTTTTATCCTATGCATTATCCAGGTCACCTTATTTTTATTTGACTTCATTTTCCATCAATGACATTTCTGTTCCTCAGCATGTACTCTAAGTGCTTGTGCGAATTAACTTTTCTTCACTTTGGCTGCATTGTCTTTGCTATGAAGCCCTAACGCTATGCACCAGACCACAGCACAAACCTACTCAGAGCTGCACTTAGCCATACATATTATGAGCTGGCTCCCAAAGAGCAAATGCCAGCCGTGCATCATTTGTGCTGATCACACATCACCATGGTAGTCTTCTGAAACATCTTTTCCGTGCTCATGTAAATAGTCTAAGGAAGGAGACACCTTATTGCTCTCATTCAAGCACAGTATTTGCATTTTTCTGCTACAAGGCTGGGTTTGTCAGTCTACCATGAGTGAAAACATTCAGTATCATGTTGAAGCCACTAAACCGTAATCTGATCATTACTCTGCTTCCTCTATTTGTTGTTTTTGATTAGATGCCAGACTTCATTTATGTAATTCATAGTCTGGAAATTAAATTAAAAGGAAGCCTTGTTGCTTTTCTTTCCTCATCCATCTCTAAACTTGAGTGATATTTTTATAGTTTGAATATAATATATGTGAAGACTTTCTATGAATCATGATAAAGATTATTTTGCTCATTTGAGGGCACTCTATTCTTAACATTATTCCCTCCTAACCTTACATGCTTGCACATTTCCAAGTTGTTTTTTCATATAAATAAATAATTACTGCCTGAAGACCTAATGGCTTTTTGGAACTGAACATGAGCTTCTTGCTTCTTTAAGATGCTCACATCCTCCCAAACACCCATAGATGCCCTATATGATACTTACACTTCATTTTACTACTGAAGCACATGCATAATATGCATTGTCTGTCTGTGCACTGAAATGTGTGAAGGAGACTTCTAATCCTGGGAGTAACCCTATGAATGAAGTAGTGTTAGGGCACAACCTGGTCCCACTGTTTAAAAACTGGCCCCAAGCGGCCATGAGACTAAAAAAAGAGGTAGACAGATTCGGAATACCACTAAGCATAATTTCTTGCAGGACTGACTGACAGAAGTGTGGTCCTGGGTAGCAGTAAGACCACGCTGATTCCTCCAATTTGGGTAAGAAGAAGGGATACATATATTGGTCAGTACAAAAGTGACTTCATCCTCACCAAAATGTATCTGGTTTATCTTAAGCTAATATCAAAATGTTGAGTACATTCCTGGCACCAGGGTCCATTTGGCAAATGCCACAGATGATACTAATGGTTTTGTCCATCTATAGTCTGCTGGGAAACCACAGGGAAATCTGACTAGGTTACTCTGGGGCAATCACAGAAGTTATGATCCAAGTGGTTGTGGTCATGTCAAGCTGTATCTATACAAGTAGTATTAACTATACTTACTCCACAATTTAAAAAACAAAGTTCAAAGAGATTCTTCTCAGTCACCTGATACCAGAATTTTAAGTTAAAGTCAACACTTTTGATTGCATTTGGTTTAGAGTTACCAACTCTTCTTACACTCTTTTTCTATCTCTGTATTACTGTTAGATTATATGTGAGTGTATGGAGTATTTAGATTATTACATACTACTATTATTATTTTTGGCATTGAAACTGAACCTCAGAGAGGCCAAATGACTTATCCAAGATCACACAGCCAATAAATAGACAATATTCAAACTCAATAGTAACTGCTTTGATGTTTCACTATAACATACTACCTTTTGTGTTCACATAAAAAGAGTAACCAAGATACAATTTCACACTGTGAAGGAACAACAAGTTTTAATGCATCATTCATATAGATTAATTTTCTTCATGCATAGTAAAAAGCAACTCAGTTCAGTTTATTTTTCATAAGTGATTTACTCATGGTTGTGATAGGCACATGTGGTAAATTCAAGTATTTAGAGATTGATCAAGGAAAAAACAGGCCATAAGAAGCCATGCCATAGAATACGCTTTACTGAGTGGCTCTTAAGACTGACTGCAAGAGAGGGAAGTTCCTCTCAGCAAGAACACTTCCAAAGACATAGCAGAAGTCCATCACTCAGAGGAGAATAGGACAAGGAACTTGCATGGGGAGAAGAACAGGGAGAGGGGGTTTACCTGTCTAGGTGATACCAATCAACCGGGAGAGGGGGCTTACCTGTCTAGGTGATGTCTAGGTGCTCCAGGTCAGAAGACTCAAAGGGCTGCAGGGTTTGGTGTCTTAGAGCTAGACTTAGTCTTATGAATGTTTAGCAGATGTTGGGTGCAGATTCACAGGCTATGTGAAACAGTCAGGCTCTAAATGACTAAACATATGCTCATTGGGGCTTTATTTAAAGCAATTGCATGTGTAAGAAATTGAGTTTGGTACTAGCTAGCCATCGAGTGTGCCATGAATAAGGAAATAACACAAGGATCAGTTTAGGCTAACACACCAGGGCCACCTTTAGCCCATTTATATAAAAATACACAAATCTCTCAATAATAGACTCAATCTCATTAACCTGTAAAATGGAAAAGAATAATAGTTAAATTCATGAGCTATCCTCCTGTTTATATTTTTAATAAATAAGCTCATAAATTCTGCCCTGATTTCAGTCTACACACAGAAAAGAATAACTGCCTAGTTTCACAAGCCCTGTAATTTCTTTCACCAAATCAGCTAGCACCAGAAAGCAGACAGACCCCATTTACTGAAAAAACTGGTGTGTAAACTGCAGAACAATCTTGGATTTTTTGATGTCTGTGTCTTGTAGCCTCCATTCTGTCTTCACCATTTTTCCCAAATGGAGTGGAGATAATGGACTGAATTATGGATCCTAGCTTTTTGGCCAACTGTTGCTTTCTTAAAATATACATAAAGTAGCCTGACCACTGAGAACTCAAGAAATTTTACAAAATAGCTGTTTACAGGAAAACTCCCTAGCCTCGGGTTTAAATGATTATTCATAGTCTTAGCTTATGCCCAGAATTTTAGGCATATTTGCTGAAATAGTTCCATAAAACTTTAGTATTAAAAGGCCTAAAAGTAATGTTAGGCCAGTTCCCTCAGTTTCTAGAGGGGAGTGAATGATTTCCCAAGGTAACAAAGTTAGGTGGCAACCATCAATAAACTAGAAGTCAGAGTCCTGAGCTCAGAATGAGGTCTCAACTTCCATTAAGCCACACTACCCACTTTAAACATCCTTCACAGTTGATCTTGAGCCAAGAGAAGATTCAATAGACGGTGGGTGGTAAGAGGCTTGGTACTCCTATGTGCTTTTAGGATGCTGATTCTTGTCAGACTGAGCTCCATATAATACAAAAGACAGAAAGCAACATTGTGAGTAAATGATTGACTGATAATAATATCTAAACACTGCTAACACAGAACCTTTTTTTTTTCCACCCCCACTGAAAAACTGTAATCCTAGCAGCTCGGGAGGCTGAGACAGGAGGCCTGGATTTTGTGATGTTCAAAGCCAGCCTTGGCAAAAGTGAGCCACTAAGCAAATCAGTGAGACCCTGTGTTAAATAAAATACAAATTAGAGTGGGGATGTGGCTCAGTGGTCTAGTGGCCCTGAGTTCAATCTCCTGGTATCAAATAAATAAATAATGAGTCGAGCTATTTCTTTTATCGAAGATCTGATCTTGGTTTTAACCAAAAGACATAGGATTTTTTCATCTCAGTTTGTTCTGAATTTTTAGATAACTTTCAATCTGCATGATTAAATACTGGAAATTTCTGAGGAAATGCCATTACAGACTGAAACATTCCATTTGCCACAGAGTGGAAGAAGGAAAAGGATTTCTATTTGCTGAGTTATTTTCACCAACCAGATTCTATTACAACGTGTCAACAATCAGACCTTTCATTCTACTCAAAGGAGCTTTTTTTCCTGAAGTTGGGGATCATCGTACATGGGATGAGGAAAAATCAAAGACATTTGGCCAAATGCATTAGTCATGTTCACAGAGCCTTTATTAAAATGCTTCCAAAACTTACTAGAGATAGAAGTCCATCCGTTGATAATTAGGAATTTTAAAAAGAAAGCCTTCCACATATGTATGTAGTGTAAAAATAATCCCTTGCATAATTTATCATCTGTACGTATTTACACTGATTAATGAACCTGCAAACCTAAATGAAAATTAATCAGAAGTTATGAAATAGAACGTGAAATAATGGCCATATTAAAAACTTTTTTGTCTTAATGTCTTTATCTAAAAGAAGAAAGAAGAAGAGGAGGAGAAAGAAGAAATGTGTAGTGAAAAGAGCCCCAGACCAAAAGATCTGAGTCCTGCTCCTAATTCCAGTACTTATTAACTTTGCAAATTTAATAAACTCTCCAAGCCCATATCTATCTCTGCCACTCTCTCAGGAATACTGTTGATGAGTGTGACTGGGAGATTGTCATGAGTCTTCCAGACATCAGGCACTGCCTTTGTCCAGTCATTCAGGGAGATGTGACTGCTGTGCAGGATTTGCCAGAAATGATCTTCACCTGGGGTTTCAGCATGCACGGCATTCTGGGGAAATGACAAGTCTGGTCATACCAGATGAATTTGCACCAAGCATGTTTCCAAAAACGGCTCCTGTCCATCACAAATCCACACCCAAAACAATCGTCTTTCATCCAAAAACATAATTAACAAAACAAAACACTCCATAGACAATTTGGATACACCAATCTCCTTCCTGCTCTCTGCCCAGAGACTTGGATGAAGTATACTTACGGCTAAATGCAGCTATAAGAGTAGAGCTAATTAACAAGAATATTTTCTGGATAAAGTAAGTGATAAGGTCCTAGGAATTGCTGTTCAAGATTCATTATGCAGATTGAGGAATTCACAATAGCATAACAAGGAATGGGATAAAGGGTACAATGGATTAGTTTCATTGCCTAAAAAATATAACATTTTTATTAAAATAACTGTCTCTAAAATTACTGTGGCCATTTCTAATTTAAATTCTTTCAAATGTGTTTCACTCTTCACTAAACACTTTAGAAAAGTGTTATGAGTTCATGATCTTTTATTGCATACCGAGAACTTCTACAAATAAGGTAGGTCTGATACAATTTTGACCTTTCCTTAAAGTAAACCTATCATTTTCAAATGATCTGAGAGAAAATCTGAAGTGTAGAAAAGAAAAAAAAATACATACAATGAATCTTTTGAGTGAAATAGTCCTTGCTTTATTCAGTCAACAAAGGTTCATTTTTGCCTTCCTAACCATTTCAGGTATCTGTTTCACTAGGGTTAGCACAGTTCCCTATGTGTTGATGTTTCCTGATCAAATTTAAGATAAAGGCAGAAAAAGGTTGTGCCTGGGCACAGCTGCAACACACAGCGTGAAATGGACCCAGCAGAGTGGCCTAGTCACCAAGAGCAGCCGGCACATACCAAATTGCCAGTGATTAATGCATGACGCACCAACTAGATAGTCTAATTAAATAACAGTGGTTAATTACTAATTAGTATGTGACTTATGTAAATAGAAGCACTTAGACTTGTCAGATGTTAAAAAGAACATTGAAAAAAATCAAAGCTCTGTCATTTCAATGATCTATTTAAAAATGATGGATCAGAAAGGTTTTCATGCTATCATTGGTCTAGCCAAAGCACAAAAGGAATAACTTGTTTTTATCTTTCTAAAATTAATGTCCTCATTCTATGTAAGTAATAATGTTACCTTTGATGTTAGGAAGGGGCTATAAAGCTTCAAATGGTACACTATTTTAAAATGTGCAGAAGTAGTGTATGTAGTTCCTATTATCCATTTAAGCACCAGCCCTTTGGAATATCTACTACTAATCAGCAGGACAAATTGGCTTCTCTTCCTACATGTTTATTAAGTGCATATACAGAAAGATCTGGTTTCAACTAAAAACCCCTCTAGTTAGCCAATACAGTGACAAACATCCAGAACATGCAAATCTACTGTCCATGTTGTAGGGGCTAAAGAGGGTGCCTGTAGAATCTGAGCATTGGTTTTAGAAATTATATAAGATTTGCTTTCACAACTGGGAGATTTGAGAGCTTGCTTGCTTTTTTTTGGCATCTATAGAAAAAATACCATCTGTCTCCTCGTTATCATAAAAAAGAAAGAAAAGGAAAAGCTTGATGTGGCATCATGATGCCAACCTTTACTTTGAATGATTCATCATCTAACACACAGACACACACACACACACACACACACACACACACACACACACACAAAGCTGCATAAATAATGTTTTCTCTTTTTGCAAAAAGTAGGTGAATATACCACATGTATATTCCTACATAAGATCAGGTCAATGCCCATCTTTACTCAACACTTCTCATAACCTCACACACACAAACCAAAAAAATCCATTAACAATATGAATAATACTTTACCTATCTCCTTAGAGTGATAGTGACACATTTTCTTCCTTAAAACAGAAACCCATATAGAAAAGAATATTCTGAAATCACTTTACGACACACTCACCAGAAAGGCTTAAGGATGCAGGTCCCATTGCATAATTCATCCATATGTGGCCAGAATAGCACCCTCAATCAGAACCATCCTGGATGCTTATGTAAAATACATTTACCTGAGTCCTGCCCCACACCTCTGGGAATCTGTATTTTTGACAAGTACCCTCAGGTGATACCAATGGGACCTGAATCATGAAGGTGGGCTGTGGTTTCTGGGTGCTCACCTAAGACTTTGACATGCACACACCTGCAGGCACTATGCTCACTATTTACCTCCACCTCCATCACCACTACCTCTGAGACAGGAAATGAAATTGTGGTTTTCTACTACTACTACTACTACTACTACTACTACTACTACAGAAGAAAGAGAAGGTTGGCAATCAAGGTGAGAAATTAACTCACTAGCTATGTTTAGTTTCCTGTCTTGTTTAAAATAATCATTGATCGAAATATACAGTCATGTAGTGAAAGCTCTAGAGAAAAAAAATATTGGATAATTGAAATACAGTGATTAAGTTAGGAGAAAGGAAGTAGAAGAGGGAAGAATAATAGGGAAACTGTTTCTAGGTAGTGGAAAAAGGTTATCATAGCCATGGGGATGGTCCCATTCCCAATGAGGAAGTGAGCTCTGTGAATTCCTAAAACCAGATCTGGGGAGAACGATGCTGTAAGAAATCCCCTTTGCTAGCCCAGGACTAAGAAGAATGCCTTCACCCAAAGGTGGAATTTGGCTGGACACCAGGCTGTCTTTGAATAGGAAAGAAGCAAGAAATACAGAACAGCACCAGGTAGAAAAGCAGAAGTGGCAAAGACAGTGGCCATTAGAAATCAAAAGAAGCTTAGAGGACTCCAGGAGAAGGCAGGACCTTAGGAACACCACCCTACCAAAAAAAAAAAAAAACCTGGGAAGAGAGGGATGTGCTATCATTCTAGTTAATGGAGGTGCTGGGCAGATTAACAGTTCATTCCTGCATATTCTTATTTTGTTCTTGTTTTTGAGGGATGGAGATTGTCAACTTTGTAGTATTTCCAAGCCAGTAAGTCTCTGGAATTAAATTTGCCCTCCACCTTTAAGAAACATTCTATGTTTAGATTTTTTTAAATCCATTTTTATCTAAACTGGCTGTATAGTTTTAGTAGGGGCATATAGGGGTATTATTACTTTTGTTACTGTTGACTTTTATATGACAAACCTGACTTATGTTGTATATTTATATATTTTATAGTATTTATTGGGGATTTAGGAACATACTACTATTTATTCCATTGTTTCTATTAAAAAAACACCTTCTGAGTTCTGAAGAAGTAATTTATGAACAAATTTGGGGATCAGTATAGATAGGTAGTTAAAGATTCCCTGTACAACTAAATTCTGGCAAGTTCTATCGCCTATGGAGAAATTATGGTTACAAAAGTTTATCTACAGTGCCCTCTCGTGGTTTTAAATCTCATCTCAACACAGACAAAAAGATCTCTGAGCAAAAGATTTTCCATGAGATGAATGTATGTAATTATTTAAATCTTGGAACCATAATATCTGAGTATTTTAAATCTGGAAAATATTAAGATATTGTTTGAGCTTATTATGTAGTCAAAAATTAATCACTATTCACTCGATCAAGACACAAAAGGAATATCTTCTTTGGGGAATCAATAAATGGAGGCCTTTTTAAATTAAGGACATTCATGGGGAAACAATAATATGTGATTTAAGAGGTTCTTTTATAATTTGAATATTCTTTTTCATTTTTTTAAGTCCATCTTTCCCTTTCTCAGATGAGGCATTGTTCTTGAACAGATCGTATAGCTAGTCACAGAGTAATAACAGCCAAAGGGGAAAAAAAGGTTTTTCCCATGGTAACTTCATCCTGTGTGTAAAATCTCAAATCTTTGATTTATACATTATTACTGTAGACACCCAATTTCTTTTTCCTTCTGAACTGGGTTACTTAGGTTTTTCATATGCCTCTGAAAAAATAAAATACCCAACTTGAGGCTAATCATGGGAATTATTGGAGGCTGTTTGCTGTTCTCAGGCTAGATGCAAGGTAATTTACCTTAAGCTTAATTAAATCATATTATTTTCTCATACTCACCACAGGATTTCACAGAACAGGAGGGAAAATACAACCTCAAATAGAGGTTGTAAAAAAAAAAAGAAATCAGAGTAAGGAGAACATAGAAAACAAGAAAAGTGTCAACATAAAAGCACCACATTAAAGAAACAAAAAATAGTGGTAACCAAAAGATGGAAATGCAAGTGTCCATCTTCTTTGCTGTGACTAGATGATTAGCCACAAAGTAAGGGAAAGTATACACAGTGGAATTGGGTAGTATAACATGCATTTTGAACATGCATAGACCTACTTATACCTATCAAGTAATATGAGTTTAGCAAGTTGGCAATAGTACAGTATAGAAGTTTTAAAATGCTGCCTCAGAATCAGGGGCACCACATCACCTGAGAACTTGTTAAAAACTCCCAGGATTTACCTCATATTGCTATCTGAAGCTCATATTCTACTTGAAAGAAAAAATTACAGGAATCATGTTCAAAGCACTCTCAGTGGCAGAGGAAAATGATTCTGGACCTGAACCACAAAGAACTGGATTCCAAGAGGCTGCCTCAGCCCATCGACCTCCCTTGGCCTTTCTGCCTGCAGCCCATTCCTGCACAACGTTTCTATGCCGTGGGGGACACAAGGACTTCTGAACTTGGTTTACCATCTCTACTCTTCACACAATGTGGTCTTCCGTTCTTTAAGGTCCACTACCATACCTGAGGTGTCTATTTTTCTCCCTATGCCAATCCTCTGAAAGGTTGATGGGTTTAAAATCCTTTCTCAATTTCAACTTTCCAGTCCAGCATGTGAGTTGCCACAGTGTCCTAGCATCAAGGGAAAAAAAATTAACAAACTGAAAACTCAACAACCCTTCTTTTCTGTCAGTGGAGTAAAGTCACAGGGCACACTAGTGCACCAAAAATTAGAAGCAGGCAGGTGAATACTGAGAATCACAATTTACCAGAGCATAAATCCAAGAGTTCAAATCCGTACAGGAACCAATGCTGGAGGTATGGAAAGAAACCTGAGCTTTCATTTATGTACTGCTGAAGGCTCTGTGTGGACAAATTTTACAACAGGGGTGGGTTCAATCATGGAGGATGTTATGGTTTGCATCTGAAATGCCCCAAAAAAGGGTCGTGTGTTGAAGGCTTGGTCCCCAGTGTGGCAATGTTCATAGGTGGGTCTTTTGGGAAATCATTAAGTCATGAGGACTTTGATCTCATCAATGGATTAATCCACTGATGGGTTAACAATTAAATGGATTTTTTGGAGGTAATAGAAACTGTAGAAGGTGGAACCTAACTAAAGGGAGTGGATCTTTTGAAGTATGACAAGTATCTTGTTCCTTGCCCCAGCCCTTTAATATTTATTTATTTATTTATTTATTTATTTATTTATTCATTCATTCATTCATTTGGTACTAGGGATTGAATCTAGAGGTGCTTAACCACTGAACCACATCACCAGCTCTTTTTAATTTTTTTTTTAAATTTATGACAGGGTTTTGCTAAGTTGCTTAGGGCCTTGCTAAGTTCCTGAGGCTAGCATTGAACTTGAAATCCTCCTGCCTCAGGGGGAAAAATAAGTGTGAAGAAACAAAGACTTCCTTAACAAAAGAAAATAATAATAATTGTATATATATATATATATATATATATATATATATATATAGAGAGAGAGAGAGAGAGAGAGAGAGGGGGGGGGGAGGAGAACGAGGTGGGGGATTTGTTACCAGGAGACCTATCTTTCAAAAAATATTAACAGTTCTTCAGAGAGGAAAAATAATAGAGGTAAAATAAATGAATCTACATTTAAAAAAGAAGAACATCAGTGAAGAAATAAATGATGGTAAAAATGAAATATTTATTTGTCTTATGTTTAATTAATCTGACTCTGACATAAGTTTGTTTGTAATAATAGCACCAGAGGGAGGAAAAGATGGAAGATGGAGAGGTAAAGAAAAGTGTACTATCCAGTTGCTCTGAGGTTTGTGATTCAAGGAGCAACAGTATTAATTCCCAGCAAGGTAGGTAACAGAAAATTTTCTGAAATTCAAAATTCTAGAAAATAGAGACACAAAAATTTGTCTGCTTTGATCATTGGACAGGAAAGAAAACCTTGGAAACCCAGGTGGTAACACTAGCAGTGCCAGTTCACCATAGAGGGGAAAGGTGACATAAGCAGAAAGAGAAAAACTATTGGAACAGGAGGTATGGAAAGAAACCTGGCTTTAATTGATGTACTGCTGAAGGCTCTGTGTGGGCAAACAGAGAAGCAGTCTGATTTTAAATGATCCAGAAGCAGCTCAGCAAATTGATACGTGAATAAAAATCCACTGGTGAGCAGAAGCAAGTAGCCATGTTGAAGCAGTCATGGGGCAGCCTTCTGCTGAGGGAGGCCAACAGCTCACAACAAGTGTTATCTGACTGTTCTTGCATACAACAGGTAGGGCATGAATGAAATAAACGGAGAAGGATTGCACCTAAAGGGATTCAGGTTGGAGATACAGTCATGAAATTAGCCAGAAAGAATGTGAAACCAGACATGTGGTCACATTTGCCCCCAGGTTCTCATCCAGGAAGGCCACATTTGTGTATGAAACCTGTGAAGGGTTGGTTGTTTTGCCCTTTGAATGGAGTTCTTGGGAGGCCCCCAAAATCCAGATGACCAATAGAGATCAGCATCTTCCCAGGAATAGAGTGTGTTAAGCTTTTCTGTCTAGAGCAGATATCAATTGACAAAACTCCCAACTCCAATCAAATCTAAAAACAGCTACTGGAACTTCACATTAAGAACTTTGCATCAGCCCTGCCTTGGGAGTATATCTATCTAGTCTGTCCAGACAAAACTCCAATTATCCTTCCTGTCCCATTCTACCTTATACTGGTGAGAAGAAAAGATGAAAGCCATTACAAACAATTTAGATTCTAGGACATTCCAACAGACAGTTTAGTGAGCAACTCAATGAGGAAGAGTTCAACAATCCCCACCCATTGCTCCCCCTAAAGAGTACACAGCCAAGCTGGGTGCAATGGTGCATGCCTGCAATCCCAGTGACTTGGGATGCTGTGACAAGAAAATTGCAAGCTCAAGACCAGCCTCTGCAATTTAGCAAGGTCCTAAGCAACTTAGACCCTATTTCAAAATAAAAATTAAAAGGGCTGGGGATATGGCTCAATGTAAAGCACCCCTGGGTTTATTCCTTAGTACCAAAAACAAAAACAAAAAAGTAGCCAAAGAAGAAACAGGAAGAGGGACAATATGACATAGGCAGTGAACATCCTTTCTTCTGAACAGTTTGGCCACCTCAATCTCCTCATTTTTCATTTTTCCTTGTCCCCCTACATGGAGTGTGTGTGGGTGTGTGTGGGTGTGTGTGTGCGCGTGTGTGCGCACAAGCATACAAGCACACACATTCTTGCTGTTCCATTTTGCTCATATGTATATATATGTAAATTATAGAGAGAATATGTATTTTCATATATATAAACATATAAATATAAAATATATATTCCACAGAGCAGCCCTCACTATTATGGCAAACTCTTCTATAATGAGTTAAATCAGCAGTTCTCCATCATAAAACTGAAATGCACTGTTGGCCAAAATTAACACTTGTGTTCACTGAGCCTATGTGTTGAAGTTAAGAGATACCAACAATGTAGAACTTATTACAAAAAAAACAACAACAACAACAACAACAAAAAAAAAACATAACTACCCACCAAAGGACATCCTCACAAAAGAAGAAAAGGAATCCATCTCAACAGATGTACAAGTCTGAGACCTCTGAAAACATATGGGAACAAACAAATCTCTCCCCAAAATTTACAATCCCTCAACAAAAAAGCAAGCAAGAATGAAAGGTAATAAAATTCCAGAGACTTTTCAAATTGATTATTGAAAGTGCTAGTGAGCTAAAATAATATTTAAGAAATAAATTAAGAGAGAAAATACAGAAAATGAAATCCCATCTCAATAAATAGAGATTCTGAAAAAAAAACAATTAGAACCCCTGGAAACATGAATTAAAAAATTAAAAAATAAAATTCATTTAAAAGTATCATTAACAGGTTAGATTACATAGAAAACAGAACTTGGAACTTGAAAACAGGATATTTAAATTGGAACACTCAGTATGCAGTAAATAAAAACAGACTTTAAAAGACCATAATAGAATATACAAGAACACAAGGATAACATTAAGAAACCAAACTTATTAGGATAGAAAAGGGTATAGAAATGTAAACTAATGGCATTAGGAATCTTTTCAGATTAAAAATAGCAAAATTTTTTTCCAACTTAAGGAACAAAATGGACATCCACATACAGGATGCATACAAAAGCACAAATAAACAAAATGAAAAAAGAACCTCTCCAAGATACAACATAATCAAAATGTTTGACACAAAAAAATAAGGATAGACTATTAATAGTCACAAGAGAAAAACATCAAGTCATATTCAGAGGTAAACCAATAAGGGTAAATCCTGATTTCTCAACTCAGGCTCTACAGGCTAGGGTTACTTGGAATAAGATAATTAAAGTTCTAAAAGAAAGCTGTTGCCATCAAAGATTGCTATATCCAGAAATGCTATCAATGAGAATCAAAAAGGAAACAAAAAATTTCCATGATAAGCAAAACTAAAAGAATTATTGACACTAAACCAGCACAACAGAAAATACTTGAAATAATAATACACAAAAAAACTCAAAAACAAACTACAGAATTCTCAAGTGGATGCAGCTACCCAGAAAAACAATTAAGTAAATTAAAATTAAGAATGAATTAAGTCTATGAAACAAACCAAAACCACTAGAAATAATGAATATCTCTCTATAATAACTCTGAATCCCTGAATGTAAATAGTCTCAACTCCCTAATTAAAAGACACAGACTGGCAGAATGAATGAAAATACAAGACTCAACCATATACTGTTTGCAAGAGACTCACCTTATAGGAAAAGACACCCACAGACTGAAAGTTTAAAAAAAAAAAAGATATTCCCTGCAAATACTGTTTAAAAAACAGGTAAGGTACCTATTCTCATAATTGACAAAGCATATTTCAAGCAAAAATAAGAAGAGACAAGGAAGATCAATACATATTGTTAAAGAGAACAATCCAACAAGAAGATATAATGATACTAAATATCTAAGTTTCAAATCTCAATGCACTTAATTGCATAAAACAAATACTTCTTGACAGTAAGTCTTAGACCCCTAAAGCATAACACACCCCTATTACCAATAGACCAGTCATTTACACATAAAATCAGTAAAGTATTTCTGACCTAAATAACACTATACATCAAATGGACCCAATAGACATCCATAGAATAGTTCATATAACAACAGTTGAATATACTTTCTTCTCAGCAACTCATAGAATGTTTCCCAAAACAGACCATATTTTAGGTTAAAATGCAAGTCTTAGTAAATACAAAAAAAAGAGATATTAACCAATGTATCTTATATGGAATAAAATTAGAAATAAGCAGCAAGAAAAATAATAGAAATCACATAAACACATAGAGATTGAACAATAATCTTCTAAACCAGGAATGGATCATGAAAAAAATAAGAGTAGAAGTTTTTAAAAATTCCTACTTTAGCAACAAGAATAGGGATACAATGTACCAAAATCTCTGGGACCTTATGAAAGCAATTTTAAAAGAAAAGTTTATAGCATTAAGTGCCTTTTAAAGAGAAAGTTCAAAAAAAAAAATCTAATGCAACATCTCAAGGAAGTAAAACAGCAAAAACAAACTGATTTCAGAACCAATAGAATACAGGAAATATTTAAGATCAAAGCTAAAATTATTGAAATAGAGAATTTAAAAAAAAATACAAAGGACCAACACAACAGAGTTGGTTCTTTGAAAAGATAAACAAGATTGATGAACTCCTATCCAAACTAAACAAAAGAAAGAGAGAGAAGATCCAAATAAACAAAACCAGAGTTGAAAAAGGAGACCACCACAGACATTTCTGACATCCAAAGGACCATAGGATCTGTTTTGAAAATTGGTTTTCTAATAAATTGGAAAATCTCGAAGATACTGGCAAAGTTCTAGACACATATTGCTTACCAAAATAGAACTAAGAGGATATAGAAAAACTAAACAGAAAATATGAAATAATGAAATAGAAGCAGTTATAAAAAGCTTCCAACAAAGAAAAGTCAAGGACCAGATGGGTGCTCAGCTGAGTTTCACCAGAACTTTAAAGAAGAAAAAACACCAATCTTCCCCCAAATTATTCCATAAAATAGAATGGGAGGATGCACTTCCAAATACATTCTATAAAGCCAGTATCACTCTGATATCAAAAACAGATAAACATTGGGGCTGTGGCTCAGCAATAGTGCACTTGCCTGACATGTGTGAGGCACTGGGTTCAATTCCCAGATCACATGTAAATAAATAATATAGAGGTCTATAGAGATATAGATAGATAGATAGATAAATAGATAGATAGATAGATATAGATATAGATATATATATCGATACACACACACACACACACACACACACACACACACACATACACAGAGAGAGAGACAGAGAGAGATAAAGACACATCAAGGAAAAGAAACTCAGACCAACATCGCTGAAGAACATAGATGCAAAAATCCTTAATAAAAATATTATCAAGCCACATTCAAAATGAATTAAGAGATTATACCATAATCAAAGTTGAATTCATCCCAGAGACACAATGTTGGTTCAATATACATAAATCAATACATGTAATTCATCACATGTATAGAATCAAGTATAAAAATTACATGGTCAATTCACAGATGCATAAAAAACCCTTTGAATAAATTTAGCATCCATTCATGTTAAATACACTGAAGAAAGTAGGGATTGAAGAAACTTACCACAACATCATAAAAGGTATATGCAACAAACACAAAGCTAACCTTATACTGAATAAAGGAAAACTGAAAACATTTCCTCTAAAATCAGGAACAAGACATGGATGTCTACCTACTCTCACCACACCCATTCAATATAGTTCTTGAAACTCTAGCAAGAGCAATCAGGCAAGAGAAGAAATCAATGGAATATTAATAAGGAAAGAAATCAAACTATCTCTGTTGTTTGTTGATGACCTAAAGGACCCAAAAAAATTCTACCAGAAGAATTCTAGATCTGATAAACAAATTAAGCAAATAATAGGATATAAGATCAACATAGAATAATTAATAAATTGCCTACACTCCAATAATAAATGTGCAAAAAAAGAACCAAAAAAATCCTTAGGAATAAATCTAAGAAGGTGTAAGAACTTTACAATAAAAATTATAAAACACTGAAGAGATAAATTGAAGAAGGCATTAAAAGAAAGACCTACCCTCTTCATGGATAGGCAGTTAATATTAGAATGGTCATATTACCAAAAATAATCTACAGATTCAATACAATCCCCAGAATAATACCAATGATATTCTTCACAGAATTATAAAAAAACAGTCCTAAAATTTATGTGGAAGAATTAAGACCCAAAATTGACAGAGCAATTCTGAGTAGCGAGGATGAAACAGGAGGCATAACAATACTTGATCTCAAATTATACTACAGTCTTATAGTAACAAAAACAGCATAGTAGGTCATAAAAACAGATAAGAAAACTAATGTTATAGATTAGAAGACATAAAGACAAATCCACATAAATACAGTCAGCTTTTCCTTGATAAAGTTGCCAAAAGCATACACTGGATAAAGATAGGCTTTTTAACAAATAGTGCTGGGAAAATTGGATACCCATATGTAGAAAAATAAAACTAGATTCCTACCTCTCATCCTCCACAAAAATTAATTCAGTATAGATCGAAGGCCTAGGAATTGAACAGAAACACTGCAACCACCAGGGGAAAAAAAAGGGTCAACACTCCAATATATTGGCACAGTCACCAACTCCATTTGTAAAATTCTTAAAGCCCAAGAAATAAAACAAAGAATCAATAAGTGGAATGGCATTGAATTAAAGTGCTTCTGCATAGGAAAGTAACAGAGTATAAGGAAAGAACCTACAGAATGGTACAAAATCTTTTCTAGCTTCTCTTCCAACAGGGAATTAATAACCAAAAAACACAAAGAACTCAAAAAACTGAACACCTAAAAAAAAAAAAACTAATAATCCCCACTCACTAAATGGAAAAAATATCTGAATAGACATTTCTCAAAAGAAGAAATACAAATTGCCAATAAATATATAAAAAAATGTTCAACATCCTTAGCAATCATTAGATGCAAATCAAAATTATAGTGAGATTTCATCTCACTCTAGTCAGAGTGGCAATCATCAAGAATATAAACAACAATAGTTGCTAGTGAGAGTGTGGGGGGAAAAGATACACTTATATATTATTAATTGGACTTTAAATTAATACAACCACTTTGGAAAGTAGTATGGAGAGTCCTCAAAAGACAAAGAATGGAACCACCATGTCACACAGCTATCCTATTTCTTGGTATTTGTCCCAAAGAACTAAAATCAGCATACTACAGTGATAAATGCACTCCAATATTTATAGTAGCACAATTCACAATAGGCAACCTCTGGAAACAGCCTAGATTCCCCTCAACAGATGATTAAAGAAAATGTGGTATATCTACACAATGAAGTTCTACTCAGCCAGAAAGAAGAATGAAGTTATATTACTTGCTGGTAGATGGCTGGAAATGGAGAAAATCATGCCAAGTGAAATAAATAAGAACCAGAAAATCAAAGGTTTGAATTTTTTCTCACATGAAGAAGCTAAAGATATAAAAAGAATTTAAAAAGGGAGATCTTGCAAAAAATAGAAGAGAGGTCAATAGGTCACAGGTAGGGAAGAAGGAGTGGAGGAAAAGGGGAAAAAATGGGGAATAAAGTTGACCAAATTATGCTATGAACAGGTACCAATGCATTCTAATATAATATACCAATTGAAAATAAATAAATAGAAGAAAGGCCAATAGAGTTAAGAAAGGGAATTGAGAGAGGGAAGATGAGGGAGGAAAAGGGGCAGTACTTGGGATTTAAATAGAGCAAACTATATTATATGCATTTATGAATATGTCAAAATGAGTCCCACTATCACGTATACCTATAATGCACTGATAAAAGCATTAAATATAATAATAGCAACAATGTGTTCAATTACATTGTGTATAACATGCTTCTGTGTAAGCAAAATAAATGATAGCCATGATAAATGATAGCCATGATGCAAGGGATGGGAAGGAGGAATTAGCAACATTTTGTTATTATATGGTAATGGTGCTGCTCATGAAGCAGTACAGTGTTAACTGAGAGTAGACGTGGATTGATTGTAAGTAAATACTGTGAACTTTAAGACAACTACTACACAATGTTTTTTGGGTTTTTTTTTTGGTAAGTAGTATAATCAACATGCCAAGAAAGGAGAAATCATTGAATCATAAAATGCTCAATTTAAACTACAAAAGGCAGAAAAGGTATGGAAAACAAAAACATAGAAAAAGAGCAACAAAAAGACCCAAATATCTTTTATTATGCTAACACAATAAAAGAATCTATATTCTTGGCTGAGCCAGGACAGCCTTTTAGTCCTCACCTTTTCTTCTGTTAATATCTAAATGACCTTGTTCTATAATTCCTAAACAGCAATTTAAAGTACTGTGCTCGAGGCAGAACCACCACCTACTTGCAAAATGAAGTATGTTTTGCACCAGTTGAGATGGATTTTTGCTATAGATATTACCTTACCTATTGATTCTATGGCCCTTTGATCTAAACTTCTGACCCAGCATCATTAGTAGGAATATAGTCATTTTATCTCCCTCTTGCCCTGCACAGTACCTATCACAGAATTCATTGTGAATGACAATCTTAGAGTGGGTGCAGCCCTGGCTTTAAGAAGAGATGGGATTGGAGTCAAATCTGAGCTCTACCACTTTCTAAGTAAGGAATCTTGGAAAAAGTCAGAAAAGATAATTAATCTCTTTGAAGCTTGATTTCTTCACGTGAAACAAAGAAAATGATTATTTTGTTTTATAGTGCTGGAGATTAAACTCAGGATCACTACACCACTGAGCTACATCCCCAGCTCATTGATGATACATCAATAAGAGCAGCTGAAGAGGAGTACCCATGGAGCCTTACAGTAAAATTAGATGATGTAATACTTACCATGTACCCTACTCATACCAGGCCCTTGGCAAGCACTCAGTAAATGCTAATGTCAGAGACAATAATAATGATTTTGATGCAAAAGAGGCATAATAGTTTTCATATAGATGTTATTTTTATAATTTGAGAGGAATGGGGAGAAACAAAAAAAGCAAAGGAGGAAGCCAGACATATTTAACAAAAGAGTTAATAACTGGTCACAATTAAGTGAGGAATAGTCTAAACTTTAACAACAGGGTGTATTTGGAGAGTAGGAAGTGGGAATCTACAAGCAAAAACTCAGAAACTCAAAGGCAGAATGAGGATTGCATTAGTCAGCTTGTCATTACCATAATTAAATAGCTGAGGCAGCTAACTTCATAAAAGAAAGAGATTATTTAGTTAACTGAAGCTCTGAGAGATTATTAGGTCAGTTGCAAGGGTACAGTACCTGCATTGACCCAGTTCAGAGAAGGGACCTATAGCCAATGGCAAATAGTGGATGGCAATGATGAGATTATGTCAGTGCAGGTGGTCACATACTGAACCAGGAAGTAGAGCAGAGCAAGATCCCACAATTCCTTTCAGGGGAAGCTCCAAATGACCCAAGGACTTCCCACTGGGCCTCACCTCTTATAGATCCACACACACCCCCAATACCACAAACTTGGAGTCAAATCTGAGCTCCACCATTTTCTAAGTCTCTTAGGAGACATTCAAACCACACCCAAACCATACTAAAGATCTCCTCATTCCATTTCACATTTAGACCCCTGTCCCTACACCACAAAAAGGAAAAAAGAAATGAAATGAAAAACTAAATGTGTCATTTCTCCCATTCTTTTTATTTTGTTTTATGGTGCTGAAGATTAAACTCAGGAACACTACACCACTGAGCTACATCTCTAGCTCATTTTCAATTTTTTGATTTTGAGACAGGATCTTGCTAAGTTGCCAAGATTGGCCTGGAAACTTGAGATCCTTCTGCCTCAGCTTCCCTAGTATTTGGGTAACAGATTCGTGCTACCCTGCCTGGCTCTCGTATTCTTACTGCTCTTTATGTTTTAGAAAAACACATGAAGATAGGAGTCTCAGAAAGCTTCCTGGCATATGAATCATTATGGTGGAGAGTGCCAGCTTTTCATTTAATTACATAAAGTTTGTACCCCGGTTTGACCATTTTCCAGCTGACCTAATAATCTCTCAGAGCTTCAGTTTTCTGATCTCAAACTTCTCAAAGTTAATATCTGTGTCAGAATATTTTGTACAAAACCACAGAAATCTAACTTAAACTAGCTTCAACAGGAAGAAAGTTTACTGGATCAAGGTATCCTAAGAAAAGTTAATCAAATGAATCATGGGAGAGCCAGAGATGAAGCTCAGCATGAGGAACAATGGAACCACAGGTGCCAACTGGATATTTTTTCTGACTCCTATCTGCTCTTTGCATTGTCAATTTAATCTTCTCTCATTAAAACCAACAGATATGGCCTAGGAAAGCTCCTAGAACTTCAGCTACCAAGGAAGTTGCTATAGTTTGGATCTTGAATGTGCTCCAAAGGCCCACATGTTGAAGGCTTGGTCCCCAGGATGATGTTCTTTGGGGGAAAGGAGATGGTAAAGCTTACTGGGTGGGCTTTAGATCCTTCCAGACATTCCCTGAAAGTGTATTGTGGAACCCCAGCCAGCTATTCTTCCTCTCTCATGCTTCCTGGACAAGAAGTGAGGGTTCTGCTCTGCAGTGCACTCTTATCATGTCATGCTGCCTCCCTGCAGGCACAAAGTAACAAGGCCAACCAATTACAGACTGGAAACGCCAAAACTGTCAGCCAAATAAACATTTTCTCTTTATAACTCATCTCAGGTATTCTGTTATGATGGTGGAAAGCTGACTAACACAGAGGTCCCAAGCTAACTCTTTTTTCTGAAGAAGCATTCTAATAAACTAAGTTTGAGTAAAGTTACCTCTGATCCAACCAAATATGGCCAATGGTACATGGTTATATAAGAATATGTCTGCTCCTATTGTAACCATGGTGCAGCACAGGAGAAAACATGAACACTGGAGATACAGATATTTACTAAATTGGTATTTTTAAACCATTTACAATAATCTTAATAAAAATTAAGGGTACCAGGGATTGAACTCAGGGGCACTTGATCACTGGACCACACAGCCAGTCCTACTTTGTATTTTATTTAGAAACAGGGTCTCACTGATTTGCTTAGTGCCTCTCTTTTGCTGAGGCTGACTTTGAACTCACAATCCTTCTACTTCAACCTCCTGAGCTGCTAGGATTACAGGTGTGCACCACAGTGCCCATCTAAAATTTTAATGATGTGTTTTAGTGAAAATAGATACATTAACTTTAAGTAAAAAGTATATAAAACTCTATGTTGAATATAATCTCAACATTAAAAAGCATACTAAGTACTAAAATCACTGTAAGAAAATTCACTATAAGATTAATAGTATTTATCTTGCTTGGGTGATGAAAACATTGATAATTTTCATTTTTTTCCAAAATGTTTTAACTGCTACATATTTTTTCTAAGGGGCTGGGCTTGTGGCTCAGTGGGAGAGCACTTGCCTAGCATGTGCAAGGCCCTGGGTTCGATTCTCAGCACCACATATAAATAAATAAAGGTATTGTGTCCAACTACAAATAAAAAAATAAATATTAAAAAAGGAAACATATTTTTTTCTAAACAAGCTTGTATTGCTTTTATAATATATAAGAAAACAAAGAAAGGTTTCTATTGTTATTTTAATATCACCTACATTTTTCAGATTAAATTCTATAGTACCTAAGATTCAAATTCATGCCCTGCTCAGTTTATAAACTTAATAATGTCCAAGAAACTGAGACAAGAGTTCTATATGTTTTCTTGTAACTTCTATAGGAATTATGAAAATTAACTGGAAATCAAATGTGCTTATTTAGAAATAGAAGTATAGGAGAAAGTTTTTGGAGATCACAGACTAAGATCATATAGATTAATTTTTATAGTTGGTTTTTTATCATGTTACCATTATTACTTCAGTGATGTTGGGATTGCTGGTCAATTTTCTTTTATATACTATGACTTCTGATCATTCAGTATTTCATAGTTCATAAAAGGGCCAGATCATTAACTAGTACTAACTAATGTGAGGACAACTATTAGTGATGTTTTCACTTTTTGAAGGTTATTCAAGCTCTTCAAAGAGAGTGGGTAGGGAGTACCAGTTTACCTGGAAACAGTAATCAGTCCCTATGTAAAAAAAAAAAAAAAAACTGATTCATCTTCAATCAGCTTTTAGAAGATACCAGATTTTACAAAAAGTATGTAAGGGATGCAGGACAGACACAAAGTTTAGAGGACAATTTTGTAAACTGTGTGACCTTCAGCAAATTCCTTAATTTCTAGAGCTTCAATTTTCTCACCTACAGTAAAGATACTACATCTAACTTATAACAGGGTTGCTATATGGATTAAGCAAGGAAACCATATGATCAACTCATGCTGGGTTTAACACACAGCAGGCGCTCATCAAAAGTTCAATCTCATCACAAATCCTGTTCTTCCCCCTTTTCCCCAACCCAACAAGGACCATGTTTCTTCAACATATTGTGTTGGATAAGTAAATGCAAAACATGATTTTCCTTGAGCATACATATTCACTAAGATAAAGGGATGATTATAAGCCTTTAAATTCATTAAAAAGGAATAGTAGCTATAAAGTATTCTGCTAGATAAAAATGGAAAAAAAAAACATATTGTTGAGAGCCACAGCTGAAGGGGCCCCAGCAAACTTTCAGACTGCCAGCTGATGATTGGCTCACAGCGGCCCCAGCAACATCTAGCTGATTGGCTCCTCTGCAGTGATGCTCATTGGGCTGTCTCCCCGCCCTTTCAGACTATGGAGCTGCTCATTGGGGGACTTTTTTGGCTCCGCCCACATGACCTAGCCAATCGGCCTCAAGAGCAGGAGGATTGTGGGAGGTGGAGAGGCTTGTGCTTGGGAGAGAGGCTTGTGGGAAGCCGGTGGTGGCAGTTGGGCTCTGAGGGTTTTTCCTGAGGAGCTGTTTTGTTTGGCGTGTGTGGTTCTAAAAATAGAGTTAGTTTCTTTTGACAAGTGGCTCCTGAATTGTGCCCAGCCAGACTGTGGCACATATGAAGTATTTGGACAATGTAACTATTGCTAATGTCCAAAATCCTGGTCCTTACTACTGTTTCATTGCTGCTTCTTATTTGTATATTCATTTGTTTCTAATCTTCAGTTCTTAAAGATTAGAGACTATACAAAAGGTACTCCATGGAAAAAACATTTACACATCAAATACAAAATTTAAAATTGACCTAGAAAACTCTTATTATAATGAAGGACCAAAATATGTGAAGATAAAGAGATATCAAGTTTTACTGAATCGTCATATTCGGTTACCAAACATTTTGAGGAATCTATTGTTAATACACATAACCCCATTCCTCAGATATGCAACACATTGCCTTATTTCTAACAGGAAAAAGCACAAAAATGCCAACCTTTTTTGACAGCTCATGAGACCATCCACAAACATGATGGTCCCTCCCAAAGAAAGACAAATATATTTATAATACTTGGCAGTGTTTTATTTCAGGTAGTTAATTCACTCCAGAAGACAATTACACACCTTCCATGGATACAAGTCTGCCTCTGCAGGATCAAAACACCTAAATATTCTGCATTAACATCTCCAGTCTTACAAAAATATTCTAATGATAAAACTAGAGTTTTAAAAGAAAAACATATCTGAACTGTAGGTACTTTAAAGGAATTTAATGTAAACCATTATATATCTGTGGCCTGAAACAAACTAGTTGTGAATTTTTAAAAAAATCTCCTCCCCCATTTTCCCCTCACAGACTTCACCCCCTCCAACTTGTCAATGGCCCTCCTCTCAGTCCCACATTCTATTACAAAAATCTAGTGCAGACACCAGGGATCTGTGTTCTGATTGCCAGGTTTAGCAAGAGAGCTGTCATTTACATAATCTGTCCTGGAAAGAGTTAAAGATTTATTGCCTTGAGATGAGGTATATAGTACAAGTGATAATTTTAAGTGTGACAAACACCAGTTGTTTTGCATCCATTATGTGCCAGGCACTTTACATTTGTGATGTAAAGTGTCCTCAACATGCCTGCAAAATAGGTGTTATTTTAATATCCATTTTACAGATGTATACTATCTCAAGGCTAGGAACTGGCTGGATTGGGATTACATTCTGGCACCGACTCTATAATTTGATTAACTGATGCCTGAGGTTGGTTTGAATCCCTTTAATCCAGAAAGATCAAGAAAAAGACTTCAGCTTAAATGCTTCCATTTCTATGACCCTTTTTTCTCTACCTATATCATCAGGGATGATCTCTGCTTTATGTAACTTTTCTCACACTTTTTTTTTTCTGAGCCAATTATGTTACTTTTGTTCCTCGATGCTATATATCGTCATTCAACATATATGTATTTTAGTTCATTAAACATCAATCATGTGAGAATAACTGGACCCTGGAAAGGACCAGTGAGCAAGACACAGTCCTTGACCTCAAGACTCTTCAGTTTAAAAGTGAAGAGAGACAAAAAGGTTACTGTGATTGAATGTTAAAGGTGGACAGGAAGGCTGGAACAGAAATCCTTGAGAGCACCAAGGGTTCAGGGAAGACTTCCTGGAGAAGGCATATAAACTGAACCTTGACAGAGAAGTAGAACATCCCTCAAAGAACAGACATGAAAGAGGATCAGATGAAAGTGCCACTCAGGCAGGAAGTGTAGATCTGCAGACCTCGGACAGCATGTAGAGCGGGCCCACTGTCCACGTTTTAGAATTTGGAGCATGAAGAAAGAGGGCATACTTGGCATAAAGAAGCCTGCAGAGGAAGCTGGAGGCTGGATCATGGAGGATGCCGTCAGTCTCATAAGCTAATTCAGAGTGAAGCACATGAGGAGCAGTGAATTTCAAGATGGTGGCTAGCATGTTGAGACTTGCATTTTAATTCAGTTCTCCTTAGTTTCAGTGTGTGGGAAATTGGATTGCAAAAACAGAGACTGGAAACAAGGAAACCAGTTTTAGAGGCTGCCACAATAATTCAAGTGAAAATGATGATGCTCTGATTTAAGGCAATAGGTTGGAAAACAAAATATGGAGATATAATAATGAACATCTGTCTTTCTCCCTTGCACTCTTTTTCTTGTTCTCTCACATCTGTCCTTAGATAGTAATAATATTTGCAAAGCATTTATTATGCAGCAGTCTCTTTCTTAAAAGATTTATATTTGACTCATTTAATCCTCAAAAATAAATCAATTCTTCATTATGTAAACAAGCGAACAAGTTTTTAAAAAAGTAACATGGCGAAAGTTCTTGATGAGAAACGACATCCTATATACTTTTCATTTTATATAAATACTGATGTTGGGGAGGGGAGAGAGAGGAAAATCAATAAGTATTTGTGGACTGGATACAATTTTTCACCAATGGAATGAAATTTCATGGAAATTTCCCAAATATCTCAAGCAGAGACTGGGCGATGACTTGTCAAGCATGATTTGGAACAAAATCCTACATTTTTTTGTTACACTCAGAAAATCCTAAGTCCTTCCAATAACACTAATATTCCCATGGCTTTATGATTCAGTGATTTTAAAGGAGACAGAACATGATAATTAGTGGGAAAACCTCTGAGCTTGCAAGATTCTCCATGACCAAAAACATCATCACTAATCTCAATGACACTTGGGAGTCACCATGTTCCCCTCTGACTACTATTTCTGAGGTTCTCCTGGCAGGGCTCCCACATGCCTGGACAAAAGGAAGCACCCACTTATATATAGGGAGGACACTTCAATCATACATATGTCCCCAGAAATCTAATCAAAGTGTAACAGAGAGAAAGAGATATTTTATTAAATGCCTCTTTGGTCCATTTTAATTTCCTAAAGCACTGGCATGTAATAATATGCTAATTTTCATGGAAAATGTAGCAATTTAAAGTAAAATTAGAGCTATATTCTGAGGAAAGGTTGAAAATCTCTTAAATAGGGGACTGTGCCTTTATTGCTTTTCTGCTATTAACTTGCTCTGGGATTTTGAGCAAGTCTCTTAAGCCTCTCTCAGCTTCATTTGTATCTCATTTGTAAAATAAGGAATAATACTTAACAACTACCTCACAGGGACATACTGAAAAAATAATGAGCTAATGTAGATCAGCAAGATGCCTTGAGAACTTTGGATGAAAGATTCAGCATATTAAATCCTAATTAACTTTAATGAATTAAAGAGACACAAATCCTATTAAATGTATACACTTCAGAGGAATGGACTATGAAATCATAAGCTATTTAAAAACTTTTATGATGTGAGGCATGAAAACATTTAAATACAAGATCATTTTCTAAATGTTCATTCCTTTTAGATTAAAAGCCAGTAGTGTTCAATTTCATCTTCTTCTAAAACTCCAGAGGATAGCGGAATGTCCTGTGATGGTATTTTAAAAGGAAATGCAGAGTTACCTTGAAATCATTTCTGTATAATAAAATGGTACAAAGTCCAATTTCTGAAACTGCAGGATAAAAACCTCAGACACACTGGCCCCTCAATTTCCATGCTCATTCACATTTCTTAGGTGGGCTTAAGGTAGGCAGAATGTTAGCAGCTATGATAGGGATTCTAGACTAAAGGGTGATGTTCACTGCTCTGGCATCCTCTATTGCAAGCACTGCCTTTCAGAGGCTATTTTAAATCAGTTTTTCTATAATTAATATTTCCTAAGGCAGATCAGCTTCCACATTAGGAAATGTTGGCCTTGATTTATGTGCTAGTTTAAATCTTTAAAAGAAAAATGTGGGGAGGCATGTTTGTCATTTTGGAGAAATGACCTAAAATGCTACTGGAGAACTAGCATAAGATATGGTCATTATCTTATTGCATTTTGGGCATGAAGAAATAACAGAAATAAAAGTCTATTTCTTTGTGAGTTAGGAAATGCCATTGATCCAGAAGATAAGATTGATTTTAAGATCTAAGCTCCTAAATGAAAGTCAGTTATTTCAGATTTTTATTTGATCATGAAACCTCAAGCAGAAAGGAAAATAATAGTAGTTCACAATAATGATTTGGTATACAGAAGGACAGGATCTATGGAACTGGAATTCCTAACAAGAGCTCTGACATTCTTGAAGGCTTAAACAGCTAAGTATAGAATACCCTAAGTTGGGGAGAATTGTCCAGTAAACGAATACATACAAATAAAAAGAGGACCTGAATGTGATTGGAATCTGGCATGTCAGAATTGAGATCTCTGATACCCAAACTTTGTCACTTTTGCAGTTGTCAACTGGTCTTTTAAAAAAAAACTAGAGAAACCATCAATAGGTAGAATAAACTTTAGAATACAGACTAACTCTGCAGTTAAATAAAATGTGGCAGTAGAAAGATTCTAGGTCTTATTTTTATGAAAACAAAATGAAATTTCAAATACAAATATGTCATCAGGAAAGCTCAATTAAAAAATTGCCTGTCAGCCTGCTTTCACCAGCAACAGCGAGTCACATCAGCTTCTCATTCAGGTAAAGGGGATCTCACTACTTGAAATAGATTAGAGTGTTCAACTATTTGCAAATGCTCTTTAGAGCAAATTAAATATTGTCTTAAAGAACAGCATTCAAGTCTGATGTTCCAGGAAATTGAAATGCCAGAGTTAACCAGAGAAACACAGCAGCAGGCTTCTCTTTACTAAAATACATGTTTTTTTTAATAATATTTAGTTTGTCAACAGTAAAGTATTATTAGACTTTCAGTGTTCCTTCAGGATGAAGACAATATATTCTGGCCCATAAGGTCCTTTAGCATCCTTTTGGATGTAGACATAGGTAAGAGCTGGCTGTGAGCAGGTGGCTGACTTCTCTGTTTAGGATGAACCATTTATTATGAAAGCATGTCCAGACAGGTCAGGAATATGGGATGACAAGAGCCAGGCAAAACTTCAGCCCCATTAGCACCAGGTTGTAACTATCGGGTAATGATGAGTAGACACTGTGGTTACTTCCTCAACAGCCACCTTACCTTACCTGCCTTGTGCTTTGTAGCAATTGTGTGATCTGGGTGGGATGGATCCCCATGCCAAGCTCCAGAAATGGGACCAGACTTAAGTTAATCACTCCCACCTTCCTTACCACAGTGACTGGATCAAGGATTGACTGGCTCATGCCATTAGTACTCGGTGTTTCTCCTCTGGTCACTACTGAGTGAGTGATAAAGAGTTGATCCAAGGAGCTAGGTTGTGGCTCAATAGAGCACTTGCCTCGCATATATGAGGTACTGGGTCCAATTCTCAGCACCACATATAAATAAATGAATAAAATAAAGGTCATCAACAACTAAAAATAAATATTAAAAAAAGAATTGACCCAGACATAATGAAGTCTAGGGATTCTGACTGCAATTTGATAAAGAAGCTATTTCCATTTGGTCATCTGGGAAACAAAGGAGAGGCTTGGTCTTTCATCAGCCTTGTCCTACATCAGGCTGAGATCTCCACCACAGTCCCATCTCCAGTGTACAGCAATCCAATAATTGGTGAGTATCTTTCAAGTATTAATAACCAGCCTGAAATGGTGCTGTCCACACAAAAGGGAAGAGTCAAAATAGCTGACTGAGCTGAAGTCTAATCAAACCATGCCTGAAGTCCTGTTCTATATCAAGGCTCTCAGTCACTGACTTGATGAATTCCCTGTGCTATTTAAAAGGCCATATGAAATAGATGCCCTGCTACTTGCTGGTGAAACCATCCTAAAAAAATTCCTTTCTGAAATCTTCTCTAAACCTTGCAATACCTGGAACATGGTCAACCGAGAACAGACAATAAATATACAGTAGTCCTACCTTGTTCTTGGGTGATATGTTCCCAGACTTCCAATACATGCCTAAAAGTATGGATAGTACTGAACAGTACTTTGGGACAATTAATAAGTAAAATAACTCACTTTAATACAAGAATTGCAACACTACAAAAAATAGATCTGATAACCAACAGGGTTACTAAGGGTTACTAAGAGACTTAGGGTTACTTAGGGTTACTAAGAGACTAACGTGAAAGTAGCATATAGTGTGGATACAGTGAACAACAGAATGATTCACGTGCCATGCAGGTCAGAGCAAGATGGCACGCTACTTAGGTTGCTTAATAATTTATGAAATGAATTCTTTATTTCTGGAATTTCCATTTAATATTTTTGGACTGAGTTTGACTATTAGTAAAAATTGAGGAAAGTGAAACAATGGGTAAGGAGGGCTACTGTAATTCTTCTGAAATGATTCCATTTTGGAAGGAACCCTAAAATTGGATTTCTCTTTAGATGTTATCCCAAGATTCTGGAGTATTCTCCTCATTTCTGTATTCTAAAGAACTAACTTGCATATTGTATCCATTAAACATTTCTGCTTATGGTGCCTTCACTGTGACCCTTAATGTGCTAAAGAGACTAATATGTTTTTCCCCCCTAGAGACTGACAGAACAGATTCTCCAGTTCAAAAAAAAAAAAGAAAAAAGAAAAAATGGAGTAAAATGCAGTCACAGCTGTTAAAAATGGTTAGCCATAAATAATGACTCATTTTTTCCTGTGTGCTAGGTTTTAAGAATGAGAAATCTTATTTAAAGTTGGATGCATTTTAAAAGGAGGAAAGAGTGTAATTTGAGTGTGCCTAATTATTGACTACTGGTGGACATGTGGGTAAGTGCAATCAACATAAAGCCCAAAGTCTCATTTCCAGCAAACAGTCTGGTATTTCTTCTCTGTCAAGTGTTTTATCAAAGCTGCTAATAAACAGTGATATGATCTTGTTTCTGTTGGGTTTTCTGGAAGAGGAATTGCAATATAAGAAAATAGCACAGATCAGACAGTTTTAGGGATAAGGAGTAAAAGTCAATGTGAACATCTTTGAACTAGCCATAAAAATCTATTTACTGAACTCTAGGATCACTAGCGCTTCCATTCTCCCTCCTTGCCAATCTGTGCAACTACCAGGGGCCTACTCTGAGTACCGCTGGGGGTTGTGGGGGAGAGTGGTCCAGCCAAAACTGCCCAGGAGGGAGCTCCTGTCTCTGTCAGCTCTGGCTGGGCCTTGTGACCTTGGGGAAGTCTCTTAGTTGCTACGAATTTCTAGGTCCTCCCTTGTGAAGCTGAATGGCTGGCCTAGATTGCTAAGATCTGACCTACCTCTAAATTGTGACGACTCTTAAGCTGCCGCTTAATTGTACAACTAGTATCTTTGTATACAGAAAATTTAAAAATGCAACCCAACTTCTGTTAGCCATTTTTAGCCTTTTTAAAAAAGTAATTTGAGTCTTTGACCCTGTGGACAGTTCCAAGGAACCATAAACATATATAAATGCAAATGGGAAGAAAAAAAGATCCTGCCTTCCACAGTGTGAAATATGAACAAAGATAAAACCATTTCTATTTCAAATAATCACTTTGGCTGAGATATCCAGTATCATCTTGAACTTGATTATGAGATAAAAGAAATGGGACAGAGATGGCAATCATTTAATCTCTTAAGAACAGCCATTCTGAAGAGCTTTTCACTCTATGCTCAATAGATTTCTAGCAGGTTATGATCTGGCTAGAAAGAAAGCATAATGATGAGGAAAATTATGTTTTCAATAACACACGCTTTTACAGTACAAGTCCATCCACAAAGGAGGCAATAAAATGAACTCTGACCACTTTAACAGATGGCGTAATGGCTCAGTGCACAGATGTGGCCTCTCTGAAAGCAACAAGTTCATATCCTTGACTGAAGGTTTAGGAATGAGCTGAACTTTCAAGTGTAATGTAGGGAAGATTACATACTTCCCGACAAGAAGGCTGAGTGTCAGTGGGTTCAGAGGCTTGGAGAGATGGGCTGAGAGAATAAGGCTTAATGAGCTTCATTTTGCTAATGCAACAAATAGAGTTGAAGTTGAAATGCGAACTATAAACATCAAGTCATTTGTAAATGCCCTGCTAATAACACTGTTAGCCACTCTTTGGTAGGAAGCTTGCTTTTTTAAAAGCATCCTGCCTCAGAGTCAGAAAACACCAATTGTCAAATAATGCTTATTTTCTCTGAGATGCATGATGTTTTTGAGTAGAATATATTTTAAGTAATGTGTGATAGAGGAATTTTAAGAGTTTTTTGCTTGTTTACTTGTTCTTTTTAAAGGAAATTTGATCAATTAAATTTAAGGTTTATCTGGAAAAATAAATAAACCCCATGATTCAGAATGTTTTTAAAAAATAACAATGATGACAAACAAAATATAAATCCTCAGGAGTTAAAACAGTGTGATTATGACTTAGGAATCAATGAACAAGAATAGTGTCCAGAAATATGTATACAGGAATTCAGCAAAGATCAAATGAGGCATTTCAAACCAGTGGGGACAAACAGAAGTTGGGATAGATGGCTCTCTGCTTCAGGTGGAGGAGGTTCGGCCCATGGCAGAAGCAGCTCTGTGTTCAACCAAACTCTACTTTCCTCTCTTCCCAGGAATGCAGCTATAGCTCCCAGCATCTCTTACAATTTGTGTAACTGGGGATTCTGGCAATGGAATGTTTATAATGGTATACAAACAAAGAATACCCATGATTCTATCTAATTAAAAGCATAACATTTTATAGGAGGGTACAAGACCTAATAGTCATCCTAGGGACGGTGACATGGCCAATTTCTGAAAGATACTCTTATCTGGGACTAGCAATGACTCACCAGAAACCCAAGTGACTTACTCCATACATCTTCATTATAAAGATTATTTTAAAATTCTGTTAAGTCAGGTTTTCTTTTCATTAAGTGAGAATGCAGGAATTTATAAAAATTAGGATTTTTAATGGTTTGTACTTTAGTTTTAAATAATCCATTTGGGAAAATAGATTTTACATCTTAGACCATTTCTCACTGATGTGCATCACTGAGCCAATAGAAAATTTGGCTTTAGTTCAGCATAATTATAATAAATTATTTATGTTTCATTTACAACATTGCTCCTAGCATTTAAAACTTCTGGGCCTGTGGACAATAAGAAGCAGCATAAAAAGTGAATAACATTTCATAATGCAACAATTCCCTCAAATTACAAGCAGCGCCCTATTAATAAAGTCCACCTATAATCACAACTTCACACCAAATGGGATTACCATTAGGCTTTTAACAAGAGAATTTCAGTCTAAAGAGATGGAGGTTCAGAAGGCTTATACAAGCGTTCAAAAAGTTATTCAGTGCACAGAGAATGTGGACATGGCTGAACTGATCACACCCCAGGAGGATAAAACCAACAGACTCCAAGTGAAATTGCAGAGGGGACATTTGAAGATTAAAATCTGAAGGTGCGTCTTTATTTACTGGCTAGAGACAGGACTTGCTTTCTATCTCTGCGATGGTTTTCAAAGCTGGTATGGAGACAGGGCAGGACACAGGAACATTTCTGCGGGAGGTCTCACAGACTGTCTATGACATCTGGGGACCCTAATCTGGACAGGCCTCTCTCTTGCTGGTCAGCACAAAGCCTTTCTCCCAAGGAGGGTAACCATGTGCTGAAGCGGTCCCTTTTTGCCATAGCAAGTGGGGAGAGGAGATGAATCCTCAATGTTTCAGGCTGAGAACAGACACTGGCTCACTAGGGGTTTCGGTAAACGCGTAAATAGCTGAGGGACATTAGAGATGTTGTGTGTGGGGGGGAATTCTCCCTGGCCTTGAGAAGAAACTGCTCTACCATAAATTGCCACACTAATACTGATTTCAGGGATTCAAATTACTAGTCCGATCCAGCGTGACATTTTCTGCCCATTATCTAGTTTCCCCTGCCTCCAGGAAGGGCCACATCATTGATTACAGAGCATTTCAGCCACTAAAAAAAGATCATGCTCATCATTAAAGACATTAAGTGTTGATCTGTGCTGGCTAAGTGACTTAAAAGGTTCGTGCCCTTCTAGTAACAACTCGAAGAGGCTATTTCAGGATATTAATTAAACAAATTAAGTATTTACATTATGCTCAAGCACAGAGGCACAGTCACTGAGTGCCAAAGTGTAAGACAACAAAACCAAGAGATTTTCTGTGGTGGAAACTGCTTTTTCAGTTTCTTGGAAGTGGGAGCAGAGGTATACTGTTGGTGAGATGTAAATTAGCACAACCACTATGGAAATCAGTATGGCGGGTCCTCAAAAGACGACGCTTGGAACCACTATATGACCCAGCTGTACCATGCCTCAGTATTTATCCTGAAGAATTAAAGTCATCATACTGCAGTGGTTCATGCATGCCCATGTTTATAGCAGCACCATTCACATTAGCCAAACTATGGAACCAGCCTAGGCGTCCACCAACAGATGAATGGATAAAGAAAATGTGGTATAAATAACACAATGGAGTTTTTTTCAGTCATAAAGAAAATGAAATCATGGCATTTGTAGAAAAATGGATGGAATTTGAGAAAATCAGGTTAAGTGAAATAAGCCAAACTCAGAGATGGGAGAAAAGATACACTCACCATCCCACAATCTTAATGTGTTCATATGGCCATATGTTTCCTCTCATATGTGGAAACTAGAGAGCAAAAGGAAAAGAAAGGTAAAGGGATTCCATAAAAATCGATCAGTAGAATAGAGGAAAGGGACCAGGGGGAGGCAGGAGGGAAAAGAAAGGGGGAACCACTGGGGAATGACACTGGCCAAGTTATATTGTCTTATTGTGTGCATGTATGAATATGTAACGACAAGTCCCACCATTAGGTACAACTATACCGCACCAATGAAAATATGGAAAAAAAACCCTTATAAATTAAAAAAAAGTAGGGGCAGAGGCACCTCTAAATGTCTGGGAAAGAGTCTGATTTGGCAAGGCAAGTGTTTTGCCCTCCACACCCATCATGGCATCCTAATGGCCACCTGTCTAATAAAAGTCCCCCCTGTCCCAAGACATTTTCCTTCTAGAGTACAGTCTCCTTCTTGTTAAGTGGTGATCAATGACTGAGATACAACTTGGGAAATCTCTTTCAAAGACTGAAGACTAAAGGAAATAGGTACATATTCCCTAGGAGTCCCGGAGGGGCCTGATGCACAACATATTTTCATTGGCCAATGGGACACACCACGGTAAAGAAAACCTGTTTCTTTAACACTGTGACCGTTCATAAAGCTTGGACTATGATTGTTATTTGTGTTCGCCTCATCTGCTTACAAACTTGCAGTGGGCAGGGGCCGCCTACTCTGGTCCACTGTGCTCCTCCTAGCACTCGGCCCAGTGTCTGGCACATGGTAATGTTCAGTACTCACGTGCTGAACATCTAAACATGTGAAGAGTCTGGAGATGGGAGAAAAGATACAACTCACCATCCCACAGTCTTAAGCCAACTGCTATGATTGTTTTGGCACGTTTCCTTCAGCATAGGAACATTTGGATTATGCTATTTCTCCCTATTGTGAAAGTCTTCATAATTTTCACTTAGTTTCTGTATGAAATTTTATCAAATAATTTTATAGTAATTTACTTATGGTTGGGTTTGTTACTGCTCCAATATTATTTACTTGTATAAGTGTGTCAATGAGCATATGAATTAATGATGCTTTTTCTTAGAAATGAATCCTGAATTTATTTATTTATTTATTTATGAGACAATTAAGAGCCCACTATGGACCAAGCACATATGAGATCTGAGGTCGTGGGGGTGCACAGAAAAGACAGAGTCCCTTTGAGCTTTCAGTACAGCCAGGGAAAGAATTAAATAATTCTACAAGCAAAGTAAAATTACCAGTGTGCTAGGGACCTTGAAGGAATGAGAGAAGGTGCTAAGAGTGGGTGGGATAAAGGGATGTGAAATGGGTAGAAAATCAGGGAAGTGATCCCCAAGGAGGTGGCACTGAGCTTAAATCTGAAGGCTGAGCAGCAAGCTGGTTAGGGAGGTGCAGGGAGGGGACGAGCTTTCCAGGCAGAAGGAACAGCATGTTGCAAGGGCCTCCTGGCAGGGGGAGCAAGGGACATTCAGGGAGCTCAAAGAAGGCCCATGTGGCCACAGCACAGAGTGAGCAAGAGTGTGAGCCAATGAGACGGAGGGTGCGTGCCATGAAACCATTCAGGACTGGAAGTCCATTCTGGAAGTAATCCACAGAAGGATGGAGAAGCCATCAGAGTGCTCTGAGGAGGAGGAGGAGTTACTTAGAAATACATTTTGAAAGTTCATCCTTGTTGGGGGAGGCAGAATAATGCCCCCTCACCACCAAAGATATCCATCTGCCAGTTCCCAGGACCTGGGAACACGTTATATTACATACAAAAGAGAAATTAAGATTTCAGATGAGGTTGAGGTTGCTTACCTTAAAAATGATGACGCTAGATTATCTGGGTGGTTATCTTAAGGGTTTTTAAAGTGGGAGAGGAAAATGAGGGGTGGGGAGGGGGGGAAGGGAGGGAGAGGTGGGGAGCGGGGGAGGGAGAGATCCATCCTCCATTACTGGCTTTGAAGATGCAGGAAGGGTCCCCCTGGACCAGGGAATGCAAGGGGCCTTCCAGAAGCTGGGAAAGGGAAAGCAGTAGATTCTCTCTGGAGTCTCTGAAAGGAACACAGCTCTGCTGACACCTCGATGTCTGCTCAGTGGGTCCTCTTTTGGATTTCTGGCCCCAGAACTATAAGATGAAAAACTTATGCTGTTTTGAGTTACCAAGTTTATGGTAATTTATGATAGCATCATAGTAAATTAATTCAAGGGGAAAGATCATGAATTTGGTTTCAGCTATTTTAAGTTTTACAAGTCACTGACACAAAAAAATATGGACATTTGGAAGTAACCACTTACAGTCATTCTCCTTACAAGTTATAGAATCTTTGTTTTACTTTTCATGACTGCAGTTTTATCATACATAAAAAGTCAATACATTTAACAGTTGGTTCCTGTTCTAAATCTCAGGGTTTATATGTTTAAATAGGAACAAATACACTTTTTATTTAGATTCCTGTTAGTACTTGGCAATCATTGGGGAAAAAGGGATATTAAAAATAGTAATCCAAATGAAAGGGGCAAAGGGTTTTATTTTTAAAAAAGTGCCTAAAATATAAAATAATCTGGAAATACCTTAATAAGAAATGTGTTGAATTTATTTAAAGAAAACTACAAAATTCCACTGAGAAATATAAAAGGATATTTGGAAATGTGGAAGGATGTGCCATATGTGTGTTCCTGGATGGGAAGACGGAATGCTGTAAAGATGCCAAATTCTTCCCAATTAATTTATAGGTTGAATGCAATTTTCATCAAAACCCCAAAGGGAGTTTTTGGAACTTCACAAAAAATGATTCTACCATTCATCTGGAAAATAAACAACCAAGAAGAGCTGAGAGCAATTTGAAAACAAGAAATACCAGGTTTCAGACTATCATAAAATAAGGAGGAAATTGTGAAGGCAAAGATCACAGATGTGAACATATGAAAACTTAAAATCTCTGAATATCATAAGGTTGTAAAAATAAAAGGAAAATAATAAATTAGAAACAGTTGTAATAAAAGAGAAACAGCTAAGTGTTCTACTAAGGAAAAGAAAATGGGCAAATGACATGAATAGATAACTTATGGAAAAGGGACTAGAGTTTAATAAATGTGAAACTATTCAATGATAGTAGTAATCAGTGAAATAAAACACAAAACAAGGGACTGTCTTCTTCCCTATTAGATTAGCAAAGATTTGAAAATAAGTATCATTCAGTGATGAGAACATGGTCCAGGGGCATACGCTGCAAGGGGAAGGGTAATTTGTCCATTAGGCAATTGGGAAAGAAGACTCAGGAAGCAAAAAATAATAAAATAAGCTCATCTTCACCAAGATGGTATCCCAACATCCAGGACCCTCAGTGCAGACAGATATGTTCATTGTAGGGTTATTTATAAAGCAAAAATGACTTTTTTCAATAAAAGTGTGGGAAATAAAACTCTCACTTATTTTAACAACAATAATAAAAAAACTCGAGAGAAGCAAAAGAATAAATACCAAAATATTAATAATGATTATCTCTGGTAGAAATATAGTTGGTTTTTATTTTCATCAGACCTTCTCGATTTCTGGAATATTCCACAAGGAGCACTTATTACTTTAGCCAGATCTCCACCCCTGTGCCCTAGAGACAGACACACACACACACACACACACACACACACACACGCCTCTTCCCTATCTTGTCAGCTTCCTAGTGCAAGTGGTTGGTAGCTGAGGGAAAATTCATATTTGATAGAATCATCCTGGGAGTGATGGCCAACAGAGGAAAAACATTTTGCACTTAGAGGGCTTACATAATTTGAGTATATAAGAAAGGAATGAAAGGAAAGATGTTATGGATAGAACTTTTAAAGAAACCACTATGATCGCAGAGAAGGAATGCCACCCTGGGCTGTGTGTGCGTGGATTCCTTCAGTGACTGCATGGTCTGACTCTGTGACTGGCTTGAGACTCTTTAGTAATTCATACAACCCCATATGGAAGTTCCACTGGAAACAGCTCCTGGGGGGAGGGGAAACACTTTTTCTCCCTACTTGGAATAAAACCACAGGCACAGAACAACCATGGATTGTATCTGGTGCTACGGTCTCTGGAGTACTGTTCAGAACAAACACCCCAGAGGAGACCTTCTCCTGTCTTTCTTTCCTCTCCCCCATGCTTCTCGGCTCCCACCCTCCCAACCTCTGAAGGGAGCCATGTCTAGGGCTTCAGACCTGCCATCTGCCAGCCCCTGTGGTCTGGTACACTGGGAGACTGCCACTGCTCACCTACCCACCATACCTCCAAATTCCAACCCTCTCCCCAAAACAACTGCACATGGTCATTTTCTCCTTTCAAGGTATTTTAGAATTCACCAAACCCATTGTTTTCATTTTACAAGGAAACAGAGGCTCAGAGCCTAAGGCAGCTTTTCTATTTAAAATAGAAAACCAGGTCTCTGGGTTCTTAGTACAGTCTTATACCCAACTAATAATAATTATGGACTTTCTGATATCTTGAGGATTTTTGTAAAAAGTCCATGTTGGTCTCATTGCACGCAGAAAGAAGAACGGAGCTGTTGAATAGTGCCACCTCAAAGCTGCATACGGTACTAGGAACGAGGCCTTAGGACTCCCTGTTTCTAACTAACTGGTCAATCTTTGGCTTATGTTGGGGTATGGGATAAACTCTGGGGTGAGGGTCACTTTGTTGTGCAGCCAGTCCCAAACTTTTCCTAACCCTGAAGAACTCCAGGCTGAAGGAGTCATGAAGACCTGGACCTGGGATGCAGCAATAATGACATCACATCATATGTTCTCCCCCAGCTCCACAGAATAGCACAAGAGAACATTCCAGTAATCCACGAGTGGGAAGAGAAAGAACAAAAACATTTAAAAATATTAGTGCTTCAAAATTGTGCAGTAAGTGTACATTTGAAAATTTTCCATTACAGTTCTTAATTATGTTTTTCCCCCACAGACATTGGGTTGTGCTTAAGAAAAGAGCCCTTAGCAAAACCTGAATTTGACAGAAGTGCCAATATCTTAATTAGAAGAATTTCATTATGAAATCCTTTTTAATTAATACTACACAGCTGTAAATTTGCGTTTTAAGCAATAGTGAGGAGATAAACTATTAAAGGATAGTAATAGCTCTTGGAACTTCCTGAAGATTAGAGTTTTGACTGATTTGATGATTTAATTAGAAAAACAAAAATCAAGAAAGAGAGTATAAAGGGGAAAGTAGAACAAGCACATTAGAGACAGAGCTGAGATAATGTGAGAACTCAAAGTCTAGAGGATTTTTAGGAATATAACAATGAGCACTAAAGTGTCCTTAAAAAGAAATCTTTGAAACCTCAGAGCAAAAGATGAAAATTTGTGAATCAATATAGAAATAACAAAAAAAATTCTTCTCATCACATAGTTAACACATCATACACATTTTGACACTCATAATTATTTATATATTAAAAAAATTTAAAGGGAGCTTTGCAAAATAAATATACATTCTAGATCTTTAATTTCTGAAAAAACAAAACAAAATCTTTAGAATAAAAAGCCAATATTACTTTAAGGAGATCCAAATAATACTGGCATGTTTCTTTCATATATATATATATATATATATATATATATATATATATATATATATATATATATATATATATATATTTGTAGATGGACACAATACCTTTATTTTGCTTATTTGGTTTTTTATATGGTCCTGGGGACCAAACCCAGACCTCATGCATGCTAGGTAAATGTTCTACCACTGAGCCATAACCCCAGCCCCTGGCATGCTTCTTAAAAGCAAAGTCAAAACAAAAAGACTTTTTATCTTATATTTTATTTAATAAACTATTAGAGGATCTTGCCATTGTGATAAAGCAGGAAAAATGATTAAGAAAAATTAATACAAAAGGAACATCACTAATTGCTGCAATCCGTGATGTTATAACCCAGAAAACTCAAAGAAATTTACACAGAATTTTAGAAAATAAAAAAATTCAGGAATATTTATCACATAAAATATATTCTAAAAATAACAATCAGCATTTCCTTTGAACAATAACAACCATCAAATTTTTTTTGTTTCAAAACTAGATTTCAAAATTTATTGAGTATCTATTTGGTGACTAACCTAAGGTAATAAACATGGCAATATCTCAAGTTTCTTTTAAATTAATACATTTAGAATATTATAGAAGCATACTGTATTATATAGACAACTCTAAAATTCATATCAAAGATTAATTTGGAATAAATAGAATTTGCCTTAGAATATATCAAAATATGTCATAAAGCAACCTGTGTTAAAAGTATGTAGCTGATTTCAGAGCTCTGGGTTCATGGAAGAAAGCAGAAAATTTAGAAGTAGAACACAGGTTATATGAGAATTAAATAAATGACAATCTCAGTATAACAGAAGAATTGCTGAGTGCATTTTTTTAATATTATTAAAAATCAGAAACCTAGATCTTACTTGATACAAAAGAAAGATTATAATAAAGAAAAATTTGATGTATGATTTCCCAAATTTAGAAGAGAATGATATATTTACATGGATATTTAGATATAAAATATAGAAGACATTGCAAGTAAATTGCAGATAGGGGAACTAAGGTAAAGTTCAAAAGTGATATACAAATGTTTGTGATAAACATTGTATGTAAATTTTGACATCTAAAATATAGAGAAAGATCTTACAAATATTTAAGTTAAAATTTCCAATGACAAATGGTTGAAAGTTACATAAGAAATATTTTAAAAATAAAATAAAAATAGTAAGATCCTGTCTATAAATAATGGCTCAGTGGTTAAGCACCATCTAGGTTCAATCCCTGGTACAAAAAAATCAAAAAAGATTTTCCGTTAATAAACATGCTGTCTGTGAAGACCATGTCATATAAGTAAGATATGAACTACACATTCAGCATTATTACAGTTACACAAAAAATCTCTGACTGCACGTAGCTAAAGACTGCCAGAGGCCAGCAGAGACACCCAACAGTTGTCACAGTGAAGTCAGGGACTATGAATGGCCTAAGCATAGAGCTGTTGAAATACATTTCTTTTCTTTCTTTCTTTTTTTAAAGAGAGAGAGAGAGAGAGAGAGAGAGAGAGAGAGAGAGAATTTTTTAATATTTATTTTTTTTTAGTATTTGGCAGACACAACATCTTTGTTTGTATGTGGTGCTGAGGATCGAACCCGGGCTGCACACATGCCAGGCGAGCGCGCTACCGCTTGAGCCACATCTCCAGCCCAACATTTCTTTTTTCAAAAGAAATAGCATGCTCATTTTTTAGCGTTTAATTAACATCTTTCTAAAGCTCTTTCCAAAGTATTTGGGAAGTCTTGACACTAAATAGACAAAGAAACTTAAAGAAACTTAAATGCTGAATTCTCCAGCAAAATATTATTTGCCTCCGTCTACTCTTCTTTGCTCCCACCCCCCTGCTGGCCTTTCCAGCACAGGACACTACCTTATTCGGGTCCTGTCATTCCTCTCTCATTAAATTTGAGTCTCTACGCTGCCATTGAGACAGACTGTATCATATGTTTCCCTCATAAAAATTGTCAGCAGAATCCCACTCTGCCCAAATAATTCAGTTATCTTAACACAATCAGTCTCTTGTAAACTACAGCAATCTCCACTTCCAGCCGTATTTCCTTATTGCAAAATTTAGTCTCTTATTTGCTAGTATTTAATTCCTATGTATTATATTCCTGGAGTGTAAAAATGTGTGATGGTTAATTTTCTCTGTCAACTGGGCTAGGCTGTAGTGCCTGGTTGTTTGAGACAATGTGATCTAACACTTAAACCAGTAGACTTTGAGTAAAGCAGATTGACTGCCCTCCATTATGTGGGTGGGCCTCAACCAATCAGTTGAAAGCCTTAAGAACAAAGACTGATGTCACTAGTTAAAAATCAATCTCTCTCTCTTCCTACTGTCTCTACTCCTATTGTCTCTATCTCTCAGGAGATACCACAGCATCAAAGAGCCTCAACACTTTTGGACTTATAGGCAAAACCAGGAAACAGGAATATAAACAAATAGTTAAATCCAACTTGGAGGGTATTGCATTAGCCCCTCTGCCATCAATAATGAAAAATTCTATCTAAAAAATAATTTTCAGAGATTGGACATCGGAAAGCAAGGCCTATGGTGTCCAAAAAGAAAACCAAAGGAAGGATGCCCAGATCAAGGAAGGGATGCCCAGATCACCTGGCCGTGTGCCACGAGGTGCTGTTTGGATGGAGGCACAGGGAAGGGTAATTTAAGGAGAGGGTGGTGGGTGGCCTTGCTGAGTTCAGACAGACCGGAGCTCAGGGCATCGAAGACCTAACTTATTCCATTCCAGGAGTGTTCCCCCTCCCCTTTTTAAAAAAGACTGCCTCCTCTAGCTAATAACATTATTTTTCAGAAATAATCATGTCATAATCAGTAATAGTCCTTATTTTCCTGATTTTCTCTCTGGTTCTAAAGCAAATCCGTGATAATGTAAAAGAGTGAATATCACTTCATAAAATAGCAACTCACATTTAGTGGAAGAGTTTGGGTATAAGCTAAAATTCACACTTAACAACGAACACTGTGCCTCCCCTTCCCCACGCAGGTTGGCTATTGTGTATTTTAAACATACATCAAGTGGTCACACAGGTGACTAAAATGATGGCATTTAATGCCTCCTTGTCTTTACAACCCCTGCACAATCACTGTCCACACTGAACCCACCGTCTGGCTGCATTGCTGGTTCTGCTGAGCCGGTCCACGTGCGGCCGCCCCGCTGTGGTCACGCGCCCCCAAGGGGCCTGTGCAGCTCAGAAACCAAAGGGGGCCATCCACAGTTGACTCCTACCCTTACTTCCTTATTCCAACACCGGCCTGTTGTTTCCTAGTCCTTCCTCCCCAGGCACCATTCTAGGTTCTTAAGTGTTATTAAAGCTCAAAGTAACCTCAGCAATTATTTAGAGCATAGGCCAATGAAAGTTTTTTCCCTTCTGCCCCGGGGCAGGAATAGTTTACCATTGATTAATCAGAACTGCAGAGACGTGGTGAAAATGGAAAGAACACAGACCTTCTGTCATTTTTATGATTCTTTAAAACATTGCTTTAGATGATACCCCCTAGTTTTCAGCACCTCTGGTGGACTGCTGCTCACCTGGGCTGGGGGCTGGAATTTCTGGCAGAGCACTGGAGGAAGGGAGCTGTGCAGAAAGGGGCCCAGAACTCCTCTGGCTTCACCTGAGTCTGGCTAAATATGCTACAGACAGGTGGGTGAGAACCCCAAGGCTTGGGGAAAGAACACATAGGCACAGGTCAGCTATTTCAGGACCTCCCACAGGACTTGCACACATGAGGTGCCCCGGTGACACTGGGGAGACATGGTTGAACACCTGCGTATAACAGACACCAGGAAGACCCTCCACAAGAAAGAGGGCTGAGTCAGTCACAGAGCAAAGGCTACTCTAGATCCTCCCAACACAGTTTACAAACAAGCCTCGAAAATAACAAGCTAATTTGCAGGCAAAGTAAAAAGCTGAAATCTCAGAACTAGATAAAAGAAGAAATCTCAGAACTCCATAAAAGAAGACAACAAAATCCTGATACTTACCAAGCATGGTGGCACATGCCTGTAATTGCAGCTATTTGGGAGGCTGAAGCCAGGAGGATCACAAGATGGAGGCCAGCTTCAGCAACTTAGCAAGACCTTGTCTCAAAATTTAAAGAGAAAATCTTTAAAGGGCAAGGGGTATAGCTCAGCGGTAGAGCACTTGCCTAATATGAGTAAGGTCCTGGGTTCAATCCCTAGTATTACCCCCCCCAAAAAAAAAAATCCAAAATCCCGCTAGACAACATCCTAACATTTGTAATTGTGAAAAGCACAATTTCTAGGAATGACCCTCGAGATTACATACACCATCTCTAGAATATAGGAAAGTGATGAGATATCCTTCCCTGAATGTTATATTTATCCAGGAGGATAATCCAAGGTGTGAGCCTAATAAAACTGCATGAGCAGAGAAGTTTCTCCAGCTTGTAGCAAAAGAGGAGGTAAAAGGGATTCAAAGGATAAGGTGGATTTGACACAGTCCTGTTGATGTGAAGCTAGAGAAGACTGCAAGAAAGGAAAGGGCATCCAGGAGGACCTGAGGGCAGAACCAGGTGACAGCCAGGAAGAAAATGAAGACCGAAGGCCTACAGCTGCAAGTGAGTGGATTCTTCCCAGGAGTTTCCAAACAAGAGCCCCACCCAGCCAAGCCCTTGATTTTGACCTCCTGAGATCCCATGCAGAAACAACAAGAAGTCCAGACTTCTGACCTTCAGAGCTGTAAGACAAGACTGGAGGTTGTTTTAAACTGTCAGGTTTGTGGTAATTTGCCATGCAGCAGTAGGAAACTAATCTAAGAATACCCAGAATACAATTAATAAGATATTACTAAACATGATAAGAAGTAGGAAAATGTGACCCAGAAGCAGAAAGAAAACCAGTCAATAGAAAGAGAATCATAAATAATTAAGATGATAGAATTAGTAGATAAGGGCTTTTAATTATAAGAATACTCCAAAATTTAAAGAAAAGCATGAACATAAGGGAGAAATAAATAATCTAAAAATAAACCTAGTAGAACTTCTGGGGGTCAGAAGCATAATATATGAAGTAAGCAGTTCAGGGGACGGCTCAATGTCATACAGAGGATGGCTCAATGTCATATAGGATGGCTCAATGTCATATTACACAGTGCAGAGGAAAGCTGGTGAATATAAAGACACAGAAATAGAAACTTTTTTCTCTGAGAAAGACTGTCAGAGAAACAGAGCATAGGTGACTTGTGGGGAACATCAAGCAGTCTAACCTGCATGTGATGGGAAGACCAGAGACAGAGAGGAAGGAAAAACATCTGAAGGAATAATAGTCGAAGCCTGTCCAAATTTGAAGAAAACTAAAATCATGAGATCCAAGAAGCTCAAACATTCTAAGTAGATAAACAAAGAACACCACAAAAAGCAACACCATAATCAAATTGCTGAAACCAAGCAATAAAAACAAAATTTCAAAAGCAGCAAGGGAAAAAGACACATGATCTAAGGGTAAAAATATATATATAAATTCCCATTGACTTGTTATCAAAAACAAGAGCCAGTTAGGATCACAACTTTAAGGTGCTAAAAAAAATATCCTTCAAGAAAAAAATAAAATAAAAACATTTCCAGACAAATAGAAACTGAGGAACTTGTCATCAGCAGACATGAATTTTAAGAAAGTTCTTTATTTAGGTTTATGGAAAATAATATGAAATTGGAACTTAGATCTACGCCAAGGAAAGAAAGGTGCTGAGGGAAAGAGTAGGAAATGAGGACAAAGGAAAGTAAATGACAAACAGGGCAAGAAAGCCCAATGAAAGGATGGTAGACTCAACCATGTCAATGTTACTTTAAGAGTTAAGATGTCACATGCTAATAAAAATGGGGAATTGTTGGAAAGGATAAAGAAGTAGGCCAAATTATAAGTTATTAGGAAACCCACTGTAAACATAAAGACATTGTATGTGTGTGTGTGTGTGTGTATGTATAAATATATAAATTTATGAATATATAACACATAAATGTATATAAATATATTAATTTGTAAATATGTAAGTTTATAAATATGTAAATATAAAGACACTGTAAATATAAAGGTAGGTTAATAGTAAAAGAAGACATCACCACCAAGCAGGGATGGCTGTATCAACACTGTCAGGGATATAAAGAAGGATAGAAAGAAGACCCATCAAGAAGACATAATAATCCTAAATGAATATATACTTAAAAAACAGAATTTCAAAACATACAAAACAAAAAACCATGGGAGCCCAAAGGAGAAACTGACAAATTCATTATCATCACTGGTTAACACTCCTGTCAGAAGATCAGCAAGAATCAGATGACTAAATTACATCATCCCACTCCTGACACCAAAAGGATATTCATTATCTATTTAAGCACCTGTGGAATACTCACCAAGGTTAATTCTGGAACATTAGAAAGAAAAAAAAACCACAATAAACTTAAAAGGAATAAAACAACATAGTTAAGTTGGAAACTAATAACAACAACAACAACAAGCTAAAGAACTTTCAATGTGGAAACTGAACAACACATTTTTAAATAACCTGTGGGTCAGAGAAGAAAACACAAGAATTAGAAAGTATTTTGAAATGAATGACAATTAACACAAAACAACACAGCAAAATATGTGGCAAGTGATTAAAGCCGTGCTTAGATTGAAATATGTAGTTTTATTTTTTTTTAAAAGAGAGAGAATTTTTTTTAATATTTATTTTTTAGTTTTCGGCGGACACAACATCTTTGTATGTGGTGCTGAGGATCGAACCCAGGCCGCACGCATGCCAGGCAAGCGCGCTACCGCTTGAGCCACATCCCCAGCCCCGAAATATTTAGTTTTAAATTCTTGCATTAGAAAAGAAGAAGTGAAGAAAAAAGAAAATAAGAGAACACTAAAATCAGTGGTTAAAACATCTACTTTAAGAAGACAGAAAACTAAGTTTACTTTAGTAAGTAAACTAAAATAAGTACAAAGAACAAATATAATGAGAAAATCAATGGAATAGAAAATGGAAAAATAATAGAAAAAATAAATGGAACAAAATATGGTTCTTTAAAAAGATCAATAAAAGCCAGGTGCGGTGAAGCATGCCAGCAGCTGGGGAGGCTGAGACAGGAGGATTGCGAGCTCAAAGCCAGCTTCAGCTACTTCGAGGCTGCTAAGCAACTCAGTGAGACCCTGTCTCCAAATAAATACAAAATAGGGCTGGGGATGTGGCTCAGTGGTCATGTGCCCCTGAGTTTAATCCCTGGTACCTTCACCAAAATAAATAAATAAAAAGACTGATATAATTGATAAACCTCAAAACCCAGGCTCAGTAGTGCACACTTGTCATCCCAGCAACTCAGGAGGCTGAAGCAGGAGGAGCACAAATTCAAGGCCAGCCTCAGTGACTTAGAGACCTTGTCTCAAATAAAAACTAAAGTGAACAGGGCTGTAGCTCAGTTGTGAAAATGTCCCTGGGTTCAATCTCCAATGCCAAAACAAGAAAAAAATTGATAAACCTCTACTTAGACTGATTTGGGTAAAATAACTCACGAATTATTGGGGCAAAGAGTGAAATTAAGGCAGACCCTACAGTCATCACAAATATCATTAGGGAATGTTATACAAAATTTATGATAATTTTGTGTGGATTCTTTTTCCTCTTGAGGAAGGGTCTCATTATGTTGCCCAGGCTGGTTTCACACTTGTGAGCCTCCTGGCTCAGCCTTCGCAGTTGCTGAGTTTACTGGTGGGTACCACTGCACCCAGTGTATGATGATATTTTTGAACCTATAGGAAATAAAGACTTTTCTTTTGAATTTCATTTCTTGAAAAATTAGAGACAGAAAAATATGCAATGTGCTATAACTTAGGACAAAATGCCAAGCTCTGCTGAGTGGGGCTGGCAGGTACCTGTGTGTTTGCTGTTTTTTCTGTGTGCTTGAAATGCTTTCTAACTAAAATTGAAAATTAATTGAGGAAAAATTATTTCTCAGGATTATTCAATCAGCAACTATTTTATTGGTCATCTACTATGTGATAGGTACTGGTTCGGGGTCCTGGGAACCCAGAAGCTAATAAGATAGACAAGTCTGTCTCAGGAGTACAGTTTGATGGAGTAGATAAATAAGTAAACAAATAAACAAGATATATCTATGTATGAATATGTGAGTCTATGTTGTGGCAAGTACTGTGAAAGAAATTCATGAGAACATATTTACTAGGGGAAGGGTTGTGGGTTTGCTCCAGATAGAGAAGCTTGGGAAATGATGCAATGAGCCAGGAATAAAGAGAAGCAGTCACACATGCAAGGGGCAGTGAGTTCTAAGAAAAGGAAACTACATGTGCGGGAGCCCTAACCAACATACAGAGAAGGAGAATGGCTTGAGAAGGGTCAGGTTTAATTCAAATGCAATAGGATGTTCCTGGAGGTCTTCAGCAAGAGAAGACATCAGGTACTGTGGGCACTGGGTAGAAGACGGATTGGAAATGGGAAGACGGGGAGCCGGGAAGCTGTCACAGCTTCAGGTTAGAGGAGGACGGCTTAGAGTGGGACGGTAGCAGCGGAGAGGAAGGGAAGAGGGGCAATCTGAGATTTGTCATGTGTGTTACCAGCTGTCATTTTCTTTTTACAAGGATGCCATAGAGGTGGAACGAGCCACCCCTTCCCCGTGTTCCTGGGCATCCTGATTACTACCTAAAGAGTTAAGTGTGGCAGCCACTTTGTCCCTTGAGTTACTTGCCTCAGGTACTTCATCATAATCAACCACAGGGGAGAGTTTGATTAATCATGATGTCACCACACGACGCAGATTACTAACATTCCATTTTGCATTGGCAAGTGACTCAGCATGGCATTTGGGACACACGATACAGTCAAACCATTCCCAGACTACCTGGGATTGCTGCTGGTACCATCTGTTGTATCAGTCAGGATCTAGTCAGGAAATCAGAAATCACAGTAATTATCACACAAGAAATAATTCCATGTAAGCAATGGGCTGGACAGGTACTGGAGGACTAAAAAGGTCAAAGGGTAGTTCAATAGAAAAAAGAAAGTAACTTAATACATGGAGCCTCTACCACCCTGAGGCCTGAAGAAAGAAAGGAAAGAGGCAGAGGTCATGAGGACCTAGAAGGCTGCGGGAGAGTCCCCTGAAGCTGGGACCCACACCTCCAGGCGGGAGCTGGAAGCCAGAGCTGGCATCTCCAATGCAGTATAACGTGGAAAAAAATGGGAAGCTAGAACCAGCCATGGATAACTGAAGAACAGTGACTGGGTGAGCCTCACAGGAACTACAGTGGACAGGAAAGGTCAATTGCTGTCCTTCCTGGTTGCCCTGAGAAGCTGCTGGTGAAGGAGAAACATGTTCTCAGAGCCAAGGTCCCAGCCTCACCACCATTACTGTAGCTACTTTCCGAGACATTAACTCTGCCTTGCAGAGCATACCATCTTCAGATGTGTTAAAGACGTCCAGAATTCAAATAAAGTCACTACTGTGGTTTGGAAGTGGCTTTTCCCTAAAGAGTCACATGCCGGAACTTGTCACCAAAGCGATGGTACTGAGAGGTGATGGACGCTGAGAAGAGATGGGGCCCAGTGGGAAATGATTTGGTGAGGAAGCACCACCCTCAGAGGGGATTAATGCCCACCTTGAAGGAGTGACTGAACTAATTCTCACAAGAGCATAAAGTGAGGGCATCTCACACACCTGGGCTTTTCTGCAAGTGCTACTTGAGGTTCTCACATGCCATCCCATCATGTGATGCTACCCCACCATGTTATGATACAGGAAGAGGCCCTTGACAGATATGGCCCCTGAGCTTGGACTTTTCAGGCTCCAAACCATAGCCAAAACAAACACTTTTCCTCACATAGTACCCAGGGTTGGGTACTCTGTTATAGCAATACAAAAGGGATCAAGACAGTTATATAGTAGCTATTTGCATAACACTATAACAGTTTTTAAAATTCAACTTGAGACTTTTATTTGTGATCTCCAGAATGTAATGGGTTTTACTGTATTGCTTTCCACCGTGATTTTTAAAGGCTTGTTTACAATCATAGCAAATATTTACAATAATGAGTTTATAACAGTAGCCTTAGAGCAAGATCTGTGTTAAATTTCTTCCCTCCATTTTCTTTTCCAGTTTCTTCAGGTGACCTCTGTTAGCATCAAACCTGGCATTGATTGAGGTTGTTTCAGGTTCAACTACTATTATCTTGTTCAAAATAAAGTAATTGAAAGTGTTTCTGGTAATAGGATACATGTTGTAAGATAACTATTCTTTTCAGAAGGATATCTTTGAAGAAAAACTTCACTTTATATTAGGCCCTATAAGGGAATGCTCCTTAAACGCTCTGTGAGGAAAAACCACATTTCATAAATTTTCATTCCATTTAAAATGGATACCTTGTAAAATTAGTAAAAGTGAATTATTGGAAAAATGAAGTAAAAAAAGATAAAATAAAAGCTGTGGTTTTGTATTGTTATTAGTTCAACAAACAGAAAATTACACTGCAATAAATGTTCCTAGGGTAGGCATGAGGTAGAGAAGAACCATCAGTATGAAAAATGTACATGTTGTTTGTTCATTGAAAGTATATATATGTATGGCAATATATAAATCAATGGAAGTGTAACTGATGTGATTCTGCAATTTGTATACGGGGTAAAAATGGGAGTTCATAACCCACTTGAATCAAAGTGTGAAATATGATATATCAAGAACTATGTAATGTTTTGAACAACCAACAATAAAAAAAAGTATACATATGGTGGTTAATATAAAGGCTCATAGTATACTTCTTTTTTTCATTTTGAGGGAAAATGATTCCCCATATTAAACATCTATATTCATACTTCAAAAGAAAACAGTATAGATAAACATTAAGTTTTTAATGTAACAAATTGATTTGTACCTGCTTAACAATTTATCCGACTTAGGTAAGACCGCCAGTAAGATTACTTGTAGAGGATGATGACTATCTGAGCTGTTGGTATGCTTTGTTTTAATAATGACATAAATGAAACCAGTCTCACAGAATGAACAGAAGAAGATATTTTAGAACAGAAAGATCAGTTTTTAAAATTTTTTACCAAAAATGAGCAAGTGCTACTGTTTTCAAAGTCCTTCAATCTTTCAATAGAAGTAAGTTCCAGCCATATATCCTGTAAGTTAGAGTTAAATTCAAATTATATTTTTGATGAAAGAAGTGGATTCTGAATCCATGAACTTTTTTAAAGAATAGATCCTCTTTTGATGGAAAATAAAATTCAAAATGCTTGATCAAACTTTACAATGCATGGTGATAGCTCTTCACAGATGTTCAAGAAAAAGATCATCACCTATGTCATTGATGATTGTTAAGTTTTGGAACATGTGTCATAACAATCTGTAGAAACTGTTCTTCCAAGCTTCAACTTTTGCTTTTGCCCTTTGACCTTACCTGCCATTGAAAAACATGTTGTATTTCTTCCTTGCATGGAAGCATAAAGATCATTAAAAACACTGAGGGTATCGGATGAATAAGCAATCCTGCTTGTCCACTTCAGAACATCAACAAGTTGAGAGCAAACTGTCTAATTTGCAGAAACATTAAGGGCTGTTCTGTGGTTTAATCATTCTTGAACACTTTGCCTCTTGATTATCATCATACCTCAGCATGCAACAATAGCTGTTTATGATCTGCTTCTATAGGATCATATGACAAGAGAGAATAATCTAGAATTTAACACATGAGCCTTTACCTAATTCACAATTTTCAGTACAACACTAAGTCACTGCTTATTTCCACCAACATTTTTTTTCATAGCAGGACTTTCTCCTGAGAGACACAGTACATTGATTTACATTCTGTAAATTCTGTATAAGCTCCTTAATCAGAGTAACTGTTCCAGAATGTTTTCTGCACCATTGGAACACACTCTCGCACAGCATTTAAACGCCAAACCACATTTGTTGACAACGTCATCCTTCATAGTTCAGACTTGGTTATGTTTGTCAGTAACAAAGTTGAAAAAATGAACTCTCCCTTCATAACATCAGCATGTTCAAATTGCACATAAACAGGAATATGATGGAAATGAAAAAGTATGTTACTAGCTTTACCTATCCCATAAGTTAGTCTTCCATTTCATTAACGTCCTGGAACGTGCCAAGTTATGATGGCACTGGGAAGTGGTATTGGAGACTTTGCTGCAGATTCACACAACCTTTCCAAGCAAAAAGCTTTAATACAATCTTTCATTAATATCTCAGTGACTGTTTATGGATTTTAGTTTTGGCAAGCTAAAATACTACTTATTAAGAAGTCTGTAAAGTCCTAATGTTTATATGTGAACTATTGAACATCTGCTTCAATCAGTTTTTTAATCCAATATTCTTTCTTTCAAAAAAAAATTCTTGTGGTTTTTAACTTAATTTTTCTAAGTAAACAGCCTGTAAGTTTTGATGGTCTCATTGCTTCATAGCCAGTATATCTCCACAAATTACTGAACACTGTTTTTAGCACATCAACATCAACTACAGCTAACAAATGGACTCAGTATGTATGTCAGGGCTCCTCGGTTTTGAGGACACCAGTGTGAACTCTTTATTTCTCCAGGATTACTTCTGTCATCACCATTTGGTTCATACACCTGTCATGCTCAGAAAAGATAAATATTTTCCCATTAAAAAAGGCCAATGAACCTTGTTTTACCTTCAGTAAACTGAAGGTGAAAATTAAAAAAAAACATTGTATTGCTTTAATTAGCTAATAAAATTAAACCATATAATGAAAAATTCTGATTAAAAATTTAAAAATATAAGTGATTACATTTTCACATATTTTTATATACTTTTAGGATACAGTTGACAAACCTATCATATAATATCATATGTTTCGATAGGGTCCTGTGGAACATGATTATTTATCACACATCTTTCGTTACCTGTGAGTCACCACTTGAGTTCACCAACACTGAAGAGTATGTATATCCTGTTCAAAGAGATGAGTCTATCTGTGTGAACTTGGTCATTATGCCAATGTCAAATTGCTATAAACATTCCTAATACTCCCAATTTTGATACCTCACTTGTTATGCACCAATAATAAACAGTTTATGGTCCAACACCCATCTGTGGACTATTTATACTTTGAGGACCACTGTCATGAGACATTATAGATACAGAACTAAGGATGTGGGATGAAGGAGGTTGCGTTAGTCAGCTTTCCATTACGGTAATAAAATACATGAGATAATCCACTTAAAAAGAGGCAAGGTTTACTTTCACTCATGGATTCAGAGGTTTCAGTCCTTGATCAGTTGACACCACAACACACATGGCAGGTAGCACATGGTGGAGCAAAGCTGCTGCCTCATGAATGGGGTATGAAGGAGAGAAAGGAAGAGACCAGTGTCTCACCAACCCTTTCACAAAGCCTTCCAAGGGTACACCTTTAATGACCTCAAACCTCCCACTAGCCCCCACCTCTTAAGTTCCACCACCTTCCTCAAAAGCACTCGGTTGGGGACTAATAACCTCCAACACATGGGCCTTTGGGAGACATTGAAGAATCAAACTGAAAAAGGGGTAAGTACAGAAAGGATTCAAGGAAGACCCTTGGGCAATTTTTAGCTTTAGACAACAAGTAGATGGTGACACCAAGCCATTTAGTAGAAGCAGTAGACAGAAATACATTTGGATGTGTTAAATTTGGGGTGCTTATGAGTCAACAAGTAGAGATGATAAGTAAGAATGCTTCTGGAACTAAGGGAGTGATCTCATCTGAAGGTGTCACTGGAAATTACCAGTATTTAGATATTATTTGTTAGAACTTTAAACAATGAGAACATTTTACATGTGCAATGCAAAAACTTTCAAAGATTGAAAAGTTCAAAACATGTTTGAAATGATACATGACTCACATGCAAACTCTCTCAGGCACATTTTATTAAAGTTATTCTTTGAAAGGTAGCAATTTTTATTGCAGCTGTTGTTGAAGGCAGCAAGCAACCTAAGAGACGGGTCTGATTGGTAGTGGGGAGTGGAAGGGGCATGTGGAAAGGAAATGGGGGAAATAGGCTGGGGGCAGGCATGATTCAGAGATCTCAAACTTAAGAGTGTGGTACTGGATCCCTAGTCATGTTTTGTTTAGCTAGCATAGCTAAACAAAGATGCTTTTAGGCTACTTGGGTACTTTCCCATTTGTCCCAAGCCTCACCCTAAATGGAATGAGTCCCTATTCTGGACTAGGCATCATATTAGATTCTCCCTTGTATTGTCTTGGGTACCTAGACAACACCAGAAGACTAAGAGCATTAATATAATTAATATAATTTTCCTTATGAAATATGCACACATTTATTTCCTTTTTAGCCATACCCATTTTCTTGGGCATCAGTAAAAATTAAAGTGGTTATAACATCTCTTTTAAAGTTCCTATTTCTGTTGTAAGAAATTTGAACTAAACAAATCACCAGGCATTGGGGCCCTGACTTTTGATGATTTTGACAATTCTTTCTGCTTTTGAACCAATAAGCAGAAATATATACTTATCTGTTTAAGTATAGAGCAGCATATAAAGGTAACATGATGAAGACTGATATTACTTGATATACTTGCGGGGCAGATGGAGTCTTAACAACATGATCCTTGAACTCTGTGACTACGCAGGCTGACAGAGCCTCAGTGTGTAAAGACCAGATAAAGAAGACACTTCAGCCTCTCTCTTGGTAGGTATCTTTCCATGCGTCACATAATATCTACCCTAAAATTACATTCTGTGGCTATTAACATAATTATTTCTTGGATGAATGATGGATGAGTAAACAGCTGAACACACTACATGTGGCATCTCTTTTATCTCAATGAAAAGGGAGCTTTAAAATAATACTCCTCTGAATTCATTTTTGAAAATGAGCTTCATGATCTAATATGGCTGGGGTTAGGTGCTGAAGTTCTGAGTATAGAACACGGAGCTAAGAGAAATTTTACTATAAGATACGGAAGGAGAAAGGCCATGTTTAATCAAATAACTCCAAGGGAAAAAAGGAAACTTTTGAAACGGTCTATTTTCAATAATCATGGAGCACACATTGCCTTTTAAGATTTGTTTCTCAGAACAGCAGACATCATTAGGTCTAAAAGAACATGATGTGGCTTAATTATTTTTTTATCCTCTTCTACATTCTTTGCCAGGAACTGTGGAGCAAAATGAAATGACAGTGCAGGAGACAACTGCTAAGTAATCTCTTTATTGTATTTCAAATAAGATAGCTGCCTCATGTCTGTTGCTAATATACAGCCATAAGAGTTCTGAGTAAGCGCTTAGGTCTCCCCCCCCCAATGGACTCCAAATGTAATAAGTAAGACATAATTTGCAATTGGAAATGTGTACCCCTCAAAAAAGTTTGCTGCTTCTTGCTTAAACTTTTAAAGACTTTTTGAGTCTATTGCTTGATTTGGAAACCAGCAGCTGGATTTGCATACATAATTTGATATTGATGGAGCACCTTCTCCAGGCAAGGCACTGAGAGTTTAATGAGTAAGAAGAGAAGCAGCCTGGGGCAGAACTCTGAGGGAGAAAACATTTCAGGGAAGGAGTCTTGGAAAGTTGGTTAAGAAAGTAAGAAGGGCAGGGATGTCAAGGGCAAAGAGCATGCTCAGAAAGATGTAGAGGGCTCAATGACAGATACTGCAAAGAAGGACTGAAGTACCCACTGGTCTTAGGTGTAAAGAGGTCATTGTTGAGCCAGTCGGAGCAGGTTCTGCAGTTACAGGAGCAGAAGAAATCAGATCATAGTGGATTGAAAGGGATTTGGATATAAGTAGAGAAGTGACTAGAGCTTAGGTGCAGAGCTTTCAACAGAGAAGATAATTGATGCAGTTAGATTCTGCGGAAGCAGAAAGGGGAAGGATTTGTGTGAGACTTGGGGGCAGGGGAGATAGCACATTTGCCACTGTGACAGGAGGGAAGAAGTTAGCTGTCAACCATCGCCTGCATCCTCACCAACACAGTACATAAAACTGCTCATCAGCCCGGGAAAACTGTAGAGGGAAGAAGGAAGTAAATGACATTTGTTACGATGGCTTCGATTTTCTTAGAGACAAGATGCAAGGTTATTAGTGGAGGGGAACATGAACGATGGTAGAGCAGGGACATGAAAAAGTGGTGAAGGCTTGGAAGCATTTCTGAGGGAAAAACTGCCTGAGAGAACACAGAGGTGGCACAGAGGTCCTTTGGTGGCACAGAGGTCCTGCTGGGAACACGTCTGATATGGCTGCAGGTACTCAGCAACCAAGTATAAAGCAAAAAGATGGACAGGCTGAGGTGTCCCAGGCTAGGAAGTTGAGGGCAAGGCTAAGAGTATGATGGACTGGACTCCACACGAGGTGGGAAAAGAAGAGGGAGCACAGAGTCTGGGAACAGAAGAGAGGGGTCAGGATTCTAGGATCAGCATCAGGCACAGGTGAGGGGACCCAGACCTGGCCCTGGGTGTTTGGGGGATCTTTTGTTCGCATCCTTCTCCACAGAGCAAGCAACCTACAGCACCAGGAGATATGCCCACCCACAGCCTATCCTCCCCATCTTCTAGGTGACATTCCAGGTAACTGGGACCCCAGATTCACCTTCCCACACAGCTCTATGCCCATTTTTAGTGCCTGTGTAATCTCTGCCAAAGGGCGACTGACTAAAGGGAAGTGTTTAAGCTTGGAGGTGAAGGCTGGGGGTCTTCATGGCAAACATGAGCCTCCTCGCTGTGTCAAGCAGGCTGGGGACCAGAGGTCAGCACTCCCCCATGCCATGATGTTCCCCGTGGACCTTCAAGGAATTGACAGATAAATTCTGAAGCAGTTCTGTGTCTTTTAGCTGCTGTTAATGTACATTTGTCATGATAGGAAGATAAAATTGGTTTTGCTTAATATTAATAGTTTACCTTGATTTATAACTTTTTAGCATATGGACATGTAATGTGAGAGTTTCTATTTTTATTCTTTCCCTAAGCCCTGAAAATGTTGGTATGTGCCCGAGTCAGGTGTCAGCTGGGTAAGAGGACAGAGTAGGGATTATTAAGACTTATAATCAGTAGGGCACAGTAAGAATTTCCTAGAAATTCTCAGCCCTTTGCAACACATAGAAATAACAGGTAAAAAAGATTTCCTTCCTTCCTTCCTTCCTTCCTTCCTTCCATCCATCCATCTGGATAGATAGACAGACAGACAGAAGCCTTGTTCCATTTATCCTCTTCCTGTATATCCATCCAATCTCTTCTCTGCCTTGTTCTATGTCCCTCTAAACCATATCTCCTTTTGGGTTTGGCCAACAGAAGGCATAAGCAAGAGGCAGAAGGGTGGGAGGAGGAAGAATGCACATTTCTTTCCTGCTCTCTCCCCTCCTTAGTCTTCCTTCTGGTAGTAGATATATTTCCTTTCAAAGCTCAGCCTGTACTAGGTAGCCTCTTCCCCACACTCTAGCTCTCCCTGGACTCCAATAATGTTTTCTCCTTCCTTTTGGGACTGGGAGTGGTAACAGCTTTCTATAGTTCTTCACTTCTGGATTCCTCAAATGATCTTGTTGGATTCTTTATTCCTGCCCAGACTTCTGTAAATAGTCCCTTCATTACAAACTCTTGAGTTTAAATATGAATACTATGTTTTCTGCTGGGGCCCTGAATAATAAAACCAATTTTAAAAACAAGAAAGAAAAGTCTCTGTGAGTAGAAAAGAATATTAAGCCAAGGTTAATAGTGATGCTACAACTCTGTGGTCATTGTGAATTTGGGGGGGTGAACAGGTGAGAAGAGACTTGGGGTCTCAAGCTTCTATATCTAAAGGAAAAAAATACAAATACTGAAAACACCTCAAAAACATCAGGGTTGGGATGGGGTAGGGAGGATATTAGTTCCGATTTTTTTTTCCAGTTAGGTTCAAGGTCCCCAAATACCTGTAATTAGAAACGAAGATACAATGCCTATGTATAATGAATCTGCATTACACATTTCTGGGCATAGAAATTACTTTCCTGCAAGAGGATTCCCAACCTATGCTTAACTTATGGCTTGTTTCAAAGCTAAATAACTGATAGGCCTGGGTTAAGGCAACCCCAACTCCTCAAAGAGAATCCTTATAGGGCAAATCCAAAGAGTAGTTAAGCTCTCAATAAAACAAAATGTACAAGAATATGCAGCATGATCAAAAAGAGTGCAATAAATGGGGCCACTCATAACTGAAGAAATATGTATAATAGAATATGTCTGAAAAAATACTCTAAGATCCTCAGAACCATAATGGAGGGATCACTAATTATCAAGCAAGATTATAAAGTTGGGAGATTGTGAAATGTGAAAAGGTAGAAATGAAAAGGAACCAACTGAAAATCCTGAAATGAAAAAACAGATGTAATTTTACAGGCTTGACAGAGCTGAAAAGCGATTTAATGAATTAGAAGGCAAAACTGAGAAAATCTCCTAGGATGGTGATAAGAGAAGGGGGGAGAGGGGGGAAGGAGGAGGGGGACACTGAAGATGTTTTTTAAAAAGCACCAACATTAAACTAAAAAAAGTTTCAGAAGAAAAGAACAGAATAGACTAAGTTGAAAGCAGCACCTATTAATAATAGAAAAATTCAGCAGTTTGGGAATATAAGGTAATTTTATGTATATTTCTTTATAGTTCACCAAAACCCCATAGCAACATGCTATAGAAACATATTAGGGTGTGCAACATCATCCCTACTACCCAATATTGTATCAGAGATCCTGACTCATTAAAAAGAGCTATTTGAACATGCATGAGATTTTTGAGAGCATGCACTTCCTGGTAATGGTTCAGGGTTTTGCTAAGCGAGCAGCCAGTTAAAGTAATAGAGATGAAAGTCACTAGAATTGAAAAAGTTAAATAACTGAAGATCTAAAGTACTGGGTGGCTTTGATGATGGCAGGGCTTTAAGGGAGGCAATCAGGTATTAGGTGACCAGGAGGTTGGAGAATGGCAGTGCTATCGACGCAGAGGGCAAATCAGTCAGATAGTAGAATGATCAAATATTAGGGTTTCAACAGAGCAAGCAATGATAGTGTCCAAACAGCACTGTGCTAGTGGACAGGGTTCTCTTAAAGGCCTACTGGGAAAAGCCCTCAGGGAAGAGGCAAACTTCAGTTAAAGCAAGAAGGCAGGCTCAATGTTCAGAATCCAGTTATGGATGTAGGAAAGTTTGTTTAATATGAAAAAATGATTCTAGGGATGTCCTCAGAAAGTCTGAAAGAATGCAGGCTGAGTCACAGCAACTGAGCCCAAAGGGAGATAGAATGAGACATTCAGGAGAATGGAAGGGGCTTCTGTTTTTAATAGAGATAATGCTGTGAGCTTGGTGGGATTTGCTGGTGTTGAGGATGAATGCCTTTTCGTTATGTCTGTCACAGTCTAGATACTTCCAGGAAAACCCATTATATGTGCTAAGAAATGAAATGCAAGACCTCTCTGGGATTATGACAGGAATAATGAAAACAAGATATATGAGATACTGAGGGGAAAAGGTGCTAGTGGTTCAGCAAACAGTTCAAACGGCTGGTTCAGTCAAAAGGCAGACCTCCAGATCAGACCCTCTGCAGATTTTCCACGTAACAGTGTCCCTGTACTGTATTGTAGCCCACACTTACACAAACATAGAAATATTAAAACTTATCAGTATTAGGAATCTAGAGAAATTATGACATGGCATGAAAGCATGTATCTGAAACAAACACCAAGACTTAACTGCAATATTTAGTAGAGGCTGGAAATTTGGAATCCAAAAGTATTTAATGATTATCTTATATCAAAGCTACTTGAAATACTTTATTTTACAATTGCAATGAAGAAACTGTAATGGAGTTAAGTATGCTTTGCATAGTTAACCCCAGAGAAAGCGATTTTGGAGATCATTCAACTGCTCTAAAAGCAACAGTCTCCATTGCATCTGCCTTATCATTTCCCCTGGTGCAGCATGTGGAATGTTCAAGAATTAGGAGGCATCCCTTTCAGTAATGACCATTCAGAAACAAATATATGAACAAGCAAGGACTGGCATCTCTTAGCCTATGAATGTGGACTGTTAATTATATAAGACAAATACAATGTATTCAAAAAAACAGTACTCATTCATCCACATTTTCAAAATGGAAAAGCACTACATTTAATTTGTGGTTCTCTGCATTTTAAATAGGCAATTCAATGAAGCAATAAATGTGATCATAATGAATACATTTTTCTACATAGGGAACTCTTAATGGCAGTGGCATAACTGAAGACAACCTGGTGAACATAAAAGTAAACAACAAAATTATATAAGGATAATTTGAGTCGGCCAGAAAATCACATTTTCATTAAAAAAAGAATCACTATTGTTGAGGATACATTTTAGGGGTCCTGATATAAATGCATCATAGTGTAGGCAATAAAACTGCTGTAATTAAATCACCAATATCTAAAATAAGATATAGTCCCCTGTACAGACCCCAGTCTCCCCGTGAACTAGACATGCTTGGTCCTCTGGGCCATGCAGGACCACGGGCCCTCCAGACTCTAACACCTTCTTCCTCACACTGCTCTGTGCTTTTCTCCTTTGATCCAAACTCCCATAACTCTCCTTCCACACCTTTCTGCTGAGGCCATGGGACTTCACTTTCTGTTCAAACTGTCTCACATCCTCAGCTTCTCCAGCTAATGCTCTGTTCACCTCATGCCTTGACTGTAGCTTGGTTCTCTGTTGAAAGCATGGCCTCCTCAACATCTTCCCCAAACCCCCTCCCCTCTTCTAGAACATCTTATCCTAATGATTTTCCCTTCTCTCATGGATTCCCACATTCTCTCTACTGGCTGCTTCCCACAGAATGACAGTATTCTCAAGTCAGTCTCTCTCTGTAGACAGCCGTTCGCATCATGGGCAAGCTCCCGTCTGTCCAGCGAGGCTTCCTATTTCTGCCAGAGACCAGGCCCAGTGCACCCTGGGATCTCTTATGTTCTGCAGCAGTGGTTCTCAGACTTTTTGACTTTTTTTTCCTTTGCACTCTTAAAAATGGAGAACCTTAATAAGTTTCTGTTAATGTGAGTTGTATCTGTTAATATTTACCATACTAGAAATGAGTTTTAAAACTGAGAAATGTAAAGGCATTAAATCCATTGCATTTTAACATATTTTATGAAATTAAACAAAAAAGGGAGACTGTGATGATTTTTAATTTTTACATGTCTTTTATAATATATTGCTTAATAAGCTAAAGCCAGATTTACATCTCTGCTTCTGAATTCCCTTTGTAGAGATATGGCTACAGTATTTTAAAAAATAAGATTTCCCACAGATATGTAAATTAAGAGGGGAGGAAAATTTTAATAGTCTTTTCAGATAATTGTAGATATTCTTTATTAATATTTCTGAACGCTATAACTCAAAAAGTGGCATTTTCTTAAAGGCTAGCTGCAATGTAGAATTTGAAGTTATATCAATTAACTTTTCATACTTTATTAAATTAAAATAAATTGATGTACCTTGCACTTTCAATGGTTCTTTCACCCAAGCATGATGCATGGTTGTTGTAACATCATACATTGGTCATTGAAAAATATTAACTTACTGACTTAGACAGATCTTCTAAATGTTAACACATTTCATTATATAAAATTTAAAAAATCATATTTGTTAATATCACCATGGAAAATATCACAAAAGTCTTTATTGATAAACTATCAAGCTCATAGGAGTGGATATGAGCTTCCCAAATTGTAATTTTCACTGGGAAGTTCAAATTTTTTCATTGGCAACAAATACCATCAGTTGTTTTTCTGAAAATGACAGGCTCACTTCATTCATTTTTGAGAAAATGTCAACCAAATACCACAGTCCGAATAATGGTAGTTTGTCTGTCAGTCATTCTTTCCAATAATTAATGGTGGCCCATTAAAACAGTGGCCACTTCAGGTCTCACTTCATCATGCAAATGCTTTTTCTGGCTTTGGCATGTAACAGGGATGGTATATGGTACTTTCCAGAATATTAAAATGATGTGCATTTGATGATTGAGACTTACTAAAATTAATAATTTTGTTGCTTCATCAAGCATATTCTTATGTGAAACTGATCTATTTTTTTTAACTGTGTAGGCAAGATGGTGAAGAATATGATGATTACTACTACAGCTCGGTGCTACCGTCTTGATTCAGATAAACTCAGGTGAAATAATTCATGCAACTTGATCTGTCACTTCTTTTACACCATCATTGCAAATGTCAACAGTGGAAAACAAGACAAATAGTGCCCGGGTATTATAAAAATTTTTTTTCTCAGTACTGAGGACTGAATTCAGTGACACTTTTCCACTGATCTACATCACAAAGCCCTTTAACATTATTTTTTAAAATAATTTTGCAACAAGGTCTCACTAAGTTGCCCAGGCTAACCTCAAATTTGTGATCCTCTTGCCTTGGCCTCCTGAGTAACAGTGCACTCAGCATGAAAATACTTTTGATGTCACAGATCCCTCTGATGCCATAGATCACATCTAGAGAAATTCTGGGGAGATGAATGAAAACGAGGAAGACCATCACAACCCAGCTTGGGTGCCTGTGACAACACTGCCTAGGACACTGACACTCCCAATCTGAAATCCATCCTGAGCATCTTCTGCATGGCTAACACCCACCTTCCCTCATCCCCCGCCATTCTTCACTTTCAGCTGCCCAGTTGCTTCCTCCCACAACATCCAACACTGGGTTTTGGATGTTGGCTTAAGTTGGCTTAACTTCTGGTTGTTAACACGTGGGCCATAAGGAAGACCTGGTTGAAACTCTATTTTCTGGCTTCATTTTGTTATTCCTTCTGGGACCTGCCTTTGGGTATCAGTCCTCTGGCTTCAAGCCCCATGACCAGGAGCAAGGTAAACCCTCCTTGGTGATTTTTCTGGACCACATCTAGGTGAACCTTTCTCTAGCTCTGAGTCTTGCATTGTGGTTGGACTGCAGAAGGCAGTGAGGTAGTAGGGCCTGCTGGTTTGGTACCAATTGATATTGTTTAGGAACATTCCTAACTTTGAAAGTAAATCAAAATTGTTTTGTCGTTTTACATCTTCCAAGATAAGATGAAACAGTCTTTTACTCTTGTAGGAAAGCATGAAAACAACTTTTCCTCTGGTCCATGAGCATAAGATGAAACTCAACATATTGAAGTTTTAGAATGTGTGCTCATCCATTTCACCTTCTGAATATGTATCAGGAGATCATTCAAGTTTGAGACCTTGGTAAATGCATTAATTAGTTGGAGTTAGGCATGCACAGAATAAGTGAAAGTATCATTTTCTGAAAGTAACTTTTAGCAAATAAATTCATCTAGCATCAAATTAATAGGATTCTCAAGTTACCTATTAAGTAACTCATTTTCTCATTACAAAAGAATTGCTTTCTTCTCCTTACATACCCCTTATATTGCTTTTCTGAGCATCTAGAACTGAAGTTTCCACATCAGAACAACAAGCTCCTGATACTCTGACCAGCCCAGCTCCAACTCAGGACTGTTGTAGGAAACATCCTTTGATATGTCCAGAGCCAGAGACAGAGTGAGATGTCTTTGTGTCTCTCCTCAGCTCTCTTGCAAGGAAAGCCCATGGGTGTAACTTCTGAGGGGCTCTGGCAATATGTCTCATGCTGCCCCTGGCAGTGAGGGGAACCATCCTGGGAAAGCTGGGACTGCACAGGAGGGAATGTGCAGGAGGCACCACAAGTCTGGGCTCTGCTGAAGCTGGGCAAGGGAAGAGGGAAGAGTCAGGAGCCCCACTTCCAGGGTGCATCCCTGGACAAGGAATCCTGTTGGATCCTCTTCCTTAACAAACAGGAATATGCTCGCCTCAGACATGAAGTCCTCCCAGCCATCAAGAGGCAGTTTTTCCTAGTCAGGATCTGGAGTTCTGGAGGCAAACTGCCCAGATTTGAATATTGGTTCCATCACTTACAAGCTGAGTGACCTTGAACAAAGAATTTAATCTCTCTAATCTTCAGAGTTCTCATCTATAAAACAGAGACAGAAAGCAGACCTATCTCACAGAGTTATTATAAGGCTGTAAAGAAATAATCTAGATTAAGTGCTTAGCACAGTGGCTGGGATGTAGTAAGTTTTAACAAATGACCGCTGTTATTATTATTAGCATGATACTTCTGTAAGTGCAATCTGTATATCTCCTAGGAGAAGAAATGAACCTAGGACTTTTCTACCTTCCCCTACCAATCCTAGGAAGAGGATCATGAGAAAAACTGAAGATTCTCAGACTTCTGGGATACTAATTAAAGCACCTGTCACTAAATATCAGGGATATTTCTGCTTAATTGGGAGGGACCTATTTAGATATAAACATTTTGATCATTAACCAACTATTACAAAAAGATGCAGGCTTGTTAAGGTGCAAACTCACAAGGATGCCAATGAATGGTCTCCACCACAATTCTGTGCTGGGAGTCCCTCAACAGCCTTAATTCATGACCTTCACCTTCACTCTGCTTAAAAAATTGATCTTTGATAGCTAGACCAAGGACTTTGTCAACTACCCAGGACTGCTCTGCATACAAGCTGTTTAAAATGAAGATCCCAAGGTCAGACAATTAGGCATAACTCGTACTGTTACCACTCTATTGCTCTTTTATTCCTAACTTTTCCTTCAATATCCTTGAGACTCCTAGGACTTTGGCCACAGTGACAGTCCGTGGTGTTATTACAGGATTTTCCACCTAAAGCTAAGCAAAGCAACTCAAAATTCATCCTCTTGGAGTATGAATGGCCTCCTGGTTTTACCTGCTTTCTACCTAGGCTACAGCCCACACTACCATGTGTTCAGGCACTCTGACTACCACTCCTTCTCCTCTGTCTCCTTGTTCCTCTACCACACTCAACCTATGGAACCCAAACCCAAGATCAATCTAGTCATAATTTTTCTACCAAGCTTTGGATTGCATTCCTTCTGTCTCCTTAGGGACTTGGTTCCTTTGATCACATGCCAATATCTTTACTTTTACTATTTCTTTTCAGAGTCCATGTTCTTTTTATTCTTCAAAATAGTAGTTACACTAAACTAGTTCTGCTTTCTCACAATCAATTCACTCAACTCAAAGCAATCTGGCTTCTGCCTCCATTATTTTATCCAAAGTGCTTCTGTTAATATCATTAATGTTTTTCACACTGCCAAATCCAAAGAATCTTTTCTAATTCTCACCTTATGTGACCTCCCAGTGGCATCTGAATCTGCTGACCATTCCTTCCTTTTCTAAACTCTTATCTTGCTTTTGAAATACTAGTGATACTTAGGTTTACATCCTTGCCTTCTACTCTTCTCACCCTATGGCCCTTTCTACTGTGACCTCAACAAACCCAAGACTTCAACAACTCATAGGATTCACAAATGATTCCATCAGCTTACCTCATCTGCACACAAGTCAAGTTAAGAATGGCAGACACTGAATTCAGACAAACTTGCATCCCAGATCCTGTCTCCATACTTAATAGCTGCCTGACTGTGAGAAAGTTACTTGACCTGAACTTTTATCTCTCAGCTATAGGAGAGGGACAATCATATCACTGGGGCCTACCTGTGTTATGGTTTGGATGTGAGGTGTCCCCCAAAGCTCACATGTGAGACAATGTAAGAAGGTTCAAAGGGGAAATGATTGGGTTACAAGAGCCCTAACCCAATAGGTGAATTAATCCCTTGATAGGGACTATCTGAGTGGTAATTGAAGTGGTAGGGTGTGGCTGGAGAGGTGGAAATTGGGGCGTGGCTTTGGGATATATATTTGTATCTGGCGAGTGGAGTCAGTCTCTCTCCTCTCTCTCTGCTTCCTGATCACATGTCAAATGCTTCCCTCCACCACACTCTTCTGCCATGATATTCTGCCTCACCTGGAGCCTGAGGAATGGAGCTGACCTTCTATGGACTAAGACCTCTGAAACCCATGAGCCCTCAAATAAACTTTTCCTCCTTTAAAATTGTCATGGTCATATCCTTTTAGTCACAGCCGCAAAAAACTGACTGAAACAACCTCTACAGTCCTTCTGAGGACTAAATGAAATAAGGCCCATAGAAGCATGTTGTTAGCACTCAATAGTGACAGTTCTTGGTGTTATTACAGGATTCTCCACCTACTGCTAAGCAAAGCAACTCAAAATTATATGAATAAAACCAACTCAATGCCCTTGTGTTCCTCTTTCATTGCTATAATAATCACCATAGCTTCTTTCTCTCAAAAATTAATATCTGTTACTATCCTTTACATTAAATATGAGTGAGTCCATCTCACATATGAGGACACTGAGTTAATAACTCTGCCAAAAATGGCAGTTGGTATTCAAACCCTGGTCCTTCTAACTCCAAAGTTCATGCTGCCTACCACAACATATGATTTCCATGTCCAATTCCAAGCCCAAACCCAGAACTTTTATTCTTGACTTTTTTCCTCTCTCTCAGCTACATCTAACAATATGCTGAACAACTGACTCTCATGGAAAAAGGAATTCCTGACCTGTAGCATTTGCTGTTTCCAAGCTATCAAGGTAATATCCTTGAAATGATGGGCAGAACTGGCTTGAGAGCTTGCACGGACTGTGTCCAGGACACCACTGGATCCAATATGCACCCGCTCCCCAATCCTGTTAACTTGGATCTTGATCATCTGATGGAAAGTCACTTGCCAAAACAACTTAGTCCAAATCAAGCTGTGAAAACAACAACGTGTTAAAATAATTTGGCTAAAAAGGAATACTGTTCAATGCTAGGCTTCAGGATTTTTCTTTTATTTTCCTACTTTATTTCCTGGCTAACTTAATTTGGCCAGTTATTCCCTTGGATGTCCAACTACAGGTTATTCATTGCAAGGTTTTAATCTCACCATCCTCCATCACCTTTCACTCCCATGACCCAGTCTTATCAGGCATCTCTCCTTAAGAGGGCTGGGGTCTCCCCAATCTAGGTCTCTACAGGTGGCTCCCTTGGCCTAGATGTCCATCCTTCCACCTAACCATCTCTGCCTGGCTGACTACTCCTGTTCCTCAAGTTTCAGTCTGGGCCACAGGGAATCCTTAAAATAGAGTAAATGGCAAACAGTGGGAGTTAAGTTGGGTAGTGCCAACATCCACCAATTGGCAAACTGCTTAAACAAATAGTGCCAGTCTTCAAAACATATCTGGCATGTGATCCTGTATGAAAGAACGCACACATGCACAGAGAAGGGTCTAAGACGTTCCAACAATGATTTTCTAAATGTGAGGGGATTATGTGAGGTTTGTTTTGCTTTTGATTTTCTATAGATTCTATAAGGACTGCCTCTGTAATAAGAAAAATTAATTTTTTTGTAAAATATTTCTATTGTTAGTATCTTGATATTCCAGTTATTAAAATCACTTTTAGACAAGGCTGACTGTTTGCTCACTGAGTAGAAAAAGAACATGGAATATGATGAAAAATTAATATTTAAGGAGATGGAAATCTTCATATGGTACACAAAAATTACCAGAACTGAAGAAAACACAACACTCAAAAGATAAACTTTCAACTAAAATGTTATTTCAGCAAGACTACAGGATTGGTTAAATTGTATTTGGCCAAATTCTATGCTATTGTTAACTACCCCCTTGCGATCTCTTGGGAATCTTTGATTTTTTTTCTGTCCCTTATCTTAACATATTAGGAAAAGGATCAAGTTCCCTAGAGCACACAACCCTCCCTTATAGTCAGAGCTCTGCCTAGTTCTTGGATCTCTCCTGCCACAGGTCCCGCTTCTTTGCACCCTCACTAACTCTTTCCCCCACCAGACATGTGCAATTTGTTCTAGTCATGCAAACTCCTTGCTCATCAGGGTGTCACATGCTTTCAGTTCTCTGTGCATTTGAACATGGTGCATTCTCTGAAATGCCCTTAACACACACACATGTGCACTCAGTGTGCACACAGATGCAGTGTGATCAATATAACAGTATTATTGATAAATCACACTATACAGAATTAATATTAATCCTGTTTACTTTGTGGAAGGGACTGTGTTTTCTTTGCCTTAGATTTATGAGTGTCTCAGACTGTGCTACCCAAAGTGTGCTCTGTACATCAGTAATATCAATATCATTCCTTGGAAGTTTGTTAGATGCAAATTTTTCAGGCCCCACAACAATATCTACTGAATTAGAAACTCTGAGGATGGGGCCCAGGAAGGATGTGTGAAAAACCCTCCAGGTGATTCTAATGCATCTACAGTTTGACAAACATTGCTGTAGGCATCTGTTAATATTGATAAATGATCTGACAAATGATTAAAAACTTTGGAGACCCATTAATACTTTTTTTAAAAAAATGTAGATCCATTCTAAGCTTTTGCTTTTGCATGTGTAAATCTGCACATATACATTATAAAATAACCAATCTTGTCAAAATGTCCAGCAAATTTTTACTTAAGGAAATATAATTTTACTTAATATAATTTTTTTTTCTTCTAAAAAGAGGAAACACAAAATTTCACTCAACCGGGCTTCATTTATTATTAGTGAGTAGTTCAGTAGCTTCTTAGGACTCCTTAAACTAAATTTGTATTTTAACTCCTAATTTGGGTCAGAGAAACTGGGCCCCAGGAAGTTCAACATCCCACCTCTTTCCTAGGCCCACAGAACAGTTTATGAGAGGCCTAGGTCAGCCCAAATTGACTCAGAATTTCAATCTGTGGTTTAGTGACAATGTTTCCCCAACTTTAGTTATATTATGGGAGTTAACTTGGTGTAGAGACCTTGGAAATTTACAGTAAATACTTTATTTTGTGGTCAGACAATAAAACATCTGATCCTTACCTAGAAGACATTCCTGTTGGGCCCAAAGTGAGAAGTCATTCCCTGGCCTTGTAATATATGCAACCTTTCTACATCTCCCTCTGTAGCTGCTGAAATCTTGGCTCACACCCAAGTGCCCCACTTGGGTTTTGTTCAGGAAAGATTTCTTCCAGCTGCTTTATTTGTTCCGCGATTACATGTATGAGCTTCCAGAATGTACAAGATCTCAAGTCAAATGAAAGGCTTCAGTTCCCAGTTCTCATAAAGAAATAAAATCTGAAGCCAAGGAAACAACAAAACTTGGCTAAATGAAGGGCTACATATAAATGAGACAATGGTATTCCTACTAAAAGGTCAGCGCATGCTAAATGCTATGGGGAAACAGACACTGGGGCGTAATCATGGCATCTTTGTGCTATATTTATGGTTACACTAGCAAAGGGATTCAGGTTTCCCCTGTTTAGGCAAAGCAAACTGATATGAATGAAAAGCACATTCATATTTAATAATAAAAAACCCCAAGTCAACAGGGCTCCTTTTTTAAGAATTGGAAGAGTATATCTTAAACTGAGACTTGAGCATCCTGGAGATCAGCCATGGCTCAGGTGGAGATCCCAGGGATCATGATTAAGAGATGCAGACTAAAGGGAGGAGGCCTCATGGTGGGCAGTATCTTGCGGCAGATGGAAGACTAAAGAACACGCAGAGAGCTACAGGTCAGAGGGTGCTGTGGTTTGAATATGAAGTGTCCCCTCTCAAAGCTCCTATGGTAATACAGAAATAGAGACAAAATGATTGGACTGTGACAGATAAAATGATTGGACTATGAGAGATAAAATGTGAAAAACCATCTTCCCCATAGCCCTTTCCCCTCTCTGCTTCCCAGCTACCATGAGCTGAGTGGCTTTCCTCCACTGAGCCTTTCCACCATGATGTTTTGCCTCCCTGTGGGCCCAGACCAACTGACTTGGCTGACCATGAACTACACCTCTGAAACTGTGAGCTCAAAATAAAAGTTTTCCTCCTCTCAGTTGTTCTGGTCACAGCGATGAAAGCTGACTAACACATACGGCATGAGAGGAAGGTGACCTTTAGTACAAAAATGGAGAGTTTGCCAAAGCATATCATCAAATTCCAAAGGATCTTTGAAAATCTAAGAAGCAAATTTCTGAAGTTAGTCCCATGCACCTCGAAATATATACTGGAACATATTCAATGTGGACAGGAGCCTTTCAACTAAGCTGCAAGATATAATACACATCTCTCCGTTGTGATACTTTGTAGGATGGGGAACACATTTTGGTGCATCACAAATGGGCCAGCTGTTGCATATAAAGATCAAACATCAGGGACTTTCATAAGGTCATGCACAAGGAGTGAAGATGTTATATCAGAAGCAACCTGGACCAAGAGCTAATTGATAATTTTTAAAAATCTATTTAAAAGGGAGACATACACAAAAATTGAGTACTATTTTGGACGCTGTGCTGTGTACTATTCTGATCCCCGATGGTTGAAAGTGTTATCTTCTACTGCTTTACAGCTGAGACCCTCCTGAAATGTGCTCTCAGCCAAAGGCAGTAACCTTGCTCCTGTCCAAGGTTATGCCTCCTCCTCTGGGGGGATAGTCCACATCCAGTGTCTGATCAACACAGGAGAACAAGTATAAACTGTTTTGATCTCCATCTCAGAGTCTGTGTCCCAGGAGACCACAATAAATTAAATGCTTAATTTAAAACTTAAAATGTAAACCTATTTATTCTCTGATAATTTGTTCCATGCCAAAGCCTTCATATTTGAGAACTGGACTACTGGTCAGTTATGCCTTGTTCTCTATTTTGCGTCTGCTACACCTAAAGTTCCTATTTTGGTTCCTAAAGTTCCCTCAAGGTATGAAAACATGGTGCATGTCTGGACTTTTTTAATTCCCCTCCCTAGTCTCCTCCCCCCTCCCCCATACCAGGGATTGAACTCAGGGACACTCAGCCACTGAGCCACATCCCAACGCTATTTTCTATTTTATTTAGAGACAGGGTCTCACTGAGTTGCTTAGCACCTTGCCATTGCTGAGGCTGACTTTGAACTCATGAGCCTCCTGCCTCAGCCTCCCTAGCCACTGGGATTATAGGCATGAGCCACTGCACCCGGCTTCTCTCCCTAGTCTTTAACAATCACCTTACCCATGCTAATGTGACAGATTTTTAAATAGAAATTTTAATTGTAGTGAAATTCATCATCTAACCCCATAAGTTATATTAGGTACATTCATAGTCCCATGCAGCCACCACTGCCCACCCCCAGCTCTTTTCATCTTGCATAACTGAAACTCTACCATTAAACCATCACTCCTCATTCCCCTCCTCCCCCTGCCCCTGGCAACCACCATTATATTGTCTGTCTCTATGAATCTGGCTACTCGAGGTACCTTACAGAGTAATCTTTATTAAGCTTTCCCAGAGCCTAAAAACTTAATTTTTATAGAAAAAGCAGCTGTCTTTTGGTACTTACATTGCATCTGTGAGCCTAACATTTAATTAAGTTTTATAATTATAATATCAAGTTCATCTGACATAAATAGGGTTGGGAACAAACATAAACAACAAGCAACATAAACACTTTTGGGAGAAAATACAAATCAGCTAGTTGGAACAGAAATGGCATGAATATACTAAAAAGAAGCCAGTTACAAGTATTCAAGAAGCTGTGGCTGTCCTCCAGACTACATAGCATAGAAACTGGAACTTCCTTGGATCTGGTTAAACAAGCTTCTTCTATTGTAAAAAAACTTCTGTTACCATTTGGTGATCACTTACTGTGTACCAAGGACTGTGCTAAGCACATAACATGAATAATGTCTATAATTCCATGAGGAATATATCATCATCCTCTTTTTCTTTAAAGGATGAGGTATCACTATGTTGTCCAGCTTGACCCCAAACTTCCAGGCTCACCGGATGTTCCAGCCTCAGCCTCATCAGTAGCTGGACTACAGATGTGAGCCATTGTGCCCAGCCTAGTATCTTCATTTACAAACAGGAAACCTAAGCACAGATAGGTACTTAAGCAAATTATCCAAAGTCACACTACTAAGAAGGACAGGGTTGAGATTTTTAAGTCATTCTAGGGTCACAAAGACCCCAAACCTTGTTGTTACTTCACCTACCACACTGACTCCTGCTGGGAGCCATTAGCCAAGTAGGTATGACAATTTCCTTGCCAGCGTACCCCATGTTGCTTAGTGGAAGGACTCGTGGAAATAGGACATTTTGCAGTGACATTGCATGTAAGGTGACCTTGCTCAAGGACCAGGGCGGATCCGGGTTTAGGGCGTTCCCGGTTTAGGACAATCCAGGTTTAGGGCATTCCCAGTTTAGGAAGGTTATTCCTGCTGGGAATAGGGCGTATCCTGCTGCCTGAGTACCCCTTGAGTTCTCACGGGATTCAGACAGTATTTTTGGGAGACAGAAGCCCAGTGGAGGTGTGGATTTGGGCAGAGAATGTGGATTTCCCCAGAACGTGTTTGTAGACCGCTGGTGACAGTTCGGGAATAAAGAGTTGCTGTTTGAATCTACAAGCTGTGAGTGGCTCGTGATTTTGTGCCCAGCCAGACTGCGGTAGACTCCTCAAATGAATATTAAATCAAAGGCATAATGAGAATAAAAACACAGAAGTGAATCTTTGTTTTCTATTGGCAACATACAAGATGACAAAATATGTCACATCTAGGTTTTTACAAAAGACTAATTTAACAAACAAAGGGTGTACTTATATCCTCACAAGAAAAGAGTATTGGTAATACCATCTATTATTATTATTTGTTTACACAAAATTATTTAAGCTAATTAAAGACAGAAGAATTAGGGAATATTTGTAAGAAAAGAACTGAAGTCAGACATCTTAATTATGCTCTCGGATTAGTACAAAATATAATATATATTATAAAATAATATAATAATATATAATATAAAATAATATATAATATAAAATATAAAATATATATATAAATATATATATATATATTTATTGTGTGTGTGTGTGTATATGATATATATATGTATGTGTATATATATGATATGTCATATATATATGATATATATCTATCATATATATCATGTGACTAATCAAGGGAGTCTCATTACCACAATCTGTAGCAATGACCATATGGAAAAATCAAGGTATAGTTTTATTAGAAATATTTTCCAAAAAAATAAAGCATGAATCTGTGTTTGTCTACTAAAAAGAAATATGAATGACATTTCAAAACAGATAAAACCATTTTTTAAAAGCAGACATTATGATTGCCAAATCATGAGTAGAATTGAGTTCTGTGGAAAAGCCCAGGGAGCCGCAGGCAGAGAGAAGGCCCTTGTCCCGCAGGCCAGCGTGGTAACTTTCTTCCATGTCCACTACCAAGAGCGCTCATGGCTCCCTCCTTAGCCAGGATGTGGAGAGGCAAAGCCAGCAGCCAAGATTCCCGACAGAGCAGTGTGTGACCAGGAAAGGCTGCCTGCACTGTCCAGCTCTTTCCTGGACCAACAATCCAAGAACCGACATCATCAAACACATGCCTGAGACCCAGGCTCTCTCCAGATATCCCAGGCAGCTCTTCTTTCAAGGAACACTCTGATCTAGATGCCCACTGCTAGACAGAATGCCTGCCTTGTCTGTCACACAGACACCTGAGACTTAAATACATGCCCCCAAATTGACATAGTCACAAACCCCACACTGGCTGTCCTCTAGGACACCATGTCATACTGAATGGAGCCACCACTAGCTCAGACACACAGACCAGAGCCAGAGGAGCCATCCTGAACTCCTCCATGTCACTCCACTGTGCTTCCTGTCACCACAGTCCTGTGGAACAGGTATGAAACTTCATTTGAATGCACCTGCTTTTTCACTATTACCTTCTTTTGGGGCCTAGACTTTTGAAAAATAAGGCCTCTTAAAAGTGACCAGGGGTCTCAGTAGTTTGGGCAGAGGGTCTGACACACAATCTCATTTGCTGAAATCAAACTTCCTATTTAAACACCATGTTCATTTCTTACATCAATCAGGGTAGAATCCCTGGAAAAATCAGGAAGAAATGGAGGTCTTTCCCTTAATATTTTAGGTGTGAGGAATTTTTCACATAAAGTTTCAAGAATGAAAAACATAAGGCAGCACCAAAAATTCTTTTGTAGTTTTTAAAAAATAAATTCTATTCTATATACTCAAGGTGTATAACATAATGTCATGGAATTCACATGCACAGTAAAATGGTTTTACCACAATGAAGCAAATTAACATATCCATCATCTCACTTACCCATTTTTAAATTTTCTACCAAGAAAACCTAACAATCTACTCATTTAGCAGACATCCCAAACACAGCACGATTTCACTGCCTGCAGTCCTTGGGTGTTCTTTAGACTTCTAGGCCTGTGCATCCTTCACATCTGCTGCTTTCTACCCTTTGATTACATCTCCCACTTCCCCACATCCTCACCCAATCCCATGAAATTTCTGGTAACCACTGTTTTATTCTCTCTGCATAACTGACATTTTGGATTTTTAAAAGTTTCTGTGTAAGTGAAATCAGGTGACTGTCTTTTTGTGACTGGCTTACTTCACCAGGTGCCGTGTCCTCCAGGCTCACCCACGTTGTGGCACAGGCTGGGTCTCCCTTGCTCTCAAGGCCGACTCATGCTCCACAGTGAGCACACACACCACAGCTCACTCACTCATTTGCCCATCATAGGCTGTTTCCAGAGTGTGAGCAATGCTGCAGTGGACACGAGGGTGCGTCATCTTCATGAGGAATGGTCTTGACCTCTGGGTATGTGCCACATTTTTAATTTCTTTAGAAACTGCCACAGTGTTTTCCACAGCAGCACCAACCTACATTCCCACCGACAGTGCACAGCAGTTCCCTTTCCTCCACTTTCTCACAACACTTGCTCTTTTGATTTTTTTGCCTAACAGCCATCCTAGTAGGGTGAGGTGGTATCTCACAGTGGTTTTGATTTGTGTTTCCCTGGTAATTAATGATGTCAGGCATATTTTCTTATACCTGTTGGCCATTTTCATGTCATTTTTTGAGAAATATCTATTCAGGTCCTTTGCCCATTTTTAAAATTGGGTGTTTTTCTACTATTGAGTTGTCAGACTTTTATGAGTTTTGGATATTAATCTCTCAGATATCTGGTTTATGAAGGACAGCCAACTTTCAAGACCCTTTTATCAAACCGACAGACTTCCTTCCAGTAGTCTCTTAAACATCAGTGATTCATTCTGGGTAAAAAAATCCTCCTAAATAATTTCTCCCGGCTGAGGTCTGCAAGGATGCCACTTGGACATCCAACATTTCCCTCCTCATCTTCCTGACAGCATCTGAGTTGAAGCAGCAAATACATGCCTGGCTTTGGAGCTAAAACCTGGCACTTACTAATTGCAGGGTTACAGCCAAGATACCCAATCCTCTGAGTGTTCGTAAAAGAAAAAGATGATGTGGTATTTACCTATGGACTCCTTAAAGTCATCAACAATGGAGATCAACTAAGGGCAAGATGTTACCTTGGGCACCTGGAATTCAAAGATACAGGTCATAGCTCTGCTTGTGGGGCTCTGCCAGTCTTGTGGGGCCCACAGACCCAGGCCAAAGACTATAACAACATGGCAAGGTGCGTACTATAGCTAAGATGCTTGAAGCAGTAAAGGCCGATTAGACTAGAGGGGATAAAATTGAAACAGGAATGAGATATCATGTAAAAACACAAATCCCTGATGCCTTGCTCACTTAATACATTTTGGTTGTTTTTTAAACTGTCCCACCCCCATTTGGGCTGATAGCAGTTAGTGAGCTGCTCTTTTTCTTGTCTTTCTGAAAGTTCATATTTTATATTGACAACAACACACCCGATGGTCACCAGTTCTGTTTTTGGAGAAGCTCTTCCTCCGCAGCTGGTCACCTCTGGCCCCTGCTCCTGCTCTTGTCATCATACACGCTAGCCATGCCACTGACACTCATGGGCTTATCTGGAAACTGGGTAGGTTTCTTAAGTTTTTTAACAACTTCATTAAGAAGATTTCTCTGAGAGGATAAGTTCTGAATTGTGGTCTAGACAGGAAAAGTTAGTAGTCTGGAATGCAGAGAGAAAATTACATCTTTTGATTCTAACACTTCATGTTTTTTACCACTGTCCCTCATTATCTGATACAAGAGAATAAAGAGGAAGTAGACACGAGAAATAGTAAAGTGGAAACCAGAATTCTGATACCCGACTTCTATTCATGAATATGAAACTAAACGAATGACTCGGATCACAGATGCTTTCGGATCCTGGACAAAACATCTAAGGTGGCGAACAGTGTTTTACATTAGAGACTATGGAAGTTTTTAAATATATCTGTAAATTCTTTGATGTCCCTTCAAGAGGAAGCCAAATGGCCATCACCTTAAATCTGGGCCTGGGGCTTCCTCTAGGCTCCCTTCCTCCTGGACCACCTGCTTTGGGAGAAGCCACCTGGCACATCATGAAGACACTCAGCATTCCTCACAGGAGCACCAGGTGGTTGGTAAACAACAAGCACAACTTGCCAGGCCTCTGGGTAAGCCACCTTGGGAACAAATCCACTAGTCCTGGCCAAGCCTTCCAGTGACCAATGCCCGAGTTCAACCTCATGAGAGGACAGCAACCAGGATCACCCGCTCACCACTCCCAGATGCCCAAGCCCTAATACAGTGAGATACTAAATGCTTATTGTTTTAATCAGCTAAGTGTCAGGGTCAGTTTTCCCCAGCAATAGATTACTAAGACACAGTTGAAAAGAAAGGACCTAGGATTAAAATTTCTAAATGCTATATATTTTGCCTGATTGGTAAATTATTCTAAAGAACTCAATATAGCCTTGTATTATTTAGACAAGTAAAAACTGAGAAATAAAACTACCCCATTTTAAAAACTGTAAAATTCATTTTTTAATTTTAAGATGTCTTTAAACTTAGATACACAGAGAACAAAAGATCATCAAACCTTTTATTAACCAATAATCTTTATTTGCACCTTCTTCTCCCTTCTGCTAAATTCCAGTTTCTAAAAATTACTCTAATACATCTAATGGAAAACAGCTTAATTTTTAAATAATTAATTCTAAATAATGCAAAATTGTCCTAACAAATAGGATCTACATCTTTATTGAATTCCACTATATATCCTAATCACCTAGTCTATTCTAAATGTCCCAGACTCACAGGTTTAAATGTCCTCCTTTTGACGCAAGAGTGTGTCAGAGATGGAATAACTGGATAACAAAATCAGACTGGCAAATAAGCAACTATCAGAATGAATGTCGAGGGCAAGGCTGGTGCAAGGAGGGCATGTTTTGATGACTCTTGAACAGCCCCACTATCCACCCTATAGCTGCTGATTTTCTTTAACATTATACAAACAGACACAAGGCTTAAACTACAAATCCTCTGTATTAGTTTCCTAAGACCCACTGGGCCCTGCCCCCATCCGGGGCCTCCAGGATCCCTGTGGTGCAGGCAGGAAGGATCCCACCTGAAGCTCCAGAGATGTGCTCTGCGGGTCAGCAAGATGCCACCCACCCTGTCCTTGGTGAACCCTCTCAGATTGCCAGGCCCTGATCATTGGCTCAGAGGTGTCCACACACAGCATTAGAGACCAGGCCAGGACTTCTGAGCCTGCTGAACAGAGCACACTCTCAGCTCAGACTGTGAGGGTGTGGGTGTGAGGCCTGGAGCTGTGGTGGTCAGTGTGACAGCCCTGAGGGGAGTCAGCCCCCGATCACAGCTGACACAGGGCAAGGGCAAGGCTCAAAGAAAACCAGAGATGTGGAGTCAGAGGCCACTGGAATTATATTCAAAGCCAGTCCCCACTCTTGATGATTCAGTTTTGAGAGTCAACAAATTCTTTTTATCACTTAAGGCAACTGGAGTTACATTCTGTGAGAAAGCAACAGAGTAGTTCAAAATTGATTCATGAAGTTCACCTAAGTCATATCCGGCAGAGTCTTTCTTAAAATCAGGTGTTATTTAAGAGACTGCCATATGAGCCCTAGGCATCTGAGGGGGGAAATGCCATGAAGAAAAGGAAAATGAACTTTATTTGAATAGAAAGGCTTTCAAAAATGTTCCTCATGCTGTGATTTTTTCCTAAGTTAGCCTGGCTGTTAGGACACCTGAGTTGTAAAAGAGATGAAGCTTTCAATCAAAGGATTTTAGACATATTATCAGAGATAATCAGAAAGCTATTTGGGACAGGGACCTTGCCAGGCACCCTCAAGTGACACTGTGACAACAGCCTCTTCTGCTTTCCCCATCAGACCTTAATTGCTCTCACTAATGGGTTTCCCTTTTCTAAACCCTCCATGTGGCCATGAGGCCTGCAGGATGAAGCTGTCTCCGGGCCTGCTCTGGGCTTCCCTCCCACACCCACTGTGCTGCTATTCAGGCCTCCTCGGCAATTCCTCAAAGGCACCAAGAAGGTTCCTTCCCTGGGGCCACACACACTATCTTCCATGCCCCCCAGCTCTGGTCACTCGGTTGACCGTGACTCTATCTCCATGTCTCTGCTGAAACACGGCTTCCTCAGAAAAGTCCCCTTCTTCACCTCCATCAGGGCCTCTGGTTGTAATTAGTCCTGACAACTTTGCTCTTCTAGGACGGCAGGTGGAGAAATTTAAAATGACCTAGTTCTGAGTATAATTCTCTACTTCAGGTCTATTTTCCTAACCAGACTCTAAGCCTCTGATGAATCCAGAAACCAGGTCTCCCTTCATCACCAGATCTGGGTCTGACATTTCAAACAATTCCACGATTTCCAGGCTCTCTCCCTTTGTCTCCTTTTTAAGGTCAGCGTCCAGGCCTCACACCAGCAGCTTCTCACCTAATTATTACCTGGCTTATGTGGAACTCAACCTAAAATTGGGCCTGATGACAGCCAGCACCCTAGCCCTTCCCCAAACTCACCTCCATCAAGAAAGCTCCCATCACTGCTACCACCATGTTAACAGGTGGCCTTTTCCAAAACCCCTAAGTTTATGAACAGTAAAAGGAAAAAGGTGATTTTAAAAAAAAAAAAAAGCAGGCCGGCTTGGGGAGCTATCCCAAGGGAACGAAGTCCACCCAGTGCTGTGGTGCCTGCAGGGTGGCTCCACAGCCCAACATCTCTTGCCTGGCCTGGCCTTATTCTTTGATTTCTCCTTAATCTGCAGGCTGGAAAATCTATACTTGCTTGACTTAATAAACATTTAATCAGTATTTTCTAAATAATGCACATGTCTCTGAGAGAATTAAGGAACTATCAGTTATGCACATTATTATGAATTACTTAAATCAAGATATTTCCCTACTAACATCTAAGACCAGCTAAACCAAGGAAAGAGTTCTGACAGGCTGGGGAAGAAGAGAAGCTGCTGGTGATTTTGGATTGGTGCTTCACAAGGACACTTAAGAAAGGTGAGCTTGGAGCTTAGGAAGGCAGAGGAAAGGCTCCCTGACCCCTTTCTTTCTTTATTTTAACACAACAGGAGCCACAGGCAGTAGGTCATGAGTAAACCACACTAGAGCTCAACCTGGAAGCTACATGTCACTTATTACCTTCTTGGACATTACATCCCAGATTCTAGATTCATCTCCCAAAACACATGGAAACCAATCTACTCCTAACTGGGAACCATGCTTCCTTTGTTTCTTCTGAAGGGAAAGATCTGAGTGAGCTCCTAATAAATGTGCGATAAAGACATGTTTTTTTCCACATTTTTATTGGTGCACTGTAGGTGTGCATAATGGTGGGATTTGTTGCTACCTATTCACACAGGCACACAATACAACGATATCATTTGGTCAACATCAGTCCCCAGCACTTCCCCTTTTCCTACCCTCCTCCCTCCCCAATCCCTTTCCTCTACTTTACTGGTCTCCCCTCAATTTTCATGAGACCCCCATGCCCACCAGCCCTGTGCCGTTCTTTTTCTTTTTCCCCTCTAGCGAGTGTCCACATGAGAGAAAACATGACCCTTGACCTTCTGAGTTTGGCTTATTTCATTTAACATAATGTTTTCAAGTTCCACCCATTTTCTTGTAAATGACATAATTCCATTTTGCTTATGATGAATAAAACTCCATTGTGTATATAACACATCAAGAAACACCTGTTTAGCGGACAGATCAACAGTGTGCAATCTGATCAACAAAGCAAAAAATGTGGTCCCTGAAGGGAAATCCTAGCAAGAGTAGAAGGACTAAAAGAAAGGTCTCTTATGATCATCCGCACAGACGCTGACACAGTATGCAAGCTAGAGTGACCAAGATTTCAAATTATGCACTATATTTTAACTTTTATTATATACAGGACAGTGTGATTCCTAGAAAAAGTTTATAAGGTTACAAAACATTGCTACTAAAAGGAAAGGCAATTTGACTTGCCATCACACCCCACCAAAGTAAGGCATTTACAAATACACATCAAGATAAAACAAACTCCTTGTAGTTAATCAGCATGTTTTTTTCTGTAAAAGACTCCCCTGTAAACATTGTAACTGGGGTCCCAGGTCTCTAAGCCCCGAATGAGATGATACTCATGCGGCTTGTGGTGTCCTGGGGGAGGGTCACCCTGCTATTAAACACTGTGGTTTTGTTCTAAGTGCCCTGAAAGTCACATTAAAACCTTTGTTTGTTTGTTTATTTTGGTAGCTGAATAAAGACAAATTTGTAAGCTAGGGATAAATACACTTCATAAATACCTTTGAAGGCCATTTCACATTAAGTAACTGATTTCCTTCATAGGGACCAACTATCAATCAGGAGAAAAATGACATTCATACCTTTCCTGAGCATACTAGACACCAACCCCATGTGCAAACCCTATCTGTTTGCTTACAGACCCAACTATGTGCATACTAGGTCTCCCTTCACTGTGTGTTAAAGGAACGTGACTATGGCTGACAAAATAAAAGCCTCTCTAACATGCTTGTTCCTTCTCCATCATATGTTAGGTTACATCCAGCTTATCCAAAATATTAACCATCAGATAGTGACAATACAATTTGGAAGAAAAAGTTTGGAATGTATTTTTAAGGTTGGGGGTGGGGGGGGTGGTAAACAGAAAGATCTCAACAACCATAAATGCAGTCTTCCCTCCTGCCTGGAGGTCAGAGCTTACCCGACCTGTCTGTACTATGTAACTTGTGATCACAACTGTAAGCATTCTGATTTCCACAAGGCTAAGAAATAAAGAAAAAGAAAATTCTACACATTCATATTATACTACTAGAATTAAATGTCTAGAACTGTTTAGAATCCACAGATTCAGCCAGGTACAGTGGCACATGCTTGTAATCCCAGCAGCTCAGGAGGCTGAGGCAAGAGGATTACAAGTTTAAATACAGCCTCAGAAACTTAGTAAGGCCCTGAGCAACTTAGTGAGACCATGACTTAAAATAAAAAATAAAGGCTGGGATGTGGCTTAGTGGTTAAATGCCCCTCGGTTCAATCTCTGGTAGCAAGAAAAAATAAATAAAATCCAAAGTACAAGTTTGTATTCTGGTTAAGAAACTATGAGAAGTGACTTCATCTCCCTCTGAGTCACTGCTTCCTCAACAGAAATGGGAACATTGATAGCAGCCACCCCAGGGTTATTGTAAAGAATAAATAAAACAAAGCATGGAAAGTGTTGGGTCTTCAGTAGGTGATAAAATATTAGCTAGTATTATTTATGATGAGAGCAAGATAAAAGACATCATGAAGAATCCAGTGTCTTAACTCCCAATGTCAGCTAAACCAAAGAAGCAAGCTACCCTCCTGCAATCTGATTAGGGTTGGAGAGACACCAGAGGCCTTCTTTTGAAATAAGCTGTCATCAAAGAGCTGCAGTCATTCTCAGGAGCCATAAAAAGCACAAAATTCTCTTTGGTTTTACCACCTGAGAAAGGTTTGAAGAAACATTCTCTCTTGACTAGATAAAAATGTGTATTAGTTAACTTTCTGTCACTGTGACAAAATACCTGAGAAAATCACCTTAACAAGACGAAAGGTTTATTATGGCTCATGGTTTCATAAGTGTCAGCCCATGTGCTTGATCCTGTTATTTTGGGCCTGTGGCAGCAAGTGGGAGCACATGATGGAGGAGGCTGCTCATCTCATGGTAGCCAGAAAGCAGAGAGGTGAGAGAGAGAGAGAAAGAGAGAGAGAGAGAGAGAGAGAGAGAGAGAGAAGGGAGGGGGGAGTAAGTCCAGGGTACCAGGATTCCCTTCAAGGGCTTTAAGACATAGGCCTTTAGGGGACATTTAAAATCCAAACTGTAATAAACTGGTGGAAAGGAAATAAGATGGACTTTATTCTCCATGGACAGTGAAGCTGGTAGAAGACTAAGATAATATCATTCCAATTTCTCAAATTCCTGGGCAACAACCCCTCCACATCATAAATGTAGGTGTTTACAGTTTTTCAGAAATTATAAAAATCCCCTGTATGTAGAATTAGACATCAAGCTAAAATAATTTTTAAATAATCTTAGCTTAGGCAAATACCAGAGAATTTATTTGCAATGATTTCATGATATATCTACTATTTCAAATAGGTCAAACACTGACCATCTCCAGTATTTCTCCTGTGATAGTATATAAATATACCATTTTTCCTGTTTGGGACATTCTTGTTGACTATTATAGGGTTTTTAAAGGAAGATACCATGCTCTCTACTAAAATCCACTTAAGAATCTAACATTTGTTATATGTTTCTTTCATAGCAATTCAGTAATTTTAATTATAAAGTACATCTCCCCAGAAAGATGACTGCAAAAAATTTATTATCTAATAGTTGATACATACAAAGAAATAGGTGTAACAAATAGGCACATTATGAAGTATAATAATAAAAACAAGACTTATGAGCCCATTCCCAACTTAAAGACTAGAAAATTACCAATACTACCTGTGTGTTTCCCCCTGACCCTAGTCCTGCAGCTCATCTTCAGAAGTAATTGTTCTCTGTAATTTTGATTTTATTATTCTCTTGATTTTCAAGTTAGTCTTCTTCCAGCTTTAAATGCATATTGCTTAGTTTAACTAAACACTGAAAAAAATTTTGAGATCTTTTTTCTCCAAATAAGACTGGCATGACAGAGTGCAGGTGGGGCTGAGCTAAGAAGGTGCAGCTGTCACTATTCTTCCCTGATGTATCACATGCCCCAGCCTCATCCTGAGGACAACCAAAGTTCTAAGGCTCCTGCAGCTTCTGCTCTAGAAATCACCAGTTTCTTTTCATTCCCACTCAGTATGAGCACCTAAGTGACTGTTATCTGAAAGGGAGAACATCCTATCTACCCAGGGTGAATCTTGTACCCTGTTTCAATGGGATGAACCGGAGGCTGATCGCCATAGTGGTGAAGAAGTCCTGCTGCCTGGTGGAGAGTTGGCAATGACCCAGACACTGTCTGAGAATCTACTGCAACCACCTCCCCATTTCCTCTTCATCATCAAGCAATAAGGCAGAGCATCATGACTGCCTGGCTGACCGTACAGACTGTTTAACATATTTGGTACTAATTCCCATGGACTTCCCTCAAATCCTGTTAAGGACCATGATTTCTTCATCCTCCTTCCAGAAAGTTATGGGGGTCAGCATCCCATATTTATTGAAAAAACTTTAAAAAATGTGAAGGATTTCTTGTAAGAAGCCTTCTTGTAAGCTGCCAAAGGCCACAGGCTCCCATGTGAGGCAGAAGGCCAAGGCTACTGGATCAGAGATGAAGGGCTTTATCATGGCACAGCAAGCAGCAAGACCATAAGCACAATGTGTCAGTCTTACGGGATGATGCTGATGGGCCTGAATGAGTGCTCTACACAAACAGGGGTGCATTACAGAAGAGGAGACCTGAGTTTAGAGTACCTGGATCCTTTTTTAAACATTTTTTTTAGTTGTAGATGGACACATTATCTTTATTTTTATTTATTTATTTTTTGTGGTGTTGAAGATAGAACCCAGGTGAGTGCTCTAGTACTGAGCCACAACTTCAGCCTGAGTATCTGGGTCCTTTTAAGTGCTCAGTGTATTAGTCTGTTTTCTGTCACTATAACATAGTTTCAGAGGCTGACAGCACAAATAATATGGCACTCTTTCTGGCAAGAGAGCCCAGTTGGCTGTGTCACATCATGGCAGATGGCATAATGGTGAGAGCATATATGAGGGAAGAGGTTAAATAGTGAGATAGGAAACCAGAGTGGAGGGGAGGGGAGGGGCCAGTAATGATCTCACATTAGGTACCCACTCTTAAAAAGATCCTGCTACCTTTTAACATCACCACACTGGGGACCAAGCTTCAACACATGAACCCTTGGGGGACAAATCACATCCAAACTGTAGTATCAGTAACTAAGCCTCTCCACCCAGGACAAATCTTTGTACATTATTTCAGTGGGTGGGCCTGAGGCTGATCACCATATTGGTGAGCAAGTCCTCCTGCTCAGAGGAGAGTTAGCAACAACCCAAACACGGTTGGAGCAGTTGTCTGTGAACCTCTTGCTCTGGAAGGAGATACCATCTGTCTTCCCAAGGCTGTTTGCTATATAAATGGCCTGGAAGGATATAAATGGCCTGGAAGGAACTTTCCTTCCAGGACATTTATATAGCAAACAGTGCTTCACCCACAAGCCATGTAGAATCAATAGAGGGTCGAGGAGCATAGTTCTCATCATTATATTCAAAACATAAGTAATTTCTAAAAATTGTATGACTATTTTAAATTCTAGTTTAAACTTGTAAACAAGAGTCATACACACACACACACACACACACACACACACACACACAGAACCTTTTGGAGGAGTGTGTGTCTGTAGACAGCAAGGGTTCCCCAAAATTTGTGCACTTATTAGTAAACACACGTGACATTTAAAGTTCGGGCCTTCAGAGGTTTTGAGAGAATCTTTCTGACTCAGTTTTTTCCTCTATTAAGCAAGAACAATATTTTGCTCTGTAATATTAGTTTGAAATGGTTTTAATGATTATAAAATACAAAGATCTGCTGTGAGACAGAACTGGAAAAATCCTGAAAGTTGAAGCCAGTGAGTCTGGCCGGCGGGGCTTCCTGGTGTGAGCAGCGCTCATCTTCACAGCAGCCCTGCTTTACATTATCCTACAATTTGCACCTTTTCCTCCCAAATGGTCAGTTTTCCCATGTTACTAATGTACTGACCTCCCCTGTATATTACCCTGCAATTTATACCTTTTCTTGAAGTTCATCATGTCCCCTACGTCACTAACATGCTGGCCTTTCCTTGATATTATCCTGCAATTTACACCTCTTCCCCCAACTCTGTCAGATTCCCCATGTCACTACTAATGTACAGACAGTTCACAATTTGTACTGCATTTCTTACAATTTGCACTCTTTTTTTTTTTTTTTAAGCTGCGTTGCTGCTATGTGTCTATGGTGAAATACAGAGACTGCAGAGAGGGGGGCCTCTGGCGTCCAGTCCTATGGACAAGGCTCCTGATTTAGGAAGGTGATAGGAAGTGATTTAATGCCAGGAGATGGGCCCTGAGCTGATGGTTAAGGATGATGAAAAGGATATTTATTTATTTATTTATTTATTTATTGTTGTGATTCTGAGGATAGAACCCAGGGCCTTGTGCATGCTAGTCAAGCACTCTCCCATTGAACTACACCTCCAGCCCTAAAATCTGTCCCTTTAAAGGAAAGTTTCAAGGGCTTCACAGAATGAGAAAAATTCCCTAACAGATTAATTTACATTACCCAAATCTTAAACTGAATTGTGTCATGGAAAAGGTGTTTTTCGTGTATTAATTTAGCATTTTTCTCTTCATTTGTACTGTTGCTGTTTGCTGCATTACCTCCTGGTCACTGAGCAGGAAGACTTCCTGCAGAATGCACTCCCTGAGTCGAGTCTTAAATGAGCTCCAGTTGTGAGACAGAGGGAGGCAGGGTTAGAGAAATTCCAGGCACAGAGAGCCACAACTGCAAGTACAGAGGTGCAGGCCTAAAACTTAAGTGACTCAGAATGGTTGAACAGGAAGGTGGCCACGTCCACCCTGAAGGAGTGCCAGGGGCAGGAAGCTGGATGCCGTACTCCATCTGACGTCAAGCCTTTAAGAATTTCAAGGGAGACTAATGTGCTCATATTGAAGTGAGAATAATCTCCTTGATGGTGGTATGAAGGATATATTAGAATGCCTACATACGATGATCCTGGATGCAGAAAACAAGCTAGGAGAGTAAGCCATAAACTAGTAAGGAGATGAGACTGTGTCTCCCCAGAGTCCCATGTGGAAGTTTGAACCCTCAGTTCCTCAGAATGTGACTGTACTCGGAGACAAGGTTTTTAACAAGGTAACTAAGCAGAAGTCACTAGGGTGATTCCCCAGTCCAGTATGACTGTGTCCTTACAGGAAGAGGAGAAGAGCTCACAGGCACACCCAGAGGGAAGACCTTGTGGAGACACAGGGAGAAGGCAGTTATCAGTAAGCCCCTGAGAGAGGCCAACCTTGCCACACCTTGTTCTCAGATTTTCACTCTCCAGAATCAATCTGTGGTTTAAGCCACCCAGTCTGTGGTGCTTTGGGATAGCATCTAATAACAGATGGATCAATGATGGTGAGGTGGAAAAAACAGAGACAAATGGTGGCAGATTGGACAGAATTGATATTAAGAAAAGAAGTTGACTTGAAGCTTCTTGATGGGGGTAACTGGTATGTGGCGATATCATGAACAAAATAATGTAAGCAAAGAGAAGGAGAGCAGGTCTGAGGTGAAGATGATATGAGACATTTAGAGCACATGGAGTTTCAGGGTTCAGCGGGGGACACCTAGAGAAAGATTCAGAAGGAGCTCAAGATGGGGATCTGAAGCTGAGGAACAAGACTGAAGGAAAGGAACAGAACCAGGAGGCCTCCCTGTGGGGACAGCGTCTGAGGATGAAGTCTCCCCGAGAGGAGTGCTGGTGAAGGAGAAGAGTAAAGGCACCGAGGGCCACCACGACAGTGGGACGGAAAGGAAGGGCTAAGGCAGGCCCAGGCCCAGGCCAGCACCGTCACAGAACCAATGGAAAAGAGTGTTCTGAGGAAGGAACGGTCACCAGTGCTGAACCTCAAGAGAGGTCAAGAACTGAAGAGCTCTGTTGACTCAGGCAGGCGGGAGTCTCTTGGTGAACTCAGCAGGATGATTCAGTGGAGCTGCTGGAGGGAAAGCTGCGCTGTGCTGCCTTGTGCTTCACTTGGGAAGTGGAGACTGGAAGTGAAAACAGCAAGCAGACTTCTTTTTGAAGAAGCCTGGCTGATTAGAGGTGCTCCAGGGCTCACGATGGGACTAATCTTTGATGGTAGTAGTGGTGCTGGTGCTGGTGGAGGAGCAGGAAATGGTACTACACAGACTGTGTCATGGTGGTCACATCCGACATCACAGGGTACTGGGCCTCTTTGACATGTTACCTCCAACATGGAGCCTAACATCATCCTTACCATAAGTTGTTCCTGCTCCTATCTGGAGTAGCTCGTGAGGAGTAGAGCAATTCCTGCTCAAAGTATGCACATGGGTGTAGGCAGCCCTGGGGGAGAATTCCTGGTGGCCTTCTATGCAATGTAGAGGCAGTAGGTTCTATTCATTTGCTAGTACAAAGGGCCAACTCTGGATCAGAAAATAAAAGAGGGAGACTATAAGTCAAGGTGAAGAGGAACTTTAGCTCCTGGCAGTACTGCCTGGCCTGGCTAAATGTAGGTGAATTCTGGTCCCTGCTTACACAGCCTCTCTCCCAGCAGGCTCCCTGCCTACGGGAACATATCTTGTTCAGTGCTGTAACTTAGAACACCCTCACAATGCTGGGCATCTAGCAGGAGCCCAACCAATACTGAGTGGCTGTGTAGAGATCAGGTCTTCCTGTCCTGATGCCCAGATCATGCTTACAGGGCAAGAATGAGCCCACTGAGTATCCACAGCTCTCCCTGCATCCTCTCCCAAGGTCAGTAGAGGTCGGAGAGGGATGTTTAACTAAGGTGGTCAAAGAGAAACTCTAGGGGTAGATAGTTCAAACTATTCTTGAGCAAAGTCAAGGTTACATGTATAGAAATAGGGTAATAGGGCAAGAATATTTTAAAGGGCAGAACGAAATACGGGATTTGTAATTGGTATATGATACTGAAGATAATTCAGAACGAGGTGGCTAAGTGCACATCATATTACCTCACTAATTCTCAGATACTTTTTCCCTCAATAGTGATGCATTTTACAAGCAGTGTGTCAGTTTAACAAGTAGAATATTTTCTGTCACTAGTGGTACATGGATGGTGCTCCTAGAAAAAGTGGTATTTCGAACTCAATGAAACATGGTATTTTAAGTCCATGAAAAGGTGGGGCAGATGTTCTGATCCTTTGCTTTAATTAAAAGCATTGGGCTTTAGCAATGGGTAAATTAAAACACAAAGCAGAGTACGTGGAAGGCACCTTTCGTGTGCAGTCACAGGCTAACTGCTTTGGAGGCAATCAGCACTGTAACTGATCTCTCTCAGCCTTGAAAACCTGAGCTACAGGAACCCTAAGAAAGCAGAAAGCACTGTTAAGCTCTATCATGAGGAATGACACTCAAGTCCCGGAATTCAGTAATGAAAGGCTGGTTATGACCACTTTTGTTGAACTGTTTCTACGTTTGTTGTTCAGTCTGTTCTCCTCTTCTCTAACACCAGGAAATGCTGCTTATTTACTTAAATGGGATGAAAAGAATCAAGGCTCTACAGACATATGGGGCAGGGGGAGACTCTAGCTTGTAGATGGGACAGACCAAAAGATGGTTCTGAGGAAAGTCTGAGATAGAGATAGGATTCCCTTTATTAAATGAGGCCTGGGGAAATAGTGGTACGGGGAGTTTGGGTGGTATGAGGTATATTGCTTTCAGTTTTTAAAAGGTCAAATCTAAATCCATGTATTGGAAATACATTCTATTTTAACTGCTGGATATGGGATGAATTAATTTACTTATTTTAAAATGTATCTACTGGCCTTTAAAAGCTGTTATTTATATAAAGGTACTTTACAAACAGTTTGGATACTAACCACTATCTAAATATTTAAAATAAGGTATTAGATTTGTACAGAGCAACAATTCATACCCAAAATAAAAATGAAATCATCACCAAATGCCTTCCTAAATCATATTTTTCACCATTTCACAGATTTGTTCTTATATTGTATTAAAACATTTATCTTTAAAGTATTAAATCACTTTAATATTTGAATATATTCTTACTACTTTATATAAGGAGTATGCAACCAATGTCAATAACTTTCAGCAATTATTTCAATTATTATTATAATTCAATGTCTAAATCTTTTAAAAATTGAGCTAGGAGACAATCATAAATGTGAACATTTATCTTAAACTTCTTTGAGGTCTAAATTTACTTTCCATCTTGGCTTTGCTCATTTTCACCTTGTATCTGATTACTTTACAAGGCATATGTCTCTTTCTTCCTTTAATTGCTTTTTATACTTCCTTTTTCATTTTTAATTCCTTGTTGCTAAGCAATGTGCATAACATTAGAATATACTTTCACCATCTTTGAACATCATCTATTTGGAATTTTTTTCCTCTATTACTTTACCCTTATTTGAATTGACCTAAACTATATTTTCTGCCTCCTTTTGACCCTTTTATCAAAACATTCCCTATTCTCCTACTCTTTGATCATTATTCAGTACCTATTATATTCAATATTTAGCCCAGAATTTTCTGCTCTCCACTGTTCTTGTTAAAATCTGGTGGGCAAACTCTTACATCATTTAACTATTTTTCTTTTTAGCCTAATTGTCTTCCTTCATTTGTATCTCAAGATATCAGACAACTCTCCATTTCTGAAATTTAGGTTATTTCCTGTTATTTTTCTTTTATCACTTCTGTTGGTCCAGATGTTGGTTTCTTCCAGTACCATAGCCATGCATTACTCTCTTCCTGACACCTTTTATTATGAATGTATAATATTACTATGACATAATCCTATAAAAACACATTCTTTATTCAACTTAAATTTGTTTCAATGAATTACACTTTAACTATTTTTCAAGAAGTTGCAATGCATCTAATTTATTTAGCTATGGTAAGCTACCAAAAAAAAATCCAAGTAATAAGACAAAAAACAAACACCTCCATTACTTCAAACATACACCATCATTTTCTTTTGCTTGTCTGAATAAATATTTTTAAGAGCACACTTTGATTTTGCCAAAATTAACTTGAAGGCTAACTCGCACAGCTAAACTCTTGTTCCTATTTTTATAACTGGAGACAAAAATTTCTCAGCTTACCTGAGATTCAGCTTGACTCATCCACAAGTGAGTCCTGTTTTTTCTAATTACAAAAAGGGAACAGTCCTGCTGCTTCTCCCGTTACAACATGGGGATGGCACAGAGATACAGAAAAATTTAAGTAAAATTCATTATGTTTAAACTCTCTGGAACAAAGTTTTTCTACCTGAAATGTCAGATATATACATGGGTGCCCTTGATATTTTAGACTATCACACATTTTTTGATTTCCATTTATTCTAAATGTTGTGAGTATACCTTTCTTAATATTTGTGTATGGCTCTACTATGGTCCAAACGTCTGTGTGCCCTCCCCTCAAGCCACATGTTGACCTAATCTGCCAATGTGATGGCTTTAGGAGGAGGGCCTCCAGGAGATGAGATCACGGGGTCAGAGTTCTCATATGGGATTGATGTCAACCTAAGAGGCCCAGAGAGCCACCTTGCACTGAGAGGACACAGGAGAAAGGTACCATCTATGAACCAAAAGGTGGGCCCTTACCAGACTCCAGATCTGCTGGCACCTTGAGCCTGGACTCACCAGCATCCAGAACTTTGAGAAATAGTTTTCTATTGTTTATGAGATATGGACAATAAAGTCTAATGGTGTTTTGTTATAGTAGCCTGAATGGACCACAACAGATTTCTTTCTCTTAAATATTGGACTATATAGCGAGATGAAAGGGCTTAAATTAATTGAGTATCACATTAATGTGGTATCACATTAAAAAATGAATATCACTTTCCAAATTGATCTTAAACTGAGAATCTCCTACCAATTTTCTTTCCCCCCCAAGGTGGTTCATAATTAGTTAAAAATAAGAATCAAATAATGAAATGGGGAAAATGTTAATTACTTAATAGAAAATGAGTGATAAAAACATACCAGGTATCTTTATGCTTAACTCTGACTTAATGAAAGACATTTAATGTCGTTGACAAGAGTATAAGCTTTGGGGTTAGTCTGCTTGATTCTTTTCTTGGTTCTTTCACTAAAATGAAAACTAGTATTACTTGTGGGGAAAGTAATATTAGACCACAGTGGTTAAGAATGTAAGCTCTGAACCAGCACAGGTAGGTTTGAACTCTCACTCTATGATTTACACAGTTAACTAAACATATCTGAAAAGTTACTGAATTTCTGTATCTCACTCTACCCATCTATAAACTGGGAAAAGAACAGAAGTGACTCACAGGGTAAAGGAGAGACTATTTCAGAACTTCTCTTGCCCTTTCCCCTAGGTATATCCTCTTCTGAGAGCATAACTTCTTGGGATTCAACTCATGGGTCAGGCCCATGGTCCATAAGGTCCACTGCTGGGTGATACCACTCAAAATACAAATATGCATGCCCCCCACTTGGTCTCCACAAGCACCCTATCTACAGTGACTACCTGACTACTTGCTTTAATCAACCTATTTCTTTACTTCTTAGCACTTAGAATAATTGAGGGCATTGTTATTGTTGTTATAATTTACTTGCTTGTGTGTTTTTTGCCATTTCACATCATATGTTAAAAAACCTAGTTCACATCACATCATGTCCACTGCCTTGCCTAAGCAAGTTAATGAGTGCCTCAATAAATACATGTTAAAAAATAATAAATAAGTGAATATACTTGTGCTGTTTACCAACATCAACATAAAAAACCTTAGCCTCTCCAAAATTCACTATCCATTTTTTTTAAGTTTTATCTACACTATTTTTAGAGCTGTTTACATATTTTGGAAATCCTACTACAAACACTGTCCAAAATTTTAACTTTTCTATTTTACTTTTCTTAAATTTACCTTTATCATGAGTTGAGGTATAAAGTTGGAGATGGGCATTCCCTTGAATATAACAGCTTCAAACCTGAGCTCATAATCCAGATCATATCTAGTACTAAACGCAGGAACACATATGCCTAGGGTACACAGCATGGTGGCATTAAGGGATTCAACAACTAGAGCGTCCACCTCTATTTATAATCTTTCCCTAAACTGGTTTGCTCAAGAACATACTTGTGTGGACTGACACTGGTTTTCTGATCCCAGTTTCTCTTCAAGCACCTCTCTTCTACTTTACAACATAAAGACACATTTCTTTCCAAAATGCATCTTATACTTGTGTTTCTTGGGTGTTTGAAGATTTTCACATGCCAGAGAGACAATGTCAGCGAAGCCTTCACTCAGTGCATAACAAACTCTGCATTGAGAAGCTCAGGCACTCCTGTCTGACTTTTTGTTTCTATTAAAGGTGACACATGATGTGAAGGGTGTGTAGGGTGTGTGTTGAAATGCCCGGAATTCAAGTATGTTTCAGAATGGTGGTAATTTTTATGTCGTCATCTTGACTTTACTTCCCCAACCATTGCCAAAGAGTGCACTGCCCAGAGAAAGTCTTACGAGAGCAAGCCAAAGAGACCATCTGTAAGAAACAGCTGTGATGGTTTATTTATCCAGGGAAAAACTCAAGGCAAGTTTCATCTCTCTATCCATCCATCCATCACCCATCCAACTTAAGATTTACACCCGAGATGATGAAAAATAACAATGTGCTCCACAGTGGGCATTCTGGAAATGTTCACTGTCCTCAGGAGTGAGGAAAGGCTGAATATTCTGATTCACCAGCCTTTCAGTCCATGGCTCAATTACATATAATGCATGATTTGATGGAGATGGAGGTTACCTTAACAAAATAATAGTCTGTATATCCCAGAATAAAAAGAGCTGATGTTATAACAGAGGAACATTTTATGGTTTCTTGAAAATTTGTTTAGAATCATAAAAGAAACATTTTCATTAACCTTCATCAAAAGATGACTGGGCATATAAATATGTTTACTTTTTACTTAGTCATAAATCCCAAGTCACCTGTCACTTCTAAACTACATCTCTTATTCATTTATTTCTTCCTACCAATTACTTGTTAGATACAGATAAATTTAACAGGATTATATTGCACATTTTACTATAAATAATGCCATTAACAAAAAACCATTATATAATCATTATTTTTTGAACCTTATATTCATTAATGGTACAATACTTCTCTAATTTTACTGTTAATGTCTACTTGTTATGGTTTGGATGTGAGTGTCCCCCCAAAATTTGCATGTGAGACAATGCAAGAAGGTTCAGAGGAATAGTGATTGAGTTGTGAGAGTCTTAACCCATCAGAGAATTAATCCCCTGATGGGATTAAGCCTACTATCTGTGAACTGATTAACTAAGTGGTAACAAAAGGCAGATGAATGGCTGGAGGAGGGGGAACTGGGGGCATAACATTGGGATATATATTTCTATCTGACAAGTGGAGTCTCTCTCTCTCAGCTTTCTGATCATAATGTAAGCTGCTTTCCTCCTCCATATTCTGCCATGACTTGTAGCCTTACCTGGAGCCCCTGAGGAATGGAGCCTATGGAGTGAGACCTCTGAAACCATGAGCCCCAAAATAAACTTTTCATCCTCCACAATTGCTCTGGTGGGGTCTTTTATTCAAAGCGGTGAAGAAAGATGACTAAAACAGAAATTGGTACCAGGAGTGGAGTTGCTGCTATGACTAACCTGACCATGAAGCATTTGGAAGCATTTGGAGCTCTTTGGAATTGGTTGGAGGAATAAATATTGAGATGTGTAGAATTGTAAGCTGGAAGTGCTTTAGACTGTTGTAAGAGGAGCTTAATGGCCAATTCTGGTGGGAGCTCAGAAGACCAGATGCCAATAGGACCATGGACAGTGAAGACAGGGCTCAAAAGGGTCTAAAGGAAAAGGAGGACACTATTGGTAATTGAACTAGAGCCCATTCATGTTATATCCTGGCTGAGAAGTTGTCTCCCTTTTGCTTGTGTCCTGAGAATTTCTGTGAGCAATGGACTTCTTAATCTGGCAGAAGAAATTTCTAGGCAGCATAGCATTCAAGAAGTGACATGGGTATTGCTGGTGGCTTTTAGCCAAATTTATTGTGATATTCAGGAGCACAAAGCAGAACAGAAAGATTTGAAAAACTTGGACTTGAAAGGCAGAGTAAAACTGGGACTATGGAAGTTGAAGTTGTTAAAGACTTTTATGGCCGCTAAAGTAATGCTAAAGACTTTGCCCAGAGAGTATAAGAAAGATGGCCTGAGGCCTCTCAGGAATTGGCAAGACCATATCCATCTCAGACTCAAAAAAGTAAAAGTAAAAATTTTCTTGAGAAGAGACCAGTGGGGTACCCTTCTTACACAAGGGGACCTAGAAAGTTTTTTCAATATGCTCAGCTACCCAGGCACTCAGAGGCAGTTGCAGCCATGGTCCATGGAGGCTTGGCTACTGTTCAAGATGGCAGAAGACCTTGGTGTAAACAACATGGTGCTAGTTCTGCAAGACTCAAGAATGGTGAAGTTACAGGGTCATGGAGACTTCCACCAAGATTTCAAAGGAAGGCCTTGGAGGCCTGGCAAAGTGCAGCAGGGTTGGAGTCCCTGAAGTCAGCCCTACAGAGGGCAACATGTGGAGATGTGAGAAGGAAACCAAGGTTGCAGTGGAGATCCCTGAGATTAAGAAATGACAGTTATGTAGGACATGGTCCTAGGAAAGCTGTGGGAATCAAGCAGAGACAAGCCAACAGAAAGCCTAATTGGACTACAAACAACAAGACAACAGGGGCAGAGCTACACAAGCCCTTTGGACAGAATATCACCATGCCATGTGCCCCAGATGTCGAACATTTGGAGCTACAGGACTTGTTTGCCCAGCTGGATTTCAGTCTTGCTTTGATCCTATCCCTTCTTTCTATGCCCCTATTTTTCTGAATGGAAATTTTTACTCTGTACCATTATATATCAGATACTTTTAAATTGCGTTTGATTTTGCAGAAGCTCACAATGTGAGATTGCCTTGCGCCTCAGAGAACACTCTGGACTTGAACTTTGAGCAATCTCGGAACTGTTAAGACTCAGAGACCCTTGGAAATGGACTAAATATATTTTTCATTGTCAGATGAGTGTGAGCTTTTGGGGTCAGGGGCAGAATGTTATGGTTTGGATGTGAAGTGTCCCCAGAAAACTCACGTGAGAGAGAGACAATGCAAGAAGGTTCAGAGGAAAAGTGAATGGGTTGTGAGAATCTTAACCCAATCAGTGAATTAATCCCCTGATGGGATTAACTGAGTGGTAACTAAAGGCAGGTGGCATGTGGCTGGAGGCAGTGGGGAACTGAGGGCACGGTTTTGGAGCACATATTTCTATCTGGCAAGTGGAATATCCCTCTCTCCCTCTGTCCTTCTCTTCCCCTCTCCCTCTCTCCTGCCCTGCTTTCTGATCATGATGTGAGCTGGTTCCGTCTGCCACACTCTTCCACCATGACGTCCTGCCTCACCTTGAGGCCTGAGGAATGAAGCCTACTATCTATGAACTGAGACCTCTAAACCATGAGGCCCCAAATAAACTTTTCCTACTCTACAACTGTGCCAGTCAGGTCTTTTAGTTGTAGTGATGATAAAGCTTTAAAATACTACTGCACTCATCACATTCATAAAAGGGGAAAACATGACCATAATAAGTAGAAAGTACTTGATAAAAGTCAACATCTATTTATTTATTTTTTTTATTGGTTATTCAAAACATTACAAAGATTGCAGAATCACATCGGTTACACATCTATTTATGATAAAAAGTTTTCTAGCAAAGCAGGAGCTCCTTTAATCTAATGAAAGTTATATATATACCCCCAGATCACAAAAAATGCAGGGGCTGGGGTTGTGGCTCAGCGGTAGAGCGGTCACCTAGCATGTACGAGGCTCTGGGTTTGATCCTAGCACCACATAAAAGTAAATAAATAAGATAAAGGTATTGTGTCCAACTACAATAAAAAAATTCTATTTAAAAAATGCAAAACACTACTGCAAACATCACACCTGATGTGAAGCAGGAAACGAGACAGGAAAGAAACAGTATGTCTACTAGCATAACTTTTATTCAACACAGTACAGGAGGCCCCAGCCAATGCAATTAGAAAAGAAAATCAATAACAGAAAAGTTGGAAGAGAAGAAATAAAATTATCATTTGAAGATGACATGATTGTATGTCTAGAAAGTTTTTAAAAGAACACCAACTGTCAAAATTAGTAAGATAAACTATTAGAATTAATAAATTGATATTATGTACTAAACGTGTCCTCTTCCCAAGTTCTATGTTGAAGCCCTACCTACAATAGAATAGTATTTGGAGGGGGACACTTGGGAGGTGATTAGGTACTGAAGGAGGAGCCTTCATAATGGATTAACGCCTTTATAAGAAGAGGAAAAGCTCTCTCCCCCACACTCTGTCTCTCTCCAGGTGCACACTCCCTACAGGAAGAAGGCAGCCATCTGAAGCTAGGAGAAGGGCTCTCATCAGAGCCCGACTGGTATGTCCCCTGATCTTAGACTTCCCGCCCCCAAGAACTGTTATTTAAACCACCTAGTCTAATAACAATATTTTGTTAGAGCATCCAGAGCAGACTACAACATTTAGCAGTGCTGCTGTCACCACATTAAAAACTAAATGTTTGTCTAATTAATTAAGTTGAATGTAAAATTTAAAAATCTAAATCATATAACAACATAGAAATGAAATAACCAGGAGTCACCTGACAAAATATGTACAAACATGACAAAGTATGTTCTTGTTTTACAGTAAAATAAGAAAACAATAAGAAAATTAAAGAAGACATTAAAAATGAAAGGGTATACCTCATTCATGGATGAAAGACTCAGAATAATTGACGTTTTCAGTTCTCCTCAACTTAATCTACACTAGAGATTCAATATAAATTTTTCAAACTACCTAGCAAACCTTTTTTTGACAGAAACGGAAAATGCATAAGAAACCCTAATGAACTAAAAATAGCCAAGCTGATTCTGAAGAAATTACAAAGCTCTAGAATTTATACTATTTATACTAATTCCTATCAAGGTCTATTTATCTATTTATTTGTTTTTGATATCAAGGGTTATTATAAAGCCATATAATTAAGTGTGACACAAGGACAAACAGGCCAACGCAATATAACAGTCCAGGAAAGAGCTGCTGCTGCCGTATCTGACCTGAAGGCGGTCTGCAGGCAGAGGCCCTCTTCAGGAGTCCTTTAGGGCATTCAGCTGACAAGATGAGGCACTGTGGACAGCAGTCTGCTCTACCAAAATCCATGGATGCAGGTGTTAATCGTATCTTTAAAACACCTTCACAGCATAAACCAGTTCTTGGTCAATGTGGCCTGGCCAAGTTGACATAAAATTAACCATCACACTTAGGTAAGGCAAAGATTACCAACGTAAGACAAGAAAAGTATGAATGATTACAAAAACCAACAGATTGGATTTCATTAAAATAAGAAGAACTTTTGAAGGAAGTGTTAAGGAAGTGAACAAAAAGCATAGTCTAGAACTTGTACATGAAAATATAAAATCTCTTACAACTCAAGGCTTTAAAACCAATTAAAACACTGGGCAAAAGACTTAACACAACTTCATTAAAGAAATATGGCTGGCAAGTTAAGATCAAGAAATAATAGCTGAAGTCACTAGTCATCAGAGAACTGTGAATTAAAACTGAGATAGCCACCGCACACCTACTAGAGATGGCTGGAAATGAAACAAAAAGACTGAGAGACCACGGACCAGCAATGACGTGCAGCAACTGGCTCACTCGTATTTCACTAGTGAGTATGAAAACATGGTTCGGCCCTTGGGAAAACAGCTCTATGGGAAAGCAGATTTAAAGCATGCTCATCAGGTGCGTGCGCGCACACTGACAAGTCAGTGTGGTAATGATGCTTCACAGTTCCATCAGCCATTCCACAAAGTACACATATTTCACAGCATCTATGTTATCTATATATAAATATATACAATTTTTGTCAGTGAAGATACATAAATAAAAAAGAAATGGTGTTCCAGTTTCTTACAAATTTAAAACACATCTTTACCATAAGACTCAGAAATTCCATTCATCCAGAAAGAAATAAAAACAAACATCTACGCCAAGACCTGCACACAGGTGTTACAGCAGCATTGTTCACAAACATCCCCAAATGGAAGCAGGTGTCTGCCAGCTGAAGAATGAGAGGTGCTTTTACCCACCCAGAACACTACTCGGCAATGACAAGGAACCAGTCACTGCTGTGCCCACCCCAACGGGCAGGCGGGCAGGTGAATCTCAAGTGCATTATGGTGAGTGGAAGAAGCCCGGTACAGAGGCCAGAATATCATGTGACCACTTGCACAACATTCTGCAAAGGGGAGTAACACAGACAAAACTCAGATCAGAAGCGCTGGAGGCCAGGAGCAGAGGAAGGAAACTGAAAGGGATATTCTCTGTCCATTGTGTCCCTGGTTACAAAAGCATGTAGCCATCAAAATGCATATAACCCCATATGGAAATTATACCCTGATAAATCTAATTGAAAAATACTGACAGTAAAAGCCAGAAAGATGAAAAATTACATTAGGATAAAATCTTATGTGGGAATAATAACAATAGAAATATAAATATTTTAACTTGTGAAACTTCAAATTGTTGAGGAACTTGGTCTCATACCTTTCACGTTACTAAAGCGAAATGATGAATGTCAAATCGTTGTGGTGTTTAGATTCCACCAGACACATTAAAAAGGGTGATATGTTAATTTTAAGTGTCTGTGTTTATAATATATTGGAAGTTATATGCTCTGATACCATTTGAACTTATTATCAATGTAAAAATACACATGAAAGTGCATAGTCTTTGACTCTGTCCTGAGAAACACAAAGACCACAGCACCGGAGCACAGCTTCCCAAAGCTGCACCACAGCTGGCTTACAGCTGGGGCAAGACGTGCAGCCCCAAGATCTCTTGGGCAGGCAGGCAGGCAGGCAGGCAGGCAGGCTGCCTTCATTCAGAAGCAATCTGTCTGTTCACCTAAATGTGTTTTATAAATACTCTGGGAGGGCTGTAGTTGAAAAAGATCCTGAAGCACTGCTCTGCAGAAATTCTGGCACATGTGCACAAATGGAAAGGTTCAAGAAAGCTTACTGCAGTTTTAATCACATGGTGAATAACTGAGAACAACTGAAGTGTCCTCTTCCACCAGAGACAGGAAAACAAAATGAAATTTTACACAGCAATGAAAATGAATGAACTACAAGAGCTACATGTATCATCACGATGAATCTCAAAGACTTAGTGTTGGATGAAAAAAACCAAGGTGCCAGTACAAAACATCTCCATGTACATAACACTTGAAAATATGCCACAGAAGATGATGTATTATTTATTAATAAATTCAATGCCAAAATATTAGAACAGGAATAAGATTGATAAATATCAAAATGTGGACTGTGATTCTAGATGGAGGGGAAGGAATCAAGGAAGAAAAAAACAAGGATTTTAAATTTTATGTGTGATATTTTATTTCTTTAAAATTTTTTAGAAAATATGGCAAATGTTAAAACTGGATAAATTTAGATGGCATAAGTGCCAGTTATACATTATGTTATTTTCTACACTTTCTGTGTTTAAAATATTTTCAATGGACACCAAAAGACCAATGCATGTATTTAGTGTTCTTGAAAATGTGACAAGAGTTCTGCTTAACTGTACTTTTGATAGTTTTTAGCAAATACACAATCCTTAGAGTCCAAAGATTCAGAAAACTTAATCAAGCCTAGAGATTAAATATACCCATCGTTAACATTTTAATTAGCTAATTACTGGAACCTAAACATAAGGCCAGCATAAATACTCTCTTTAAGTCCTAAGTAAGCCACAGAAAATTTCATGAGTTCAAATTAGTAAGGATCAAATGTCATTTCTAACATAAATAGCTTGTTTTGTGCAGTCTTTAATAAATTCATTGATTCATTTGACAAGAAATAAATGACTATGTGCTTTGTGCTAATCTGAACATCCCAAGGTCAAGACTGTTCTCATAAAGCTTTATAGTCCAGCAAGAGGGACACAATAGGCAAAGAAGGAGAGATTTGGAAAGTGCTCTGATTGACATAAGATGTGGTAGCAGAGATGACGGGGGTGGGGGTAGGAGATGAGGGAAGTCACTTCTCAGATAATGTACTGCTTAAAAAGGGAACTGAATATGTATAAACCTGAAATAGAAGGTGACAAGTATCTCAGGTGACGATATGCACATGACCACATGAGCATTATAAACTGCACGTAAGCACTCTGAGCCTGTAGAAATACAGGACATTTATCATCATGCAGTGGTTTGAAGTCTGGGAATTCTTTTTTAAGAGTTAAAACTAGAAATAACTTTTTTCCCTCTCTACAAACATTTAAATAAGTACCATAACCCAGTGACACAGAATGATTTCTTATGTTGTATTTAAGTAAAAACAATATAGTACTGAAAACAAAATTAACAAGAGTCCTCAGGTATTTACTGAAAGACACTAGTAAGAATCAACATTTTGTAACATGTGCCACCCATTTAGAAAAAAATGACAGACTGAAAATATATTCTCAGGAACAGGTGTTATGAAACAAAGAAAGCAAATATAGACAGGGATCAAAAAAGCAGGTGACTGTGAACAGTAAAATAATATTGCAGCAAGACATTAAACATCTGTATTATATTTCAGCATTTGTGTTAACACTCAAACTTTTCTTGAAGCTGTAATGTATTTTCTTGTGAATGGATATAGTAAATAGTAGATCCTTTCATTTCAATCAGAAGAAAATAACCTAAGTGCTCTTGTTGAGAGCCGAACTCCTCATTGCCAGCTGTATCCCAGATGGCCACCTAAGAGATTTAAACTTCATACACCCTGTGGGAACCATCCAGTATTCCCAGGTACACAATATGGCCCAGACAGGCATGAAAATTGGAAGGAAGGAAAGAGGAAACACTGCTTAGGGGCTGAACATGTGTCCTCCCAAATTTCAAATGTTGAAACCTAATCACCAGTGTGATGGTGGGATGAGGGGGGCTTTTGGGAAGTGATTAGTGCCCTTAGAAGAGGCTCTAAGATTCTAAGGTGGCCTCATAAAAATTCTCCCCTTCCATCATATGAGGATGCAGAAAGTAGGCCTTCACCAGACTCCAGATCAACAGTCTCCTGTTCTTGAATTGTCCAGCCTCCAGAAGTGTGAGGAATTAATTTCTGTGGTGCATTCGCTACCCAGTTGATGGTGTTTTTGATGCAACAGTCCAAATGGACAAAGACCAATTCTTGTCTTTGTTTACAGACCACAGAGACACGACGTCTTCTCTGTTTACAGTTCTAATTGCTACATTTCAGAAGACAACAAAAGGAAATATAGAAACAATAGTGGAAGTAAATTAATAGTCAAGGACCAGAAACCCCTTCTGTACAAAGAGTGAAAAAAAATCAGATCCTCTAATCCAGGAAAACAAAGGCTGAGAAAAGCCTAGGAGATCAGGGAGGTTTGCACAGGGTAATTAGAATAATTTCCAAATCTGAAAATAAAGAGCCATGAAGCAACAATGCAGATTGAAAGAGGCTGAATGAAGACTGCTTCTTTTAATGACAGTTTTACAGGATGTATACAGCATCTTATCCATGAGGTCAGTCAGAAAAGTAATTCCTTAAAAAAACCAAAAGTATTTGATAAAATCATGGTTTCTGAGGGCTGGTTTCGAATCCTGTATTACTATCTGTTGTCCTGCAACCACGGTCAGGTTTTTTAACCAGGTCAGGTTTTTTAACCCGTCTGGCCCTCAATATCTCATCTACGAAACGCTGTCATGAGGAGAAAATGAGTAAAGGGCCTAGGACAGCACTTGCCACATACTAAGTGCTATAAAACCCCAGCCACAGCTCCACGTGCAGAAGAGGCAGCACAGCTGGTCTGACTGCCACCCCGCTCCCATGGCTGGCCTCTGCCTGGCATCAGAAGGATCACACAGCCATTAACTGACAAGGGTGGATCACTGCCTGCAACTGGGCAAATGATATGGTTCAAGTTGGACACATGTTTTCCTTCTGGGAGTCTGGAATTTGGGTACATGCTATCTCTGGACACATGTGGACAGAGACAGTCAATTATTTTACACTAGATATAAATACAGTAAGAATGCATTTTAATAAATCCTGAAGTTGAGTTCAACAAAAAAGTGATTTTCAAAGGCTGGGGATATGGCTCTCTGGCAGAGCATTTGCCTGACATGTGTGAGGCCCTGGGTTTGATCCCCAGTATGGAAATAAATAAACAAATAAGATTTTTAGATATTTATACCTTGAATATAATATCTTCATGACAATGGAAAACATTCCATGTTTTTCTCATAAATAATGGATGAAATAATAAAGTTGAGATTCAATAGCACAATCATTAAATTGCATCACTGTCTTATGATACTATGTTTTTATGTCACATGAAAATCAATATTTAGCTTATGGCTTCTAAATGATATTCTATACAAGAACAATAAGTGGCTGTGGCCTTCATATGCTTCAAACAGAAATAGAAGATATATCATAAGTCAAATGCCAAAATTACTGAATTTTAGAAATGCATTGGTAATTTTATACATTTTCTACATTTCTTATAAATAGTCTTCTAATATTTAATAGTCTACCCATATTTGGAAAATATTTTTTTAAGTTTGGAATAAAAATATTTAATAATTCATATGACTTTCTGTTTTTAGACAATCAATTACCCCCTGAACAAACTAAAAATGCTGGATAAGACACTGAATACAAAATCACCTTAAAAATTACCAAAGAACTTAAAAGGCAGTGGAGAACTGCCAGGTCAAAACTTGGGGAAGGGCTGGGGATGTGGCTCAAGTGGTAGTGCGCTCGCCTGGCATGCATGCGGCTGGGGTTTGATCCTCAACACCACATACAAACAAAGATGTTGTGTCCGATGATAACTGAAAAATAAATATTAAAAAAATAAAAAAAAAACTTGGGGAAGAATGAGCCCAGAGAGAATGGTAGAAAATCAGCTCCCCAGGGCCACGTTTACCCTGGAGACAATGGCCTGTGTCCTGCACTCAGCTTTGGTTTGGTAGCTTCATGGGGGAACAGGCCAGAAGTCAAGATCCAGAGCTTGCCCAATATGGATCATCTCACAGGATTAACCTGAAACCCAAAGTGTTGCATGAAACTTTCCTATTATTGAGCAAAGTAGCAAAGAGAGGGAGAGGGAGAGATTATTACCTAAGAGAAAGCAGAGAGAAAGAAAAAGAGAGAGGGAAGAAGGGAGGGAGGAAAGAAGGAAGGATGAATTTCCATCCCTAAGAGGTTATGATTATCGACTGACCCATGCCGCTCATGTAGATGGGTATTCTGGATCTAAGCCTAACTGAGTGAAAACAGAAACTTCCACCCATGGATCTGTCTCAACCTGACCCTGATCTGACAGTGTTCCTGGGAGTCTGGCCAGAGCAAAAAAGCCACTGCAAGGCGAGTCCTTCATTTAGAATACTTAAGAGTTTGAGATACTATAGTAGAAATTACAGTTTCTAAAACAATAGGAAACAATGCATTTTCAAAAGCAAAAGTTTTCTGATTATCTATATTTATAATTCAAAAATTAGAAAATTTTCAAGGTAATATTTTATGTCAAAACAGTTCTTTCATCAAATTTAAAAGAAGAGGTAATTCTCCCTAACTTACTGTCTGAGGCCAGTATAGTCTTGATACAAATTAATTAGTTAATTGAATAAATTTTTTTTAAAAAACAGAAAATTACAGCTCCATGTTGGTCATACACACAAATATATGCACACGCACACACACACACCCAAGAAAAATATTAAAATATTGTTAACAGAATCCTACTGGGTATTAAAAAGGTAACATCATAACCCAACTAGGTTTAGACCAAAAATATAAAAGCTGGAACCAGGTCTGATGGCACACACTTGTAATCCCAGCAACTTGGGAGGCTGAAGCAGGAGGACTGCATGTTGGAGGCCAGTCTCAGCAACTAAGTGAGACCCTAAGCAACTTAGTAAGACCCTGTTTCAAAATTTTAAAAATAATAATTTAAAGGACTGGGATATAGCTCAGTGTAAAGTGCCTGTAGGTTTAATTCCTAGTACTAAAGATAAAAAATAAAAGATGAACTGATATTAAAACTATATACAAATACACACATCATTCATATTAATGTGATAATAATTTCATCTCAATAGATATGGAAAAAGCATCTAATATAATCTAATGCCTATTTTTAAAAATTTGTTATATATGACAGCAGAATGCATTATAATTCATATTACACATATAGAGCACAATTTTTCATGTCTCTGGTTGTACACAAAGTGGAGTTGCACCATTCATGTCTTCATACATGTACTTACGGTAATAATGTCCGTCTCCCTCCACTGTCTTTCCTACCCTCATACTGCCTTTCCCCTCCCTCCCGTTTGCTAATGCATATTTTTGATTTTAAAAAATCCACTAATAACTAGGATAGATGGAAACTTCACTAATTTGATAAAGAAGCTAACTATGAAACAACCTATAACTATGATCAAATAAATGGTAAAATGTTAAAATCCTCCAAGTTGCAAAACAAGACACTATCCCATGGGAAGTGCAAGCCAGAAGTCAAGCAAAAGAAATTAAACATAAGGATAAGAAAGGAAGAAATAAAATGGTTACTGTTTTTCACTGATAACCTTAGCTTTGTAGAAATATCCTTTAAAACATATAGACAAATCAATCAAGGTTTTTAGATATAAGATTAATGAACAAAATTAATTTTATTTCTTTATGCTTCTAGAAGTAATTTTAAAAGCATAATTTTCAAAAGCTACCATTTATAGCTTCAACAAAAACTAAAATATGTAGGCACTAAATCCAACAAAATTTCAAAAACACAGGGGTTGTGGCTCAGCGGTAGAGCGCTCGCCTAGCATGTGCGAGGCCCTCGGTTCAATCCTCAGCACCATGTAAAAATAAATAAAATAAAGGTATTGTGTAAAAAATAAAAAAAGGGGGGGCTGGGGATGTGGCTCAAGTGGTAGTACACTCGCCTGGCATGCGTGCGGCCTTAAAAGCATGAGCTCTAATCCAAGGAACCTTGGAACGGAATCCTGGCTCTTCTGTTGACCTGCCATGTGATCTCCAGTGAGTCAACTAACCTGTTAGTGCCTTGGTTTACTAGAGCAATGTCTCACAATGTGGGATCCATCTCACTAGGTCGTAGTAAAGACAACATAAAGTAAGAGAATGGAGCCTGGCACACAGGAGACACTGCACTGGGAAAACCATCAGGACTATGAAGGGGAGAGCAGAGGCATGATGATACAACAACTTGCAATCTGAAAGGCTTTAAAGAATACCCAATTAAAAGAAAAAAGCAATACCATTAAGAAGATAGCCTTTTAAAAAAATTGTGCTGGGAAAACTAGACACCCATAGAAGAATGAAACTGGATTCCTGTCTCTAACCCTACAGAAAAGTCAACTCAACGTGAATCAAAGACTTGGGAATTAAACCAGAAAATCTGCAACTGCTAGAAGAAAACAGGCTCAATATTCCAACACACAGGTATCGATTTCCTTAATGAGACTCCTAAAGCTCAAGAAATAAAACCAAAAAACATTAAGTGGGGTGGCATCAAACTAAAAGCTCCTGCACAGCAAATCAAACAAGAGGATGAAAAGAAATCCTACAGAAGGAAGAAAATCTTTGCCAGCTACACTTCTGACTAATGTCCAGAATATATAAAGAACTAAAAAAATTAACACTAAAAAACTAATAACCTAATCAATAAATGGGCAAATGAAACAGACATTTCTCAAAAGAAGAAATACAAATGGAGAACAAATACATTAAAAAAATGCTCAACATCCTTAGCAACGAGGGAAATGCAAATCAAAACTGCAATGAGACTTCATTTCACTGCAGTTAGAATGGCAGTCATCAAGAATACAAACAACTGCCAGGCTTGGTGGTGCACATCTGTAATCCCAGCAGCTCAGGAGGCTGAGGCAGGAGGATCTCAAGTTTAAAGCCAGCCTCAGCAACTTAGCAAGACCTTAAGCAACTCTTCAAGACCCTATCTCTAAGTAAAATATAAAAAGGACTGGGGATGGGCTGGTAGAGCACTGGACTCACAAGCATGAGGCACTGGATTTGATCTCAGCACCACATAAAAATAAATAAATAAAAATAAAGATATTGTATCCATCTACAACTAAAAATTTTTTTTAAAAAAAGGACTGGGGATGTAGCTCAGTGATTAAGTGCCCCTGGGTTCAATCCCTGCTACCAGGGAAAAAAAAGAAAGAAAGAAAGAAAAAAGAGGGATACAAATAACAAATGGTGAGAATGTAGGGGAAAGAGTACATTCTGCATTGTTGTGGGACTGCAAATTATAAAACCACTTTGAAAATCAGTATGGATTTCTCTAAAGCACGGAGATTCCTTAAAAGAGTAGGAATATAACCAATATATGATCCAGCTATTCCACTCGTGGGTAATTTATCCAAAAAATACCAAAATCAGCATATTATAGTGCTACACACAAACCATTGTTTATAGCAGTGCAATTCACAATAGCCAAGTTATCAAACCAGCCTAGCTGTCCATCAACAGATAAATGGATAAAGAAAATGTGGTTATATTCGCAGTGGAGTTTAACTCAGCCATAAAGAAGGATGAAATTGTCATCTGCTGGTAAATGGAAGGAAGTGGAGAACATCATGCTAAGTAAAATAAGCCAGACTCAGAAAGTCAGGGGTCTAAAATTTTCTCTCATATGCAGATGATAAAGAGAAAAACAATGAGTTAAAAAAGAAAAGGAGTATAAGGGAGGCCAAAAGACCAGAGGAAGGAGATTGAGAGAAGAGGAGGAGGAGAGGGCAAGGGGAAACCGTGGGAATGAAATTGACAAAATCATCTATGTCGATGAACAAATATACCACAATGAATCCCACTTTTATGTATAATGGACTAATAAAAAAAGTGGAGCAGTAGATGAGTAGAGGAAGAAGATCAAGAAGAAGGGGAGAAGGGAGGGAAAGAAAGAGATATTGGGGAATGAGATTGATCAAATTATATTACTTGCATATACAAATATGCCACAGTGAATCCCATTACTGCATACAGTTACAATGCACCAATAAAAACCATAAGATAAAATAAATATGTAAAACATGTCAACTCTCCAGAAATTCATTTGTAATTCATTAAAATGTGAACTTAGGTTCTAGACAAATCTATTCAAGAATTTATATGAATAAGTGGAGAATGGAAATAACCAAGAAACTGCTAAAAAAGAAAACTAAGGAGGCAGACTTACCTTATTATTATAAGATTTTATGAGGACAATGAGAGATTTATACAGGCACAGATAAAATGACAAATGGGACTGAAAACACAGGAACAGAGGCCGCATGCAGAACAGTAGAGAAAAAAGGGCACTATCAATAAAAAGAGCTGAAAATCTTGTCCATATGGGGAAAAAAGTGAAGCTGAGTTCCTGCACACTATGCCACACTCAAATCAGTCCTAGAAGAATTAAGGATTCAATTCAAAAGGATAACTCTAAATTTTATAAAGAAAATACAGGTAATATTTCTCTTTGAGTAAGACACACTCTAATTATGAAAAGGGTTCATAAATTCAACCAGATTAAAATTTTGTTTATGTCTCTAAAAATACTCATGAAAGTAAAAAGACAAGCCATAAGTGGGAAAAGATATTTGTTAACTGGAAAAATCTTTGTATCAATAATGAATATAAGAATATTTTCAAGTCAATAGGAAATATAATGGGGAAAATCCCAGAACCAATTGTAAATAAAGATGATAGATAGCTCCATTAAATCAGGGAAATACAAAGAAAGCCCAAAATGAGGCTGGTTAGCCCCTCGACTGGAAAAGAGTAAGAAGTCTGACAATACCAAAAGTGGGGGAGCAACAGCACCTCCCACTGCTGGTAGGAGCGTAAGTGGATATCAATGGTTGGAAATATCATTTGGCATTATAACACAGTACATTGGCACTATCTAAGTAAACATTTATGTACCTCACAGCTCAGCATTTTGACTTCTAAGTAGATATCTATCCAAGGCTGGCATTTGCACATGAGCACTGGTAGTTAAGATACAAGAATATTCATACAGTATCATTAGTTGGGGCAGAACCAAACAAAACTGGAAGAAAATACTAAGAATCCATCAAGAAGAAATAGATAAACTCTGGTAATCCACACAGGTGAATGCTATGTACATAGAATTTGAGTGATTTACACATAAAATAAGGATAAATAACTAGGATCACTGGTGAATAAAAAGTGATTCACAAAGGACTACATACATTTGGGATTCTTTTTCATAAAGTTTTAAAACAAGGAAGACTATGCATTAACAAAAGACTTATATGTGTATATTTATCAAACATACATATATACACATACATATGTCTGTATTTTCAAAGCAGAGGGATTCTGGAAGTGGCTTCTGTGGAGGAAGGCAGGGAGATGGCACGGAGATGTACGTGAGTATATAGGAGTAAATGGAGGTTTTGGTTCTTGAGTTGAAAGTACTAATTTTATTGTTAAACACACTAACTTAAATAAATAAAATAAATACAGTCATGTGTGGGAAATTATATTTAAAAATTAACTACATACATTTACAAATTTACATCTATTTACAACCTGATTCAAAGTATTGCACCATAGTTTTAATTTATGCAAACTGTTAATGTGCCATTTTGGAATAATTTACCATAACATTTAACTTATTTATACAACCTGTTGGAAAGACTAGATGTAAATACAGTTGAAAATAAGGAAGGGAATCACTATATATTACTTCCATAAAGCTAATTTAAGAAAGTATGATAAACAGTTCCTTCAGTATTAAGAGACAAAAAAGATTCCATAAACAAAAATCCAAATGCACTGAAATCTATCAGTCCAGGAAATCTAACTGTAGAAATATATACTAACTGCATGAAAATAGAGAATAAAGCTGTGATTCTACAATCCATTGCAGTGAAAAACACACTGTGTCAAGGGCTGAGAGACCTGGGTCCTAAACCTTTTCTATTTCTAAGGTATGTGATGCCAGATGTGTCATTTAATTTCAATATGATAAACAAGAGATTATGCCATAGGTTCTTTAAGGCTTTTTTGTGGACGAAAGTCTATGATCCTATAAGAAACTATTCTTATGAAGAATTAGTAAAATCTTGATATAATGTCCTATTACAAGTATCATCAAATTGAATTTAGTATGAAGTGGCTTTGGATGAAGACCACATCCACAAGTTAAAATGAAAGAATGAAGCATATTTCTGTCTGTTTTGCCTTGCTATAAAAAATTCCTGAGGCTGGATAACTTATAAAGTAAAAAAGGTTTACTTGGGTCATAATTTGGGTGGCTGGAGGGTATAGAGTCTGTTACTGGCATCCTGGTAAGGCTCCCTGTCTGCATTGCAACATGGTGGGGTATTGGAAAGGGAAATAGCTGCCTGTTGTAAAGGCCAAACATGTGAGTCCTTGCTACAGAACAACCTGCTTTTTCAAGAACTAATTCATGCCTATGAAAACTGAGACCAGCGTATGTGAAGACGGAGCCTCCAGCATAATTACCTTCCACCTTTTTGTTGTTGTTCTGGGGACTGCACTTAGGGACAGTCTACTGTTGAGCTACATCTTTGGTCTTTTTTTTTTTCCTTTAAACTTTTCTAATTTGAGACACGGTCTGACTACATTACTAAGGGTCTTACTAAGTTGGGGCAGTCCTCAAACTTCTGACCCTCCTGCCTCAGCCTCCCACATTATGGGGATTACAGGTATGTGTCACTGCACTCAGCTTAGGGCCCACCTTTCAAAGCCTCAACCACCCCAACATTACCACACTGGGGAACAAGCTTCCAGCACCACACCTTTGGGGGAAAACCACATCCAAGTCATAACCTAGCATCACCAAGGGACTGGTTAAAATGGACAAGGTGTGTAACGCACAGAATTTCCAAGTGACGAGCAAACACACTGTGGTAATTCAGAGGTGAATTATGGGATAGCCTTCTCATGCAACGAGACTGAGGCGAAAGTCACAATTTAAATTATTATGTAAAATAATTTTAAAAGTAAGACAAATCTTGCATAAACATTGTTCAAACTGGCTAACCTAGGAATGAAAGATTAGCAATTGTTCCAAGATAATGTAAGTCTCCAACAGGCAGAAAATGGTCAAGTACATTCTATCAGCATGTTCAAGAACGGCCAGATTCTCCACAAAATTGTAGACTTTGGATATGTCAAAGGGTCCTACACTTTCTCTTTTTTTCAGATTCTCTGAAAATCTTTAGAAAAACATCTCTTCAGATATATATCAAAAGATATTTCATTTCCCCCAAACCACCAATAGGTAATGACTTATAAATGACAAAGAATTGGCACCTGGAATATATAAAGACCCATATAAAGCAACTTAAAACAGACAGCACAGTGTTTTTTGGGTGGGTTAATAATATGAATAGGAAACTGACATAACAGGAAACTCAAATACTTAGGAGACATCACACTGAATTTTTATTAGTAATCAGGGATATTAAAGTTATAAAAGGATGTCACTTCACACTTATCAAATGGCAAAAATGAGAATTTGGTTATAAGCATTGGTGAGGCTGTGGATAGAAAGGAACTGCAGGGCACAGGGCAAGAGCCCACAACTGGAGCTGCTCGTGAGTGTGGGCTAAGTCCCTGCTACTGTGCCCCTGCTACTGTGCCCCTGCCACTGTGCCCCTGCAGAATCCCTCCCACAGGTGGCTACAGAGACACCTAATAAGAGCAGTCACTGCAGCACCACTTGTGAAAACAATAAACAAGCCAGTCAATAGAAACACACACACATATTATGGTATAAAATGGAAAAATGTTCTGGGGAAACTTTCTATTTTTTTTCTATTTCCATGCAGAGGGACCTCTTTTGGAATAACATTTCCAGCCTTCCTCTGCCTCACCACTCACCCTAGAAAGGTGGTGTTTAATTGGTGCTCCCTCCTCCTTTTCTCTATAAGGGCCTATAAGTCTCACAGGGTTGGAAGGCCTTTGCTTTTACTCCTGTTCCCTTCACAGGGCTGGAGGGGCAGGTCCACCTGAGGGGAGCCCTGGTAAATTCCAAAGTCTATGACTGCAAGAGTAAGTCTGCTTAATTTGAGCTGCCTTTTAGCAAGCCCACTCCTTTGATAAATATACCTCTCTAATAAAATTATTTTTTCTATCTACTACTCTCTTGCATTTGAGACTGTTTCTCTCAGCAACTCAGGGTGGTAAAAGAGGGTAGTTATTGAGCCCCCTTGAACTTCAACACAATACTACAAATCAGGGAGAATAAATGAAAGATGCATGTATCGATGCAGATAAGTAGTAAAATATAATGATAAAACAAAAAGCAATTTACATTTATGTAAGGCTTAAAAATAAGCAAAATAATGCTATATATCATTTAAGATACATAATCTGTGTCAAAAAATATAAAGATACACATGATTGATTTTTAAAAATTCATTATCTATGAGGCAGAGGAAGGGAAATACAATGAGCCAAAGCTACTCAGGGGGCTTCAACCAGGGTTAGATTGGAATGTTCTTTCTAAACTTGAGACGAACCTATATGGATTTTTTCTTGCATCAAATATTTCATACATACACACACATACACACACACACACACACACACACACACACACACACCATATATGCATCTAGGAAAAAATAAGAAGCAAAGCTGAAAAGACTGTGAGAACTGCCTAAAATGTCCTGCCCGGTCACACTCAGGCTTTGTCAACACTTTTCCAGAACCCTCTGGAATACAGCCAGGAGGAAGAGGGATTGGACATGCCTGGAGATGGATACTAAATGTGGTTCTGGCTTCTACAGCTTCATTCTGAACAGGAGGAAAATCTACTAAACCACAGACTTGGGGCGAGTTGGAAAGAATAAAGCAAATTAAGTATCCAAGGAGTGGAACTGCTATCAGTAAATCATGGAAAGGTTCTAGAACTTACTTTGCCATAACAAAACATAAATTATTGCTTTTTCCTCCCTTTTTTAATAGGAAAGTACTTTTATTAATTATCTCTGAAGGGAAATTCAATAAGTGCTCTTGATAATGCATTTCAATGACTTAGAAATCACTGGAAAGTTTAATTCAGTGGAAATTTTAAGTCAGTATATTTTGGCTACACATGGTCTGAAGACACTAAGAAAGGAAAGTCTATGTTGTCTCCTGATGCCCTGGTCTAAATCAGATGCTGACTCACAACCACAATGACAGGACTGAGTCTTCAGATCTGCCTGGCTTCATTTAAAAGAATATATATATTTTTATGAGCATCACCTGGTAAATTCCTTAACTGCCAGGAGAAAACTAGTGCAGGTATGAGCGATGATTCATGCTCCACTCAAAGGCTGATTTCAGGTGGAAGTCTAAACTAATAGCTAACAGAGCTAGTTTGGATTAATCTGCCTTTACATTTGGAAAAAAGGTCAAGCGTGGAAGATGACACATGACCTGTGGCGCTCGCTGTTAACTGACTGTACTATACACTGGCTGGCTGTTGATCACTTTCCTTCATTTATTGTAGTCATTTTTTGGAGCTCCATAGGGAATGCTTTTGTATCTTTTAAATTCTTGTAGTGTAAAGTTAATCAATTCAAATTATTTGGTCAAAAATATGTATTTTTAGGCTTCCATACATTTTATTAAACTGTTAATTTTTAAAAACTTCATTTGTTCCTCTCAAAAGAGAGGTATTTAGATGATAAACACTTCTTGGTCTTATGCATGTGCAGGCCTTGAAATCATTTTTTCATGTTCCATGTGTCTGACGTGGAAGAACAAATTAAGACTGTTAAATTATGAATCCCTGATATTTGGATGAGAGATTTGGCTCTTACTATCTATCATTTCACAGTTTGTAACCTAAGGATAAATAAGGTGGTAGAAAAGGTAGGTGCTGAGTGATTGAGATACAATCCAGTCCAGCACAGCTGTCTCTTAATGAAAGCCTACCACAGCTTCTGCTGCGTTCAACTCTCACAGCCCCTGGGCTTCTTAGGCCCAGTATGTACCAGATAGTATCTGCTGAAGTGAACTGACAATCAGGAATGAGGTGGTACAGACTGACCCTGCGATGCTTCCACCTACCAGATGACTCTGAACCCTGGGAATATCAGAAAACCTATCCCAAGGACTCTAGGCCTTTTTATGGCTCTTCATCTCCCTGTTTACATGGAATATGAACAAAAATACATTACACTATCACAATATAAATACATGATATGGCGTGAGATCACAATATAGCATAGTGAAATACAGGATACAACTCACATGATCATATAAACTCACTGGGGCAGCAGCAGGAAGAGCGGGTCGCGTCCCCGACTACCTTTCAAGTCTCACTCTGACTTTGCTGCCTCAGCTCACTGCAAACCAGCCACTACAGTTTGCTTTTACTTTCTCAATCCTGCAAGTATTTATGCATGCCAAGCCTGTGCAACTGCTTTTCCTCTTTCTGGTGGCTCTTCTAGATGGAAAGCAGTTCTTTGTCATTTAGGTCTTACTTCTATTATCACCCCTCAAGGACACCTTGATTAACTCCCTGATCTAACACCCTCACCACCACCACACTCACTCATTTGCTGCCACCTATTGCTTTACTTTCCCTGTGGTATTCTATCCCTAACAGAAACAGCCTGCTCAGTTATCTGCCTTCTACAAGGAAACCAGGAGTTCCCTGGGAGCAGGGACCTTGCTTGCTTTGTAGGTGGCTCTATCATCAGCACCAAAAAGATGCTGGGCACACTGGTGTTGAACAGTCACCTCCCGAGTGGGTGAACAAATACAGCTAGTTGTTGTAATTTGGATCCGAATGTCCTCCACGTGTTGCAGGTCTGTTCTCAGCACAGCAGTATTCGGGTGGGCCTTTGGGAAGGTGACTGGATCATGAGGGCTCTAACCTCATCTTGGGATTAATCCATCAAATTATGAACCCATTACTGGGAGCTGGTGGAAACTGTAGGAGGGGCAGCCTAGTTGAAGGAAGCGGGTCAACAGGGGCATTATCTCGTCCCTGTCCCTTTCTCTTCCACTTCTCCTCTTCTTCCCTCTGATCCCTTCCTCTGATTCCCAGTTGCCATGAGGTAAGCAGCTCTGCTTCACAACATGCTTCCTGCCATGAAGTTCTGTCTCACCAAAGGCCCAAAGTAATGAGAGCCAAGTGACCATGGACCGAAACCTCAGAAACTGTGGGCCAAAATAAACCTTTCCTCCTCTGAGTTACTTTCTCAGATATTTTATCAGAGCAACAGAAAGCTGATTAATATAGTGGCCCAATTTAAAATTCCTTAATCCCAAGATTTCCAAAAATGTAACAAATGTGTTGCTTACTTAATCATATTCAAAATTTTAGATATTGAGTTTACTTTAAAATGTGGGGAGCTATAAACAATAAAATACTGTGATTAGATAAAATTATTAATACTTAGACTTAGATATTAGAAATCTGATAGCACTAAGAACACCTCAAAGTGAAAGTTATTTATGTATTTTAATCTTAGTGATCTGGCCCAATAAAAACTAAAAATAGTCCTTTCACTATTTTTACTCTAGGCACTAGTTTAATTATAGTCTGTTACTAAAGCTATTACATTATTTTTCTATCCAAATAACCTTATACTTTTCTAGCAGTGATACCAGCTATCTCAACATGTCACGGGGTATTCTTGTAGTATGAGACATAATGAGAAGCGAAACACAATGTGAATATATTACTGAATAAAATGCTTATAAAATGTGATTTCTTCTATCAGCCAGAAAAAGAAAATATTACATATTAGGTCAGTCATTAGGTGTAAAAAGCCCAGCAAACAATGCCACATTTGCGTTACACATGGATCTGGCTCTTGTACACATCTACTAGAATTTGAATAACTCGTGCTTTACTGAATACACGTTTAGAGCAGAAAGCTATCCCTTAAAAAATAAATTCAAGAATCATTCAAACACAGTTTTACTGGCACAGTTTCAGAATCTAACTACAATGAGGTATTTTTCTAAGTTAAATTTAAACCTCTTCATTTTTCAACTGTACCTGTTATAACTAATAGGTTTTAAAATAATGAACAGCCACAGACTATAAAAAACATTCCACTTTTATAAAACCAAAGATCATTCTGTCTGATATGAAGTTTCATTTTTAAAACTTCATGCATTTGAAAAAAATTATATTCTCCTGGAAGAAATGGTCATTTCCCATGAAAGAAAATGTTACTGGAATATAGCTTTTGAACATAAGTGAAATATACACTGTCAAGTAAAGGCTGTTTTGCTATTTGGCAAATACAGACTGCTTCCATCTAATGGGTAGGAGAGAAAGGAAGGGGCAATTCTGGGTGTCTGCAAACCAAGAACACAAGAATGCAAGTTTGTTTTTTTTTTTAACTTGTGAAAATATCAGATATTTAAGAAACTCTAAGATACAAAACAGAACTATTTAAAAATCATAGGACAAATGCATGGGAATAATCACAATGTATTATAGACCTTTAAGATGACTTCTATGTAAAATGCGTTCAAACTCCAGTTAAAGAAGCATCTCCAACGACATTTACTATATGCCCACAATGAGGTCAAATTCAAGGGCAGTGGGGCAAAAGGTTTGGCTTCATATGGGATCCTTTGTTGGGGTGCTTCCCCAAAACACCTTTAGGTTTGATAACTTGTTATTTTTTGCTACATCTTTTGTCAAACACAAAAGGTCAGCTTAGATTCAGGGAGTGGAGAAATAAATCCTATACATTGATGGAAGGACAGTCAAGTCACTGTAAAGAGCAGAGGCATAGGGGTGAGAGGAGTTATTGTGGCCATCTTTGCAATCAACTGACTGCTGTATCTGCGAATGCATGTGTTTCTTTTCTAGTGAGATGGGACTTGAATAACAAGGTTTGGGGGATTACTGGAGATCTCAACTCAATTAGCTCAGTATATGCGAGAGTTACTATAGTTACTATAAAAAAAATCCTATCCTCACACACGTACATGGGAACTTGCAGTTTCTAGGTGCAGAGCAACAGCCCAAATGGTAGGGGGACTGGTCCCCAGCTCTATCTACCTTTAAGAGAGAAGCACTGTATAGCAACATCAGGTGAGTGGCATGTACTTAGTGTAAAATGACAGGTGCAGAAAACTATTTAAAAGTATGTGGCTTTGGAAACATTAGCCTCTTTCAGCTCAGTTTTCTTATCTGAAAAACAGGAATTATAGTAATACTGTACAACTCATTAGGTTATCATGAGGATAAATGAGATAATGACAATGCCTGGTACTCATTACAGCATTAAAAAATGACAGATAACTTTTGCCACCATCATTATCTAGTTTATCATTTGATGAATAGCCCAATAACTCTTTTTTGTCATATCAACTCATGACTACCTGATACACTTTTATCAAGTTTGGTTTCAGTTCAATACAACTGAGATAATTTAAAACAGTCTATTTTAACGGCAGGCCTTGTAAATTTTCTACAGCATTTGGGCCTGGGTAATTTACAACCTGAAGAAGCCTCCAGTTTTAATGACAACTTCATTATTGCAACTCATTAAAACTAGTATGTCAACTGACCCATCTGGGCTAGAATTGAACATTTGATGGCTATGTTTATTCCCTCCTGAGAAACATAGCCTAGAAGGTTTAAACATTTCTTTACATTGAAAAATTAAAAGAAGAGCATTGTGCACGACTTAATAGGAATTTGCAACATGTTAAGAATCCCTTTGAGATGACAGGTTTGTTTGTTTGTTTGGGGTATAAGAAAACAAAATTAAAGAGTCTAAAATTACAGCAATAAAATTATTTTATTCCACATAAAATAGCTATGTGGAAATGAGGAAAGATAAGTCCCAAGTAAGCCTGAGAGTTTAACATTGTAATTATTAACAACACTGGCAATGAAATGTACCTAGTATGCAGTAATCATGTATATAGTAGGTACTTAATAACCTCTTGCTAAATAATGTTGAATGAATTTAATGAAACAAAATCATTTCTTTTCTTACTTCTTGCCATCATATCACTGCACAGCCACAAACTTGTTTTATGGAGTTTCACAATTGTGTTTCACAGATATTGTGTTTTTTACAAACTGAAAGTCCATGGCAAGTTTATAGGTGCCATTTTTCCAACAGCATGTGCTCACTTCATGTCTTTGTGTCACATTTTGTTAATTTTCATGATATTTCAAACTTTTTATCATTATGTCTTTTACAGAGACCTGGAATCAGTGATATTTGGTGTTACTATTATAATTGTTTTGGGGGCCACCAACTGCATCCATGTACAAGCTGAACTTAAGTGATCAATGCTGTGCATGTTCTGACTGCTCCATTGACCAGCGTTCCCCATCTCTCTCCCTCTCCTGGGACGGCCCTATTCCCTGAGACACAACAACATTGAAATTGGGCCAATTAATAATCCTATGATGGCATCTAAGTGTTCAAGTGAAAGGAAGAGTCACATCACTCATTTTAAATCAAAACCAGAAATGGTTAAGCTTAGGGAAGAAGACGTGTCGAGAGCCAGCACTGGCTGACGGCTAGGCCTCTGGCACCAATGGGACAGGTTGAGAATGTGAAGGGAAAGCTCTGGAAGGAAATTAAAGGTTCTACTCCAGCAAGCATGTGAGTGATCAGAAAGCAAAACAGCCTTCCTGCCGATATGGAGAAAGTTTTAGTGACCTGGACAGAAGATCAGAGTCATTGCATTCCTTTATGCCATGGTCGAATGCTGAGCAAAACTGCAACCATCTTCGATTTTAGGAAGAAGAGAGGAAGTGGCAGAAGAAAAATTCGAAGCTGGCAGAGGTTTAAGGAAAAGACACCATCTCAACATCAGGATGAAGCAGCAGGTGCTGAAGTAGAAACGGCAGCAAATTATGCAGAAGATCTGTTACAGCCACTGATGAAGGTGGCCACACCAAGCAGCAGGCTTTCAATGCCACTGAAACAGCCTCCTCCTGGGAGAAGATGCCATCGAGAACCTTCATAGCGAGACAGAAGTCGAAGTCTCAAAGGACAGGCAAACTGTCTTGTGATGGGCTAATGTAGCTGGTGACATTAAGTGGAAGCCAATGCTCAATTACCATTCTGAAAGTCCTAGGGCCCTTAAGAATTACATGCACTGTACTCTTCCTGTGCCTTGCAAATATCAACCCCAGCCCACTGTTGAGCCCTACTGCTCAGGAAAAAAAGCCTTTCCAAATATTACTGCTCACTGACAATGCACCTGGTCACTGACAAGCTCAGATGGAGATGTACAATGACGTTAATGTTGCTTCATGTCTGCTAATACAACATCCATCTGTAGCCCATGGATCAAGAAGTAATTTTGATTTTCAAGTCCGATTACTTAAGAAATATACTTCATAAGCCAACCAGCTGCTACAGAGAGTATTTCTTCTGATGAATTTAGGTAAAGTAAACTGAAAACATTCTGGAACGAATTCCCCATTCTAGATGCCATTAAGAACATTCACAATTCCAAGGAGGAGGGCAAAATATCAGCATTATCAGCAGTTCTGAAGAAATTGATTCCAATCCTCATGGATAACTTTGAGGGGCTCAAGACTTCAGTGAAGGAAATAACAGGAGATGTGGTAGAAAGAGCCAAAGAACTAGGGTGAGAAGTGGAGCCTGAGACGTGACTGGATCACTACCACAAAACTTTCATGAACCAGGAGCTGCAGCTTATGAAGGAAAAAAAAAAGATGACTTCTTGAGATGGAATCTACACCTGGCAAAGATGCTGCAAACACTGTTAAATTACAGCAAAGGATTTAGAATACAATGTAAACCTAGTTGATAAAGCAGCAGAGTTTGAGAGATTGGCTCCAACTTTGCAAGGAGTTCTACTTTAGTGGTAAAATGCTACCAAACAAAAATCTTTCATGAGAGGAAGAGTCAATCCACAAAGTAAATGTCATTGCTGTCTTATTTTAAGAAACTGCCACAGCCACCCAGCCTTCAGCAACCATCACCAGGATCAGGCAGCAGGCATCCACACAGAGAAGGAAGTCCCTCTACCCAAAAAGCCACAGGACTTGTTGAAGGCTCAGGGGTTTGTTAGCATTTAAAAAAAAGGCAATAAAACTTCAAATTAGAGTTATGTATGTTGTTTTAAAAGACATAATGCTATTGCCCATTTAATAGACTACACTAGAGTATAAACATGAATTTTATATAAAAATAATATTACTTGTGTTATAACTTCAGAGGAAACTGAAGTTCAGGGAGGTTGACAGACTTATGTAAGTCACTTCCCCTGCATCACAGAATCCAAATTTCTAACACCTGACCAACATCCCTATGCCATCCCACCACCCCATCATGCAGAAGAAAGAGTTATGGAGTGATCTGTATGTAGGCCTCACAAAAGGTAGAGATGAGCAAATGACTCTGAGAAACATGGTCTTTCATCATGTAAGCCATAAATGTTTCCCATTATAATGTTTGAACAGCTCATGACAATCTAAGATACAAATTTTCTCTGCCATTAACACAATCCCATTTTACAGTATTGCAGTAGAGGGTTTTGATATTTTATCACAAGATTTTATGACCAAATTATCAAAAATCAGAATTTTATGAAAAGATGTACAATTCCACTGAAGTGTTCTTATACATTCACCACCTCAGGGCCATGAGAGTGTTGTGGCCATAGATTATATGGCTCTATTTTTTTTACTATGAAAATTTATATGCTGTTGAGATCTTTATTCTATTGAAATTGAGCTGGAAAGGCCCTTAAATCTGCAGACTATAATAGATCTGATTGATAAAGAGACTCAGAGTCCTCTGTCAAGGGCATACCTAGAGGGGTTTAGGGTGGAGAGGTACAGAGGGAAAGGTCAAGACCCCTCTCGTATAATGAGGGTACTTATTTGCATTTCCAATCTGGAATCAGACTGTTGGGTCAAAGACAAATTCTATCAGATAATGTAATCCTACCCAAGTTACTTAGGCCTTATGTTCATGTTTTCTCATCTGTAAAATGGAAGTAATCACAGTAGCCACCTCACGTGGGGTTGTTGTGAGGATCAAATGAGTTAATATCAGTACAGCATTTTGAATAGGGGTTGGCATACAGTAAGCACTCAACATGTGTTGGGTATTTTCAACCCTCCCTCTGTTTCAGTCAGCTTTTTCACAGCTATGACTAAAAGACCCGACCAAAACAACTGCAGCGGAGGAAAAGTTCATTTGAGGGCTCACAGTTTCAGACGTCTCAATCCATAGACAGCAGGCTTCATTCTTTGGGGCTCAAGGTGAGGCAGAACATCATGGTAGAAGAGTGTGGCAGAGGTAAGCAGGTCACATGATGATCAGGAAGCAGGGAGAGAGTGATGCCATTCACCAGATACAAATATATACCCCAAAGCCACACCCTCAATGCCTCACCTACTCCAGCCACACCCCAACTTGCCTTCAGTTACCACTCAATTAATCCCATCAGTTGATTAATTCTCTGATAGGGTTACGGCTCCCTTAAATCACTTCTTCTTATGGCTCACCCAATCACTTCTTCTCTGAACCTTCTTGCATTTTCTCACAAGTCAGCTTTTTGGGGACATCTTACATCCAAGCCATAACACCCTCACATCATCTCCTCACTCACCATAACAGCCCTCCAGCTGGGCAGGATGTGATGTTACTCTCATCTCTCTACTGTTCATTGTGAATAAGAGGAAGGGGTCTTTAAAGATTCATACTCATTTGGCTGTCACCAATTATTCCTGAAAATTATTGGAAATTTTCCTGTTCTCCTGCCACCTGATCTAGAATAAAGTCAAGACATCTTAGTAAAACAATAAACACTGAGTGCTTAGTGTGGGCCAGGCCTAGTGTTTAAATGTGCATTTGCATATACAGTGCTCCAAAGGATTCTGGGATGTAGGCTCTCAGTCTCTGCAGTTACAAATGAAGAAAATGGGCATAGAGAGGTTAAATAACTTGTCCCAGATCTATGAGTTAGTACAACTCTTTTTATTTCAATCAGTCTTCTTGAATTAATTGTTCCATATGGGCATGGAGTAGGGATCAATGGTTAACTGTCTGGGAATCTCAACAGCTGGTGGGAAAAAGAGGGCTAAGGGAACTTCCTCAGGTGCAGGTCTGGCCTGGCTGCGTGGGAAGAGCCAACCACATGAACTGCATTGAATTTAGGAAATCACTGAGCACTGGCTAGACCCAGGCTGATGCCAAATTCCTAGGAGACCCAAACTGGAGGGCAAAACAATGGACTCAGGGCAATGGGGACCCAGGGATACTCCAGATGCACATTCACACTCGAGCAAGAACAAGCCCAGAGCTTGGGAGAAAGCAGATTCCTGGCCTTCAAGACAGAAAGCTAGAAAGGGAAAGCTAAAATGTGGGAAAGCCCTCATACTAATCAGGAAAACGCCAGAAGCTGGACATGTGGAGCTGGACAAACACTGTGGATTTAAGAAAGGGCCGAGTTTGGGAAGGTGGTCCCTAGGATCAACACGGATAGAGGCCACTCTTGTCACATTTTAATCCATTCTCTACACTATGACAGGAGAGATCGTGTAGGTCTCAAGTCTGATCATGTCACTTCCCCACTTACAACATGTCAATGGCTTTCCAGGGTCCTCAGGATAAAGGTCAAACTTCTTGGTAAGTCTTCTGAGGCCTTCATGATCTGGCCCCTCAAACTTTATTACTCTGCATTCACCTTCTGACCCCACCAACTCATCTACCCAACAAAAACCAGTGTACTGAAGGGCAGACTAGCTCTACTAAGCTCCCAGTTGTGCCCACTCCCCCGCCCATCTCTGCAGACTCACACTGCCCACACACATGCTCCCTCTACCTGGTGGGTCCACGCTTCTGGTCTCTCACTGGCTTTCATTTCCTCTGAAGCCATCCTTGGGCCCCTCTAGCCTTCATGAAGCATCCTTCCTGCCCACAGTATTTTGGAATCACCATTCAGGATTAATTATCTTGGATTCAAACCATCTATCTCCCCCACCAGAGTGTTAGTTCCTAGAGGACAGGGCAGTGTCTGTCTTCTTTATTTTCACAGACTCCCACTGTCTGCAATGCAAAAGATGCTAAGAAATGTTTGTTTCCAAAAAAAAAAAAAAAAAAGAAAGAAAGAAAGATAGAAACCTGAGACTGAAGCACACAGGGCAAAGGTGCCTCCTAGAGTCACTGCAGGACAAAGAAGACAAGAGCACACACCGGACACCTTAAGTGAGGTCAAGACCACTCAGAAAAACTGGGCTCTCAGGAGGCTTTGAAAATGTCCATAGAGACTCAAAGTTTCAGTCACTGATTTGTGTACATACACACACACACACAAGGGTACATACAGAATACCCAAGTGGGAGCATTGGAAGACAAAATTGGACTCATTTTTAACTCATGGATGATCAGTCATGAAGCATCTGGTAAACTCCACTGAAGAGGAGGGAGAACAAAAGCATTCAGAAAATTAAACTACTTCTCTCTGTTCAAAACTGACATGAGCCTGGAACAGGGAGAAACAAAGAGCCAAACAAAGAAGACTGGGAAGCAGGAAAGTGTGGCCTGGGAAAAGGGCAAGCTGGAAAAGCTCTTCTGCTTTAATCATTCCAAGCTATACCTAGTCCCACGTGATGGCGCAGACGTGGGGGAGACAAATTAATCCAAGACTACTTGTTTGTGATAGCTAAAGGCAAACAACTTTTAGCAATACTATGAAGCAAGCTGGCAAAATAAATAGAAACGAAGTCCAAGGAATTTAAACAAGAAAATTTGGGGGAAAAAAGAACTTCACAAAGGAAAACAGACAAAATACAAGGCTAACCAAACAAAGGCTAAATCAAATAAATAGGAATTGCCGTGTGCCCTGGAGGACTGCCAAGGAGACTGAACTTCAACAAAGAAAGCTCTGCCACCAGCTCGGGAAGCTTCAATTCTAGGAAGGATGAAGGGACGCCGCAGTCCCTGAGTGACAAGGGGAGGATGAGGAAGGAAAGGCAGCAGAGCAGATGCCAATGTGGGCTCCACGGGCAAGCGCCAGAACCTTCCCCAAGACACGTTCCTGCAGACAACTCCCTCCCTCCCAAGGTGCTGCACACGCTGCTCCTTTAAGATCAAATCCAGGTCACACCTGAGAAATCTGCATTGTCCAGGACTGCCTGGAGCAGTCTTCTCTCCGGAGTTCCAGATATAGAGGCACAGTAAACGTCTGGGCTACCATCCTAATACCTCCAGCGTTGAGAAGAAACAAGTGCACGTAGCTCAAGTCTGACAAACCACTGGCATCATGTTGTGAACTCAGAGCCTGTAATAGTCCCTGGGCTTTGGGGCCAGAGCTGATGTCAATGAACTGAGTCTCACTCCCAGGTTGGAGCACAGTGTTCTTGGCCTTGAGGGGTCATAGCAATAGTAACCACCACCACCATGACAAGAGTCTCCACTGATGGAGCACTTATCTTGTGCCAAGCAAGAGCTAAGCCCCTTGTATGAATTATATCCCCTACCAAAAATCCATTATCTTAATTCTATAACTACTCACACTACAGATGGGGGAAAGAAGGCCAGTTGAGAGTTTTCAAAGATCTCACAGCTGATAAGAAATGGAGTACAGATTTAGACCCAGTTATTCCAGAACACACTCCTGAAAACAACAGAGCAGCCCACGGTCCAGCAGAAGACAGCAGTAGATGGTCAACACCCATTTATTACTTGTTGTATGTTATATAAACCATGTGAGATAAGACTGGAGTGAGATGATTTCATTAAAAAGTAAGGAAAAATAGCTAGAATTCCTTTACTTGCACTGTAATAAAGTCTTGAACTTTAACAGTCTTAATGAAAAAAAAGGATCCCCACTCTCATATCTACCATGTCTATCCAGCAAATAGTTAGGTTGTTCAAGCCATTAAAGAGACCAACAAAATAACACCAAAGGAGAGCTGACTCTATATGGCTCAGGGACTTCTAGGTTTAGGGGGAGTAGTGAGGGTGACATCATCCAGAATGCAGGCTTATTTAGATTCAAACACCAGGGAACCTCAGAATCTCAAGTTCCTTATGGTTTCCTGGCTTCTTCCTCAAATGTCTATATTGCTTTCTTTATTGAAATTTCTGTACATTAAGATGAGCTTTTCTTTTTTCCATGACCTATTTTTCCAATGGGACTGAGAGGGGAAATTACAAATGCATATTTAAAGCCACAAGAATATTTAAATTCTCCCTATTTTTGTCATACATTTTTAGTAGTTTCTATGTGCGATGAAAGATAAAAACTTGTGTGCATGATTAATTGTAATGATGAAAGAATGCTAGGCAGTTGTTTAAGAAATGAGAACAACAAAGGAATGAACTACTGCAGGCATCACCAGGACTGGAATGACACTGCTCTGTGTACTCCATTTCCATGGCAACCAGCAATGGGAAGATGAATGTTTCATAGTCACTCCGCTCTGCAGTACACGTCTATAAATCAAACTTGCATAAAGAGCACATGATTTCTGCTATGGGCTGTACTCAGAGCTGGTTTATTTACCTGTTACTGCATAATTATAGAAAAGAATCACAAAACAATGAGGTCATTTTTAGTGGGGAAAAAACTCAGAAATTACTGATACACCTGTGGCATATGATGCCATTTATCTGGCAAGAAACAAGAAGCGGGGAAGGCAGACAGCAAGCCAAAACCCAGCCTGCCTCTGGTGTGAAGCGCACACCCCAGGCCTGGTGTCCCCTGCCTCCCTTATCTCTGTTCTGACACAATACAGGAGCTACTTAGTCAGCTGCCTCAGGAACAAGTCCTGATTCTGATAATTGGGCAGAAACACACTCCATATTTAGTGTGAGAGGTTACTGAAGGAAAACAAGTGTACCCTTGTTTTTATTTACATTGAAAATGGCTCATCATGCAGAGGTCAGTATGGGAAAATAATGTAGTAGCATGGAAGTGGAAGTCAGGGAACTCGAGTTTGGTCTGGATCTATGGATCTTGGCTAAAGCCATAAAAGTTTGCTCAGCCTCCATTTTCTTAGCTCTAAGACAAGATGGTGTATGTGATTCTACAAGTCTCTCACCATCTAATTCCAAGATGCTTCAGTCTCTAACTCTCAAAGACCTGATGCATCCCTCAGATCCAACTAAAGATGATAGCTGTGCTATTCCTAAAAACAATATCTATACACAGACATGCATATGTATGTGTATATGGAAGGTATGGCAAAGGTGTGTATGTATGGCGTACACACATTTATATACACATGTGCATGTGGACACACACATACATGCCTAACAGGTATATTTTAAAATTCTTTACCAGCTAAAACTCCTGGTTAGTAGTGTTTAGATATTTCACCATTCCACAGAAGCCTTCTTAAAACTTTTTCAACCTTCCAAACACAAAAGATAATGTATAAAGTTTAATATAAAGCTATCAGTTTAATTTTTTTCAATTTTATAGATAATCCAATAATTTTTATAACATAAAGAATATTTAAATTTCAGTAATATGGACTGCCTACTGGGAAGCACCTGCTTCTTGAAGTTCTGAGTCTTCAGAGACATGCCCAGGCTCTTCTGGAGTCCAACTTGATATGCCTGAGACCCAGCAATAGCAATGCTCAATAGAAGTTTGTAGGAAAAAAACTGATAGACGAACAAACTCGTATGACACCATTGCCATACCTTCCAGCAACCTTGTATTCCACTCTCCAACCTTAAATGTTTAAGCAGCTCCCGACCAACATATAATCATTCTTAGGATTAAACTGGCAAATTTCGGGAAACAAGATATAACTATATGATTATCTCTTTTGTGAATCTTTATAAAATCTTTGTAGAATTTTAACCAGAAATAGCTTTCTATTAGTGGACCATGAGACATCATCTGAACCAAAGAGGACCCCCTGCCCCAAAGCCTACATCCTAAGTCCTCATGGTGTGCTAGGTACTGAAAAAGAACCGAGTCAGCTTCAACCTAGGGAAGCACAGGGTAAACAACACCCCAGAAGCACCTTACACCTACTGTGGGAAAAGTTGTTATCATGACCGTTTTACAAGTTGGGAAAACTGAGATATAAAGAATCTAAGTACCTAAGGGACAGTTATGAATATGTAGGGAAAGTCAAAACCTGGCCTCTCTGACGCCAAAGCCTATGCCCCTAACTGTATCTCAGGGTGCCGTCATGCACAGACTACTGCTCCCTTTGGATTCTTCAGAGCTAAAATAAGGAGGGGGCCACAAAGGGTTAAATGAATCTAATCCTACAAAAGCAATGATTCTGCTGTCACAGAATACACTTACAGTTTAAAAAAAATTGTAAAGTAATAACAAGTCAAAATTTTTGAAATCTGAATTTGGCACATAAATAGTAACCAGAAATAGAACTCTACTGCTCTATGGCCCACATCTCCCTTCCCTAACAAGCAAGTCTAATCCAGGATGGAGTCAGATGATTCAAAGCACACAACTTCCCCTGGGAATACTAACATACTTCTATAGGAGCATACTATCAATGTACTCTGTTGGCTCTCTGAGGGATTTGGGTTGATTCCTAACTTTAGGAAATGCACTAATTTGTACATATGCTTTTGATATTAATTTTTCAAAAACTAATAAAAAACATTTATTAAGAAAGACTCCAGGTTCACCTCTTCTCTTTTCAATTAGCTTCGTATCAGAGTTTTTAGCACCACCAACTGGATAAAGAGATCTACTACAAAAATGTGCTTGGCACTCAAATCTGTTTTGTTCACTGAGAGAGGACCATACATTTATCTCACATTTAATTTATGGTAAAGTAATTTATTTCAGTCACTAAATAAAATTAGAAATGCCTTTCTTTGTCAGTCAAATTAATAATCATTCACGCTGCCTTTTTCACATAAGGAGGAGGTATATTTTGGTTAGTAAAAATCATTAGCAAAAACTATATCTAACCACTAGAGCTAATTTGATTTATTCTATCTTAAAACTCATAGTCAAAAAGCAAAGACTGAGAACAACAATTAAAATTAGAAGCTACTAGAATAAATGGTATGGAGGACTATGCTTTGTATACAAATTTTATCAGACCCTGGTTTGACTGGAAATAAAAATGACCGAGGAGATAATTTCACATTTAAAAAAAAAAAAGTTGAACTTTTTCCTCCAAGATACCTGTCTCAAAGGTGAATATTGTCATTTCATCTGTCATGTGAACATACACTGCCATTTCTTTCCTTCCTGTTTAATTGAACCCCACCTAGCAATGGGTACCAGTAAGGGAGAGCACAGTTGAGCCCTTAGGGTACAAAAGTGATCTCCACTCAATGAATCAATCTGTGAAAGTAAGTAACCTTGAAGAACTAAATCTAATTTTCCCCAGAACCAATTTGTGGATACCCACTGTCTATGAAAAGTACATCTAGCCACTTGTTCTCATGACAAATTTGTAACCTGCAGAATGAATGGCAACACTATGGCCAATCTGGTCACTGTAGACCTCTCTACTAGACAATGTTCAAGAAAGAAATGAAAAGATTCCATCCCAACAATCAAATTTGACTCTGATGACAGGGTTCAGTTAAAAGCTTCCTGACAGAGTTTAAAACTACTGTAGTAATTTTGTGATAATAGCAGATTAAACTCTAATAAATGTGTAGTCAATTTCATAATTTTTAAAAGCCTCCGAGTCTGAATCTGCAATTGAAAGTCTAGTAGAGACAACAATTTGTAATAGGCACAGATAATTAAGAAGGGTAGAAAAGCGGTAGTCCTTAACACATGATTTGGACATACAAACTTTGATCAAATTAACTTCTTATTCTTACTTATTTGCCTCATTCATTCATTCATGTATTCATCAATGACTCCAACAAAACACAGTTAAATTCCTGCAAGGAACAAATTAGAGTGAGATTTCTACTGTCTCTTCTTCTCTTTGAATGAGAGTCCCCATATACCATCTCCAATACAAAGGTTTCTATCTGAAGACATGAGTGGATTATGAGGAACATTAATAGTAAGATTGGGTTAAGGAAAGCATTTTGTAACTTTTATTTATTTTTGTTTCTAAATATCTCCTTTAATAGGATTCTTGAATGATACTTAATGCTAAATTTGTTAAGACTGTTTTTGAACATGACTAAGAAACTGAAAAACTGTACATATTCAAATTATACAACATGGTGTTTTGATAGAAATATACCTTGTGTAACAATTTCCACTACTGAATTAATTAACATATTCATCAATTGACAGAATTCATTTGTGCTTGTTTTAGCAAGTTTCAAGCATATAATGCAGTGTTATTAGCTATAGTTACCTTGCTATACATTAGATCTCTAGAATTCATTCATCTTATAACAAAAGTTTGTCCTTTTGACCAATACCTTTCTCCCCCTACTTCCCGGCCACTGGCAACCCCTCTGTTTCTCTGAGTTTTGACTGTTGTAGATTTTACAAGTAACTAATATCATACAGTATTTGTCTTTCTTTGTCTGGCTTGTTTCCCTTAGTATAATGTCCTCCAAGATCCTCCAAATGACAGGATTTCCTTCTTTTTCAAAGTTGAATGATATCCCATCATACTGCATGTGTGTGTGTGTGTGCGCACAAAATCATTTCTTATCCATTTATTCATCGATGGACACTGGGGTTGCTTCCATGTCTTGGTGACTGTGAATGATGCTGCATTGAACATGGGAGTGCAGACACTTTAACTGCAAGCTCAGTCTGTTCCCCATTATTATTAGGCAGTGTGTTCCTACATCACAAGACAAAACACTGGACCATTGACAGGAATCTGCAACATGATTATTATCAAATAAAACTTTTGGATAATTTGTCAGTCTCCTATTGACTATAATTCTCCTATGACTGTTTTTCTTTGACCAAAAGATAAAATAACTGAGAATTAACTCCAGTTTGGCTTGAATTTAGCAAGAGGCTTCAGGAAGGTGGAGAGCAGAGCACTGACCTGTAGAATGGGTAAAGAGCGTTTGGGGCAAGAGTTAGGCTGCTGCAGAAGGAAGGCCAGTGGTCACAAGGAAGCTTCAGGTCTCAGACTGGCAGAGAGCAGGTCCAAGTACCAGAGCCCACTTACCAACTTAGTCCCCACCCTCGGGTTGGAAAAGGGTGAAGCCTTGGCAAAGAACGGGAGGCTAAGGAGGAGAAAGTAGTATCAGCGTTCCTGGGGCTTAGCAGCTAAGAGGAACCAAGTGAAACCAGTTCTGATACTGACAGTCTGAGTTCCACAGGTGAGAGGAGGGTGGAAGTGAGTGGCAAGTGGGAGAGAAGAGGGGAAAGCAAAGGTTATTAGCATTAGCACCTGTCCTGGGTCTCCGGGGTTGGCTTAGGAACTGGGTGAACCAGAGTCACCAGTAGGTTCAAGGGGTGGGAGGGCAGAAGCAGGGGAAAGAGCAGGAACTCAGGAATCACAGTAAGCCGAGAGGGTTTAGTGACTACTCTGCCTGATTTTCTCTAGCAGCAGCTTATACACAAGGAGGGCAGAGGAGCAAAGAGTGTGGGGGGGCAAGGTGAAACTGATAAACCAGTTCTGAACTCAGCAACGGATTAAAAGGCCTCGAAGTAAGCGAAAGTATAACCTACCTTAGAATAAAAAATACAAATTTAGTTTAGCATCTTCATTCCAGTTAAAAATATAATAAAACTCCACTCATCAATTTTAAATATTTTTTGCTTCCACAGTTTGTTTGGCAAATATTTTGGCACTGTGATATATTCTCTAGGCAAGAAGCATGCCACGTGCATTCCTGTCCACGCAGCCTGCCCCGCAATGCCTGCTACAGCTCCAGGGGCTAAAATGCTGCATCAGCAGCCTCTTGTATATTTTCATAAACAGTTCCTTTTGTTTATGTTTTAGGTAATCAAATGAAATCTCAAGGATAACACTCCAAACCAAAGCCATTCACATGAACAGAGAAAACCTACAGAATTATGCAACCGTTTTATCAAGGTGAATACGTGTGGCTTCCTCGTGTTTATGGCTGGCATGGTAGGGATACGAACACACGGTTCCTACCCTCAGAACATGTGTATTGTTAAAAGAAGTGAGAAAGGAATAGGGCAGTGATTGGAAGCACAGGGCAAAAAGCCAGCCTACCTGAGTCTGAATCTTGGTTGCATTCCTAACCCCCTGGTGGCCTGGAGCAAATCCTTTGACTGCTCCAACTTCTTTTCCTCATCTGTGAAATGGGAACAGACAGTCTAACACACAGGCTCCTGTGAGGGTCTATGCTGCATGGCATCTGGTACAGAGTGAAACCTCAGGAAATGGTGGTTACTGCTCATGTCATGGTTATACCATTGACTATGTTAGTGTGGCAAGCACTACGGCAGTCCTAAGAAAGAGGGAAGATATTGTGAGATGGAACAATAAGTAAGGGCTTCACAGAAGTGTTCAATGAAGGAATGAATACCCATTAGATGGGATGGAGCGAGGGAGGAGGAAGAGAGAAAGCAGTGGAAACAAACAAAAATGTGGAAAAGAAATGAGAAGATAGGTATAGGGCAAGCACACCAAATGGTGGGTCAAATGTGTGACCTGGGCCTGCCAGCAACTTTTGAAAAAGGCTCACCAGTTTCTGTCTATAGCACCTTGTATTTAAGGCAAAGAAATGTAGATGTTCTATGGCAGGCAATGAGCAGCTATTGAAGTCAGGAAGTAACATTAAAATGTAATGATAATTTACCCTCATTATCCTAAATTTAACTAGAAGGGTAGACTAGTGATTTTCAAACTTTAATGTGCATATGAATCACCCAGAGATCATATAAAAGTAAACAAATCTGATTCAGGACCTTTGGAGTGGGGCTGAGATTAGGCATTGGCAAGCTCCCTGACGCTGATGCTGCTGGTCTTTGGAGGACTCTGTGTGACAAGGGTGAACCTCTCCGTGGGAGCCTGAGGGAGGAGAGTGGCTGAGTAGGAGGTGGGTAGACAGGATGTCTAGCCTTAAGGCAGCAAACTCCTGTGACACAGATGTCACAGATGAAAAGGGAGTACTGTAAAATGTTTGGTCCTTATTTTAGGCTCTATATAAGGAGGACAATAACGTTAATGTAGTTCTTAATTCTGAGCCTATTTTCCCAGGCCATTTTTAAATGTTATTTTAAATATCTCATAAAATATAAAGATCTTTTAGCAAATACAAATTTCTCTTATTTTATAAATATAGCATACAATATTATTAAGATTTCCACCCAGAAGTTTGCTATCTACTACAAAGGAAAAAAACACAAGAAATTGATTCCTTTTTCTATAAAGGAAAATGGCATGAATACATTCATGATGTGAGGCTATTAATAACTTCAAGGATGACTGAAAGGGTTAGCAACATTTGGTCATAGAGAGAAACCATGGCAGCAGTTTCTTATGTGACAGTTGAATTAAAAGAAAAATAGCCCTCGTGCTATTACAGCAAGAACAGCATATTCAACCACATATGTAGATGAGAAATTGGATATGGTGGCCATAACACTTGTTATCGTGACATCTCAAAAACTAAACCCAGGGTTGGATGGCTGTCAAACCCAGTAATTTCCTCCTGAGAACAGTCTTTGTCATACTGACAGACCACATCTGTATTCATGCTGTGGTGGCTTCTGAATAATATCTGTGGTATACAGAGAAAATAAAGGAGTCTGCCATGCCACTCTCCATGATAAATAACCCTGCCAATGAATTTCAGAGCTGGAAGACGCCTGCCAGATCACATAACACAGCACCCTCACTTCCGGGATGAGAAGACTGTATCCAGAGAGGCTCAGTGACTTGTGGAAGACCGGTCAGTGGCAGAGCTGGGACTAGTGCTTGAGTCTCCTGCTTCCCAGCTGGGGACTCAACTGGACTTCATGACCCTTCCGTGGCACCAGCTTGCCCTTGGGGGAGTGGAGCTAATGAAAACAAAACCAACCATAGTACAACGCCTGTTCGCTACATAAGCCATTCATTTACATGAAACGTAGACAAATGTAGTACAAAACCACCAGGAGCTGCAGGGGCTGCGAGGTGAAGCCTCCACTGCTCCTGACCACACATGCAGGAGATGGAATATGAATACAAACAGCCATGTAATTGCATCAACAAAGATATTCATGACAGCTTAGGAGTTTAAAGCAAAAGGTAGAGACAATTTTCTTTTTGAAGGATGGAAGGATAAAAGGTATAGGATAGGGACAGCTTTCAAGATAAGAAATATCTTAAATTGCTGGGCCTTGAAAGATAAGTAGAATTTGCATCGGGGTAGGTCTAACCTAAGAGGAGACTACAAAATCTGGATATCCTAAATGTGGGAGGGGTTAAGTATTCCTTCATATCAAGTAACGGATACTTGATGAAATGAAGTAAATTAGCTTAACAGCAGAAATCAAAATAACACATTCTATTCGAAAATCTATGTAGTGAAGTGATCACTCTTCTCTACTTGCTTCTTGATCCAGTTCCTAAGCTTTAAGTCCCGTGTCACCAGGTCTAAAGTTCATGCTGGTAAAAGGACTATTCTCAATTACAAAGGAATAATTTTTGTCCATGGTACAAAATCACTTAAGAACCCTGTGAAAAACTGGCACTTCCTGGAAATAACTAGCACATAATTATTTATATAGCTGGACTTTTATTTTTAAAATTTTTAATGACACCTAATAATTGTACATGCTTTTGGAGTATAGTGTGATATTTCAACATATGTATAAGTACAATGTGTAATGACCAGATCAAGTAATTGGCATATCTATCACCTCAAACGTTTATAATTAAAAAAAATTATTTAGTTGTAGATGGACATAATACCTTTGTTTTATTTATTTATGTGGTGCTAAGGAGGGAACCCAGTGCCCCATGCACGCAAGGCAAGTGCTCTACCACTGAGCCACAAGCCCCACCCAAACAATTACAATTTTATAGCTGATTCTTTAAAGAACAGTTTTATTCACTATATTACATGTGAAAGTCCCTAAGGATCCCACAAAGAGAAAATTATGAGGTCATCTTGAAAAACTTATACACATTCATAATCCCCATGTAGTAAACATAAGAGGATAATCAGAAAGGAGAATCTCTGACCATAAAATGCTGAACCAAAAGAATTTAAATAAAAATTAAAGCATTACTTTGTACAGAAGACACAAAATTTCATGAAGTGAAAACTAGAAGTGGTAGTGCATGCCGGTAATCCCAGTCACTCAGGAGACTGAGGCAGGAGAATATCAAGTTCAAAGCCAGCCTAAGCAACTTAGTGAAAGCCTGTCTCAAAATAAAAAATAAAAAGGGCTGGGGTTGTGGCTCAGTGGCTAAGTTCCTCTAGGTTAAATCCCTAGTACCTAATAATAAATCATAGTAATAAAAAATAGAAGCTCAAGAAGTCTATTTTTCTAGCCATGACACTCACAAAGTGGATACAGCTGATGACTGCTACATGTGCTATGAAGAATGAGATAAAATATCAAATCTTTTTTTTTTAATATTTTTTTAGTTGTCAATGTACCTTTATTTTATTTATATGTGGGGCTGAGAATTGAACCCAGTGCCTCACACATGCTAGGCAAACGCTCTACCACTGAGCTACAACCCCAGCCCCCATCTCAAATCTTTTACATTTTCCTATATACAGAAGCATGAAGATCCTTACAGATCAATAATCACATTCACCAAATTAGGTATTCACTATAACAGCTGTGACCTTCCTGAGGCCCCATGGCCACACTCAGACTCATTCTGATACACAAAATAACTGGGAACCTTTCTCTTATTAAACATATGCAACAAATTCGTTGCTTACAGAAAGGAATTATGGGAAGCTAAAGAACACAGTAAGGAATGACATTTCAAAAGGGATATAAATGATTTAGAAAAATAAGTGCTATCCCTTCCTTTAGGCCTGCTGGTTCTGTAAGACTTACATTCAGTGTACAAGAATGCCTATTAGTTCATTTTACCCAGCTCATAACAATCCTTTCCAATAGACTGGCCATAATCTAAATTTTGATAGTATTTATTGCTACAAATTATTTTAGTCAGTTATTTGATACAACTTTTCTGCCAAGAGTATCCATCACTCCTTTTTACAATTGTGTTCTCAAGCCCCTAACCCTCACTAAACTCTGACATTGATTATTTCTTACTCAACAAGTCATCATGCTTCTATTTTCAACTAATATTTAGTACTCCAAAAAGGAGAGTTAGATGTTCTTTTATATACTTCGACCTTCCAACATGTAATATGAAGAGGGGAATTCTTACACCAAAAATATCAGGGTATAACTTTAAATGTCCCACATGTGATTGGAGAGCACTTTGATGCCTCCGTATTTTCACTGTACGTTAGTCTGTGGCAATCTGCCTGTGCCTCAGAATCCTGGCTGCTGGGTCAGGCCATGGGGCCTTCTGCACATCCACATTTCATTTCATGCCTGGGAAGCAGAAGAAGCTTCTCAGTGCTTTTTGCCAACTGACAGGTGGTGGGAATATACAAATATCTGTGCTTACAATAGATGGAGAAGGCCTCTAGGCAAGCAGAAGTCAACATACCCATGCAGAGAAAAACACAGGCCAGACATACACAGAGTGCTGATGGCAAAGTCAAAAAAGAACATTAAGCCAGCTCCCTGATGACAGCTGAGTCTATACCATAAACTAAAATTTCCCCCAAATAATGCCAAGCAAGGCCGTCAGAGATTAATTCATGAAAATCACATACAGAAAGAGACAATAGATAAGGAAGCCACATGTGGACATTCCGGGTTGCATTTTAAAGTACTCTTTCCTAGTTATAAGAAATAAATTAAGCCATGAAGAAAACCGTGAGAATTTTACTATCACTGGGCATTTAGAATAAGTGACAATGGACCAACAATTACTTATTTATTATAATGCATAAAGCAACATGCCAAGGACAGTGGAGATAAAACTATAAATTCAGAGGACTTGTAGCATTTTATGGAGACAGTCACAAATACTGCATTTGTATTTATCAAGTAACTGACTAAAGTAATTTGTAGCAATAAATACTTTCAAAATTTAGAAAAAGGAGACAAGGCTGTTCACAGTAGAAAGGGAAAAAAGGGTTTTATGGAGAAGGACCTTAAAAGAAAGTCCCAATTTGTATAGTTAGGGATTAGAGAGTCGCTGCCAGGCAAGAGAAATGAATGAAATATAAACGCACGTTGCACAATCAAAGGAGTAAGGATTATGCCAAGGGAAAATGGGAATTTGGGACTAAAGAAAGACAAGTCTGAAAAGGAAGCAGATGTTGGAACAGGGACAAGGTGTTGCACAGTCAAGATGAAGAGTTCTAACTTAGCTATTAGAATCGATGAAGATTCTTTGAACAATAATAATAATAATAATAAAAAGCACCACAAAGTTTTCAACAAGTTCTATTGGTGTTAAAGAGGAAAGATGTTTCTTGTTTTAATCTGGGTGCTAGAAACAGCCTACTGATAAGACTTCCACAGCACCAAAAGTGCACTCAGCTCTTACATCTCTGTACTTTTGCCATTTTTAATGTGTAGAAGAAAAAAAAAACCTTCAAGAAAAGAATTCACTAAAAACTCCAGGATAATAATGAAATACAATCATTGGTACTATTTCAGCTATTTTACCCACATGTGTTCATCACGACTACCAGCTATATGAGGAAAGCAAAGTTAAAAGTTTCAAACACTGAAAGGAGTCTCAAATTTTGAAATCCAAATGTTAAATTTTATGATATCTTTAGAGATGAAGTTTACCAATTTTTGGTTTTGATTTTTCCGTGAGCTGTCCTTTGATTCAAGAAAGTAATTTGGCCCTCACAATCTTTCCTTAAGTAAAAAAATTTGCTCTCACTCATTTGTATGGGCAGTTATAATTAGCATGCCCTAAGAAATGACCCACTAAAAATAAAATCTTAAGAGACCATTTTTATAAAGCAAATGCCTCTATAAAATAATAGCTAGAAATAGATATAGAAAGGCTTGGAAGAGACACCATAAAATAACATGATACAGCAAATTAACAAAAGCACATGAAACATTAGCAAATACTGCTCAAAAAGAAATCTAAGAAAAAATTAAACCGAAACGGGGGCGGGGGCGCCACATTGGGCACAGCACAAAGGAGAACAGGCATTGCAGAATCAGAGTAGAAGACATGGTGAGCAAAGCAAGCAATTAAAAATAGAGATTAAAAATTAAAAGGACTTCCAATATAAGCATAAATCAGCATTCCAAAGAAAAAGAAGGCGACTCAAAAAAGTCAGCTCTGATACATTATATAATTTTATTTAAGTACAATGGCCCAAATAATTATCTTTGAATATGAAAGACAACAGGGAATACAGGTCTTAGGACCCTAAGAAAGGATTAACTTCAGCTAAGCAACAGCAATGGCACGAGGTGTGGAGGTAGCTTTGAATTCATTTAACTGTAGAAGTAAGATGACAACAAAGGAAGAGACGATCGCAGAACAGAAGTTGAATGTTATGAACCCCAACAATATATGTGTTTATATATAAAAATCACATTGGTCTTATTTATGATAATATCACTAAAGTAAACATCATCCAAACAGTTAAAAAATAATAAGTGCTTGCAACACTTTTAGAAGGAATGGTTATGCCAGTGTTGCTGTCATGTTATAAAGTGAAATGACTCTTTGATGCCTTATATCCAAGTCTCCCCCACCCTTTCTTTTTGGATGTAAAGTCATTTATTATATTATTTTTATTAAGAGTATTATGGTTACACATGCATGCAATTTGATTTCTGATCACAATCCCCCCAATTCCTCCTCACTTTTCCCTCTCATCCTCCCTTCCATCCTCCCTCTCCTTTCTCTTCTAGACTTCCTTTTGCTCATTTATTTATATTTGATTGGGTTTTTTTTTTTTTACTTATATACAGGTGAAACTCCCTGTGGTTTAGTTTTTTAAAAACTCATTCTGCCTTGCCTGCCATTTCCCATCCCTCTATTCTGCCTCCCCATCTTGTCCTCTATATCACTGATCTTCCCTTTATCTTTATCTTAGCCTATCCTTCCCTCATGTTTCCTTTAATTTACTCCAGCTTCCACAAATGAAGAAAACATTCCATCTTTGAGTTTCTGGGTTGGGCTTATTTCACTTAGCATGACATTCTCCATTTCCATCATTTACCAGCAAATGCCATAGTCTCACTCTTCTTTATAGCTGAGTAGAACTCAACTACACACACACACACACACACACACACACACACACACACACTACAATTTCTTAATCCATTTATCTATTGAAGACACCCAGGTTGACTCCATAATTTAGCTATTTTGAATTGTGCTGCTATAAACATTGAGGTAGCTATTTCTTTATAATATGCCAATTTTAGATTTTTTTGGGGGTGGGAAGTTATACTCCATGTATGTTTGATATGTCAAATACATTCTTCTGTCATATATAAATAAAAAGAATAAAAATTTTTTAAAAGACATATATTACTGATTAATCAATTTTAGATATTTTAGGAAAATATCAAGGAGTAGGGTAGCTGGGTAATACAGTGATTCCATCTCTAGTTTTTTGAGGAATCTCCATAATGCTTTCCATTTATTGATCTTTTTTTAGTGTTAAGGGTTTTGAGTTCTCTATATATTGTGGATATTAATCCCCTATCAGGACTAGCTGGCAAAGATTTTCTTCCACTCTCTTAATCATTTCTTTTGCTTTGCATAAGTTTTTTAGTTTGATGGTATCCCACTTATTGATTCTTGGTTTTTATTTCTTGCACTCTGGGGATATTCTTAAGGAAATTAGTGCCAGCACCTATATGATGGTTTACCCTATGTTTTCTTATAGCAGTTGCAAGGTTTCTGGTGTAATTCCAAAGCCTTTGATCCATTTTGAGTTTTGTGCAGGGGGAGAGATGGAGTCTCCCCAACCCTTTCTTTTTGGAGTCTAGTTTCATTTTTCTACATAAAAGCTATCCAGTTGTCCAAGCACCATTTGTTAAAAGGCTGTCTTTTCTCCAAAATATATTTATGGTACTTTGTCAAGTATCAGAAGGTTGTCGGTATGTGAATTTTCCTCTGTGTCTTCTGTTCCACTAGTCTTCATGTCTGTTTTGATGCCAACACCATGCTGTTTTTGTTACTATAGCTCTGTAGAATAATTACAGATCAGATATTGTTATACTTCCTGTTTCACTTTTCTGCTCTTTTGGTTTTCTTATTCTTCTAAATGAATTTAAGAATTATTTTTTTCTAATTCTGTGAAGAATGTCATTGGTATTTTGATGTTGCTTGCATTGAATCTGCATATTGCTTTAGGTATTATGACCATTTTGACAATATTAATTCTGCCTAGCCAAGAACATGGGATGTCTTTCCATCTAAGGTCTTCTCAATTTCTTTCTTCAAGTGTTCTATAATTTTCACTGTAGAGCTATTTTACCTCCTTGGTTAGATTAATTCCCAAGTTTTTCAATTTAAAAAAAAAAATTGGCATTACTGCAAATGGAATGGTTTACCTGATTTATTCCTTGGATGAATTACTGTTGGAGTATAGGAAAGCTATTAATTTATGGGTGTTGATCTTGCATCCTGCTACATTGCTGAACTCATTTATAAACTCTAGAAACTCTAGAAGTCTTCTGGTGGAATTTTTTTGGGCTTTTAGATAGGTTTATGTCATTGGGAAACAGAGGTAGTTTGACTTCTTCTTTTCCTATTTGTATCCCTCTGATTTCCTCTTCTTGCCTGATCACTCTGGCTAATGTTCCAAGAACTATATTGAATAGAAGTGGTAAAAAGAGTAAACAGCCTTGTCTTGTTCCTGATTTTAGAGGAAATGCTTTTAGTTTTTCTCCATTCAGTATGATGTTGGCTTTGGGTTTGTCATAAAAAGCCTGTACGATGTTGAAGCAAGTTCCTTCCATCCCTAGCTTCTTTTTTGTAACATGAATGGGTGCTGAATTTGATCAAAAGCCTTTTCTGTATCTATTGAGATAATCATGTAATTCTTGTCCTTAATTCTGTTTAAGTGGTGAGTTACATTATGTTGAACCAAACTTGCATCCCTGGAATGAAGAGCCCACTTGATCATAGTATATTATCTTCTGATGTCTTTTTTAAAATGTGTTTTGCTAATTTTTATTAAGGATTTTCATCAGGGATATTGGCATATAATTTTCTTTCCTTGATACATCTTTGTCTGGTTTTGGTACCAGGGTTATACTGGCTTCACAATATTTATTTGGGAATTTCCCTCTCTTTCAATTTCATGGAATACTTTGAGAAAGACTAGTGTTAGTTCTTTTTAGCGATCTTCTAGAAATCAGCTGAGAATCCATCTGATCACTGGCTTTTCTTTTTTGGAAGGCTTTTAACTGATGTTTCAATTTCACTACTTGACATTGGTCTGTTTAGATTTTCTATATCTTCCTGATTCATTAAGAAGGTCATATATGTCTAGAAATTTGTCAATGTCTTTAGATTTTTCAGTGTAGTAAAGTAAAATTTTTAAAATAGGATCTGATAATCTGCTGGATTTCAGAAGGTTCTGTGGTAATATCTCCTTTTTCACCTCTCACTGATTTTACTCTTTCTTTTGGTTAGTTTAGCTAAAAATTTATTAATCTTTTCAAAGAGCCAATTCTTCATTGCATGATCCTGTGTATTATTTTCTTATTTTCAATTTCATTGATTTTGACTCTGATGTTAATTATTTCCTGTCTTCTGCTGGCTTTTGAATTAGTTTAGACTTCTTTTTCTAAGGCCTTGAGGTGGAGCATAAGCTTATTTATTTGGAATCTCTCTATTTTCTAAGTTTCTCTCTTCAGTTATTTGTTTTGATGTTTATTTGCTTGTTTGGTTGATTGGTTTTATTGTTGTGGTTTGGTTTGGTCTACTAAATTAAAATGCAATATGGGCAAATACTCTTGAAAAAGACCAATCTTGATCTTTAGCAATTTCTTTGAAGAGAACATGGCAGTCACTGACTCAAATGGTATGAAGATTTATTTCTCTAGTTACTCAAACCACAGAGAACTCTGGTCTAATAAAAAATTTTCACTCTTCTTTTTTTTCTTATGGTGCTTTTCATATATCAAGCTTTTATTCTGGGTAATTATGGGCCTAGGTGGTGAACTCCATCAAAAGCTACTCTGGCTTCTCAAAAAGTGAGTCTAGCTTTAGAAACATTATAAATTTTTGCATCATAAAAGCCTCAGCAGCTGATTTTTATTTTCTTATTCTGGAAAACTGTACACATCACTGAAACAGGGCAGGGGAGTGTATATGTGTATATTAGACATCTGTTTCTGTGGCCTGCTTTAATTTACACAAAGGGGAACTATTTCTCTCTCCTTTTTGAATTCCCAACTTCATTTAATACTTTTTATATTCATCATTTATTCTGGTTAAGGGATTATGATAGCAATATAATTTTCAAATATAACTGAGAGTTTAAATAGAGCATGTTCAATCAACTAAAATGCTTTATTTTGCTGGTATATAGTGGTCTCTGCAAAATGTCTTGAGCACTCAACTCTCAGTAGTAGTACAAGATTTGTACAGTATATGTAGTTATAGATTATATGTACATGTGCTACTATATTAATACATTATGTATAGCTCAAAATATAGATTTCTCAAGAATTTTAAAGATGTCTTTTATTTAGTAATGACAAATAACTTTTTGCTGTCACTAGAAATTATTAATGATGTTTAACAAGAATAATGTGATTTAAGCTAATTTATTATTTCAGAACATATTGGTTAATCCTTTGTGACTGAGCAATTTAAAGTTCAATTTGTTTTGATACATGATTTTAACAAATGTTAAATATACCTCATAAAATTATGTAGATCTAAATGAGAAAAAATCATCAGGGCCCTAATAGCCTCAGTTTTTAATTCTATCCTCTGATAAGGCAAAGGTTTAGATGTTTTCAATTTTTAATTATTACTATTTTGTTATTGCTAACTGAAATTTAGCTAATATATTTCCTGATATCAATTTGATATCAGTTTGTTGCTCTTGAAAACTTATTAACCTTTTGAATTCTTATATGTTTAAAAAATTATGTCCTAAAGCCATTGATATTTTGCAAGTTTTTTTAAAGCCAGTTAGGATATTCCATTTTCATATCTAATATGTAGATATTCCATCTACATATTAGCAAACATGTAGATGTGAAGAGTTATAATAGGTGACGCATTATTTTTAAAAATAAAATCACATTTACAAACATCTACTTTCAGAAAATGCTCTCCTTGCAACAGGTTTCTTCCAGAAGCAGTTATTTTCTCACTTATTGTCAAAACACTGCTTCTACATTGAAGGGCTATATTTAAGTATATTTTTCAAAAAATTTCTGCAAGATAGCATCTACTAAAACCATTTAGCACATCAAGGTCACCTAGTTTGGACAACTTGTCTTTCTGCAAAAGGAAAATGGGTAACAATTTATAGTCCCTCTTATTAAAAACAACCTCTGTGTGGGAGAAATATATTGGTATTCATTAAACATCTCATTATAAAGTGTATAAAAAGGTACTAGCATACTTTAAAGAACTTATTTGCACACAACCAACTAAGTAATATTATCCTATTGTACTGTGTATGCATCTGGCTTTAATGTCTTTGTTCTTCAATAGCTCATTCAATAGCTTGTTTGTGAGTGCTGCAGCCAATGCATCTCATATATGTCACTGTTAATGATAATGAGTGCAAATCCTTATTCAAATAACCTGCTTCATTATTTCTACAAGTAGGGCTGGCTTCTGGACAGATTCCATTAAATTGCTTTCATCCCAAATGGGAATATCTGCCAGATGTCTCCCAGTATCCATCCTCTCTCCCTCTTCCTCAGTATCAGAACCTGTGAACTGGCCTATAACTTTCCAGAGCAAACCTCACATTTTCCAAGGCCCTCCTCCTTTCTCCCTTACAGATACAGCCTTGAATCTACATTGTAAGTCCTGGGATGTAAGTAGGAACAATATATAGCCTTAGAAGAAGGGGCAGATCTCCTGCCTCCTTTCCTTCTAACTACCTAGAATTCAGATTTGAAGGCTGTAACTTAAGCAACCATCTTGAAGCAAGAAGGAGAAGCCAGGCATTATTAGGGCAGTCACAGCAACAAGAAGGGTGACCCAGGTCCTCCATATCTATGTTGTTATCACTCAGGCTTGAGTTGCCTGTATTTATGTGAGAGAGAAATATATTTACATCTCTTTGAGCTTCTAGTATTCGGGGTTTTCTGTCTCTCATTGGTATGCTGAACCCTTATTAATACACCTGGTGATGGCCTGATGAAGGACTCATGCTAGGTGTCGGAGCACAGAGTTACGCCATCTCCTCACATCCACAGGTGCTTCCTCATTAACATAACCTTCAATCTGCAGTTTCCTAACAGGAACTGCTTTTGAGCCACTCGTCCATTTAGTCAGAATTAGTTTTTAAGAACTACATAATAGAATATTTAAATTGACTTTACCAGGTTAGTGTAAACTACAACCTCTGTCAGCAGATTAGAAAGCAAATCAATGAGGAGGCCATCACTAGGCACTTCCAGCTTTTCTTCCAGACAAGTCAAGAACCACGCATAATCTGCATTTGACAAATAGAGACCATAGGAGACCACTAGTGTCCCTGGTAAACAGAAATAAAGTTTTGGTATTTTGCTTGACTCACAAATATATGGAGTTCTGCTTCCTTCCTGCTCCTTTCCTGCCACTACCAACAATGTTTTCAAGCATCTGCCAGGTGAGCAGCACTCCACCCACCTTAAGGCCATCCTCAAGCTGTGGATGGACCCATACTTAAATACAGGCTTTCTTCCTGCATCACAACATAGTGCTATGACATGGAAATGTCCCAAAGTGAAAAATCTGCACAAGTAAAAGTTTTCCATAAAAACTGAAAACTCATGAACCAAATGGTAAATCAAAGGTGGATGGTTGTAAAGATTTGGTGCTTTACCTGAATACCTCGAGAACAGTCCTTTCAGGTAATTTGGGAGCCACAAGCCTGAAGGCTCTTTCGAAATCTTCCAAAGTTAAAAATTCATGATCTATTTGAAAACAAAATATATCATGTTCAATTACTTTTATAAACCCTGAGAACTATTATTTCACACTTAATATTTATGTGAAACTTTATTTTAATATATTATTGGGAGAAAAGCAGTACATTAACATTTGAATTTACAGATAAGATAATCTAAGGTTGAGCTGGGGTTGTGGCTCAGTGGTAGAGCGCTCGCCTAGCTTGTGTGAGGCCATGGGTTTGATCCTCAACACCACATAAAAAAATAAATAAATAAAATAAAGATATTGTGCCCAGCTAAAAAAAATAATTTTTTTTCTTAAAAAAGATAATCTAAGGTTGTCTCAATGGAAGAATTTGCAAATCTAGCAATATTCTTCCCTTCAGCACAGTCCCAGTGATCTCGCATCACTTCCAGCCCTGCCATTTTGCTGATTCTCCAAGTCCAGGGGAAAGGACCAGATGCAGACATGACTACAATAATGGAATTGGGCTTAGCAAAATGACTCTTTTCATGTTCTATAATGAAAACATACATGCATTTTAAAGTTTTACTTTCCATACTACTTAATATATGTGATATAGATATGCCATATAGAGAGCCTGGGACTGTTACTTTTTTCTACTTTTTTTTTGTTTTTAAGCCATTTCCTGGGAGGGTAATCATCTTTCACCACAGGAACAAATATATTCATAAAGTCCAATCATACTATACATTATTTTTACTTGAAAATTCCATTATATATATATTTTTTTGTGGTTCACAGTTCTAAGTGTCAGTGCACAACAAGAAATCCTCTTGAAAATGAAGTAGTCTAGAGTCTGGCCAGCACGGTGAGCTCAAATTAGAAACTGTAATAAACCCAGGAGAGTGAAGGAGAAAACAACAAAAACGTCAGGTTATCTGGACTGTAAGCCTTGTCCCATATTTAACAGCAAAGGGGGATTTGTGTTCCCTGGGCCATATATTAATTTTCCCAAGGACTAAGAATGTCTAAAAAAAAGGGGGGGTGGGGTAAAAGAACAAAGTGGCCTTTTAAAATGTATAATGCTGTCCTTCTCTAATTTGAGAAATAAAATACAGATTATGTCTTTTGGAGGCTATGATGGGGGGAAAGGGCTGTAATGTGTTTACACAGAAAGACTGTAAGGACAGAGAGTGAAAGTGACATTGACAATGATGAGTTGTCACAGTAAGATGGATAAGTAAATTCAGAAGACTAATATTTTCTTCTAGTTGCCTGCAGAAAAGTAGGGGAATAAAGGGAAAGAATCTACCTTAATGGAAAAAATCAAGTTTTACTCTATCATTGAGAGGAAAATGAGTAAAAACAGGTGACAGCTGAATAGAGATATCAGAACCAATAAAACCTTATTTCTATCAAACATGGACAGGAATCATTACCCTTTTTATTATATACATCTCCTGCTCATAATACTTCAAGGTTTATAGGTGTTAATAGTGCAAAGCCCTGATATCTCGCTCTGGAATTTGAAACCTCGTCCTTCCTTCTTGGCAAACTTGCCCTAAACCCCTTCCCAATTCTCAGTCCCATCAGGTCAGTGGATTCGGCTGAACATAATTTATAGTTATCTGCTCTTCTCCCTGATGTTGCAGGAGGTAACGATATCCCAAGGAGGGAACTATACTTAGGGGCAGATGCTTTATTAACAGCATCACAGCCAGGTGCACTGGTACACACCTGTAATCCCAGCAACTCTGAAGGATGAAGCAGGAGGATCGTGAGTTCAAAGCCAGATTCAGCAACAGAGAGGCACTAAGCAACTCAGTGAGACCTTGTCTCTAAATAAAATACCAAACAGGGCTGGGGATGTGGCTCAGTGGTCGAGTGCTCCTGAATTCAATCCCTGGTACCCCACAAAATAGCATCACAGCCACAGATTTAGGTATGCAACTCTAAGAGGAGACAAAGGGTGGGTGCTGTAGGAAGCGAGAGAGATGTGGAAGGAAGAGACGCCAGATACCAAGTGACAACATGGTTGGGTAAGAGGGTCTAAGAGAGTGTCTAAGTGCAGAAAGGGCCCTTAGGACAGAGCACTCACCTGCTTGATCCATGGCCAGTGGGAGACTGTTAGTGATAATGACTCAGGACAGTCTCTACCACCTCCAGTGCTTTTTTTTTATGGCAGTGGAGTGGGTGAGGCATCTGAATCCCTGCTGAGTTCCGGGGGGGGGCGCCCCCCGCCCCGCAGGGCAGAGAGGCCACAGGAGCTAGCAGAAGGAGGATTGGGGCTGGTCTCTCTCTCTCTTTTACCATGTTCTCTTCTTGGCTTTGCCACTTTTTCAAATCCTGCCTATCCCCAGTGTCCAGCCCTAGGCCCACATCTGTCTAGGATGGAGCATCGCCTTCCTCCAAAGTCTTACCAGTTTTCTTGCCTACAGTATTCAAATAAATCTGCCCATTAAAGAACTGAAAATACTTTTTCACCTTCTCTATCAAGCCATGTTTTTAAATGGTCCATAGGTCAGTGTCTGTGTTTTCTAATTCCTGTCTTTGCAATGAAATGCACTAGCCATTCTCTAAATGAAGAACTAAATAATGAAATTTATGTGTGAATTTCTCTGGGTGAAACCACAAATTGGCCCTATGATTACAGTTTCAGAATATAATAAGTTTGTATGAGTTTCCTGATTATAGAGAAGAACTAAGATGCTAACTGAAATCTGAAAACCTTCACCCTTGCTACGCCTTGGCCTTTCCTCTGAAAGTAGAAGCCAAAAAACCCAAAACATATTCAACTACAGGTGTTTTAAAATAGACTCTAAAATATCAGCAAATGGAAATTTAAATTTAGGAAAATAACATGTTTAATAGTCAACTAACAAGTCAGACAAGACAGTAATAAATAAAAGCATAACAGACGATGACCATTAACCTATTCATTCACAAATTATTTTTCAATTGAACTTACACTGAGTAGCATGACTGAGTTAAACAGTCCATAATTACCATTATGATGAATCAATCTCTTTGATTTTTCCATCATTCAAAGTTGAAGGCTAAAATTTAGTTCCTGGAAATCTTTTGCTTTTCTAAGTATGAAAGTAAAATATGTGATTACTTTAAAAGAGCAATAATACAAGGAAACAGGAAAGAATTTTCCTCAATCTGATCATCTAGTGAAAGCAAAATTCTGAGGTATTCTGTCCTAGTTTTTCCTAGGGCATATTTTAGATCGATCTGAAATAATAACTCAGACAGCTGTGTGACAATTCAGGGGAACAATGCTCACTCAGTTCTTTCTTGCAGTATTTAGCATAGAGAAAGAGATGCATAAATCTTAGCTGTCCTTATCCATATGAAATGCCTACCATTTATCCATAACAGAGCCAGATCTGCACACTTGAAGCACCTGGTCTTTGCCCTTCACAGAACTGTCCTGATGGGTTTTGGTCTTAAACATGGATGTACACAGAAGCCCTACAAAACTATTACATTTATTGAACCATTTGGGAAATTGGTATCAATTCATCATTCTCTCCCCATAAGACGTCATGAAGAACTGTCACAGGCCAGGGAAGACTACATCCCTCCAGAAAAAAGAGCTAATTGTATGAACTCTGACTACTGTACTTGCTTGCGTTTCCCTGCATGTTCTGGATGCTAGGTAGCTTAGAAGCAAATCTGAACTCAGATGCCAGCAACTATATAGAAACTGGTGACTGTCCATTTGTGTATGTCCCCACTCCTGACTTCAACTCACCAGCTAATTAATTAAGTTCCTTAATGGGAATGAACGCTGGCCTCAATTCTGTCACAGTTACGAATATGACCCATGACATTATTAAAAATCAGGGGAAGGGCCTATCAATAGGTCAGGAAGGTAAAGCTGGAGGTCAAATGGCTCTGATCCGCTGCTTACTAACTGGCTGTGCCACTCTAGGCAAATTATTCAACCTTTTTATTCTCCAGGATTTAAAAAAACTTATCAAATGTGGATAATCATCAAAGTATAGAGTGTATTAAATATAATCTCCATTGCAATGCTCATCGCAGATCTGCACATGGGTAGGAAATGACAGCTATAATTCATATTTATAACAACAAGACATGTTTTTATGACAGTTGAAAGAATTTTGTAAACAAAGAGTCTGCCATGCAAATATTCTTTTATCATTTTTCTATTTGCTTTTATTATTCCTCTCTAGAGCCCCATTTCCTTACTTTCAACAGGGGACACATCTGTCCCCTTTTGGATGGATTATTTTTTTATTCCATTAATATAGTTCCTTGTTCATTGCTATCCTAAACAGTTTTTGCTGACACTCACTTGGTTGTTGGGCTACAGGTAATTAAAAAATAAGTAGCACTTCTTTGGCTACTGAGTCTGATGTGGACTTGTTTAACTTTTTATTTTACAGCAGGTTTTTAAAGACTGAGCCCCAGCCGAGCCCGCTCTTCCCGGGACACGGATTTTCCATTTGGCAGCTGCTTTTAATCTCAGCTCATCTTTTCTCTCTCTCTCTCTCTCTCTCTCTCTCTCTCTCTCTCTCTATTTCTCTTCGCCTTTCAAAACACACCGCTGACCCCTGGGAACCTGAAGCTATGTGAACCCTTATAAAGGGGTTGACCACCTTTCTGTTTCTCCCTCTTTTAACTCACCAGTAGGTGAGCTGGGAGGGAGAGGAGGAATAAACCTGTCAGTCCCTTCGGATATGGGGGTCTTTAGGACCCAGGGGCAAGATTCCCAGAAGGGGAAGCGGCTGGGCGGTGAGGGGCGCACCGCGGCGAAGTGCGTTTGAACTGCGCGCAGGCGCAGACGTCGCGCGGGGCGGGGCCGAGGCGGTGGCGGAGGCGGTGTGGTCAGGTAAGTGTCTCGCGGCCGCGGACTGCGCGCGGTCTCTAGTCCTACGTCCAGCATCTGCCCCGCTCGCTGTGCGGGGGAGCTGGAGTCCGGAGAACCGCGCGCGTGGCGGCCCGGCTGGAGGCTGACCGCGAGAGAAGCGGCGCTGCCGGAGGACTCCGTTCGGGGTCCTCTGCCCGTGGCCTCGGCTTCCTGCAGTAGTAGCGCCTCTTAGTGGGCGCTCAGCAAGCGCTGCAGAGACCGACTCCTGCCCGCAGGGTGGGTGCGAAGCCCCCTCTCGGTTCTGCCGCCCTGGGCCCTTGCGGGGTGCGGTCCCCGACAGTTGTAGCGAGCGCAGGTTGAGCGCGCACCACTTGCTGGAGTGAACCTGAGCTTTCTTGGCTGTTTCCCTCAAAAGGGGGACGGTCACAGTCCACGCCTACATCCTTCAAACAGGTCCTAGTCCCTGCTGGACCTTCCCGTCAAACCATTCACCATACGGAATTGTAGCCAGCGTAATATTTTTAAAAAGGTAAATCGAGTCAAGTTACTTCCCTTTAATATTGAAGTTCAGTTATTAGCATAAGATGTAGTGTCTTTAACATGCCTTCTTCCCCCACTCCTTTCATCCCAGACCATTATCTTTCTTGCATAAATCCTTCTTCTGATCCTGCAGTTCTATGACCCTGTTCTTACCTTCCACCCTTTGCCGGTTGGGTTCCCTCTCCCCAGAATGCTCTTCACTTCATGTTTTAGCTGTCTGCGTCCGTTTTATCCTCCGGGTCCCACTCATTTCTTCAGAGACTGTTCCTAAGTAAGGTCATCCCTGTAAAATGTGAAGAGTGTGTGAAATCACCTTAGCTAATTAAATTTTTATGTTGTTAATCTCTCTTCCACTCTAGAAGCAAACTCTCCCAGGACAGAAACTGTATATTGTTGATTTCTTATTCCCAGTGCTCAGTACACAGTATCTGTTCAATAAGCGTGTATTATGTCAATGAATTGGGGTAGGTAAGCACGATGCTTATTTCACAGCTGAGGAAAACGAGGCTCAGCCTTTATCCAATCTGCCTGCTGCACATGAACCACATAGTTTAAGAATTCAAAAGAAAGTAGATCTTACATTCTGAGTAAATTTTCCTGAGATGGCTCTTTTGTTTTTAATAGTCACACAACTGTAGCCACTAAAGTTATTCTTTGAAAGTGAGTTGTGACACCTTAGATACTCTTAGCTAGCAATCCTTTAGAATCTAGAACTCTAGGGGATCCTACATTTAAAAAACAATAAGTAAATAAAAACAAGTTAACTAATATGTCTAAGCCGCTTTAAGTAGAAGTTAAACAGCAGATCATTCTGGATGTCTTTCTTGGAGAACCTGGCATTCAGACCAAGTTAACTGTAACAATATACTTCTAACAAATTTAGTTGTCTCATTTGCTTAACCTTGCAGATTAGAAATAGTTCATGAAAATATCTACACTGAGTCTTCACAACCCCCTAGAAGATAATAAAATAGTAGAAATTAACAGAAAACTTTTAGAAAGCAGATATGAGGCTCAAGAGACCTAGACAGAGTCTAGGGTGTCACTTATTACAGGAGCCAGTGGCCCCATCCAAATTGAAAAAGTTGGGTGAGAAATTGGAAAAATGATAGGCACTTTAAATTTTTTTTTTACTTTGAAGTATGAATGTATATTCATTTGAAAATCTTTTGATGTAGAACCAAGGCTTTTTGGGTTTCGTTTTTGTTAAGGAATTGTCTATGTTACATCAACAGAGTAACCACCATCTGTCCTGGTTTACATAATACAACCTACTCAGCCTCTTTCAAACAGCAAAAACTTGAAGGTACCTAACAATCTGAGCACCAACTTGAATTTTATGATTTTTTTTCCTCTGGGTTTTGTACTTTGTTAGAAGTGTCACACCACAGAGCTGTCTTTAGTCATTCAGGAAATCTACTTAGCCCTTTACCATTGAATTGACCACACTTTATAGGTAATACCAAAAATACATGTTTCACATATTTTCGTTTTCTGGGAATAAGAAAGTGAAATTAGACTAATAGTGTGATTTAGAAAATAATGTTTTGCTTCAGTACAAATTCTATAGGTTTTATTAGTTGGATTTATGGCATGGCTGTGAGATAATTATCTCATTAGTTGGGTCCTCATGGTAAGTATAGATAATACACCAACAAAAGTGGTCATTGGCATTCCTTTTGAAGACTTTGCTATGCTTATGCTAAGTGGCTTATCTTTGGGAAAGTAAGACTTAAATGATGACAGAGGTCCCATGGGTACCTGTTCTTGAGTGAATTCCAATTTGACCTTAAAACTTTGAGCAGTCAGAATTATTCTTAAAATTCCTTAAATTGGCCTTAACCCCAAGCACCCAGTGAGTAGAAGTTTCAGAGTTAAGAATGAACATTTTGTTTTATTTTGGAATTTGGCTCCAACCCCCTTTCCTGGGGGATCTAAACAAGGTCTGGATTCTAAGACAAGGGTGGAGGAGGAGATAGTGACTAGGATTTTTGCTATTGTCAACTTCCTGTAGCAATTCTGTTAACATTTACGTGGCTTAACCTCTGAGAGGTGTCATAACTGCTGCTTGTTGCAGAAGCTCATCTGATAAGGAATTTGAGAGCAGCGAAGTCATTTTGCCAATGGCGTGGTGAATGGGAAATGATATTTCTGCCTTTCTGTTCCAGAAGCATGTCTCAGGAAGGCAGTTACGGGAGGTGGACCATATCCAGTAGCGATGAAAGTGAGGATGAGAAGCCCAAACTGGACAAGCCATCAACATCCTCTCTCTACCATGCTGGGCAGGGAACATCCAGTGAGCCACGGTTCAACTGTTCTGAAGCTCGAAAAGCTGCTCACAGAAGGCAGACATCACCTGTGCAATTCAGCAGTGCAGATTTGGCTCCACCTCCCAAAAAGCAGAAAAGTGGTTCCCAAGAAGAGCTAGGCTGGTGTCTCTCCATCAGTGATGCTGAACTGCAACCAGAAACTCAGAAGAAGCAGGCGGAGAATGTGGAGTCAAAGAGGAAAAAGACCTCTCCTCTCCCAAAGATAGTGCTGCCCAGATAACTGGAAACCATGGCCTTCCTGCCAGCCACAGGCACAAAAGAGAGGAAGATGAGTATGAGACCTCAGGGGAAGGCCAAGACATTTGGGACATGCTAGACAAAGGGAACCCCTTCCAGTTCTATCTCACTAGATTTAAGCCCAAGTACAACTCCAAAGCCCTCCACATCAAGGGTAAGAATGCGGACATCAGGAGCTGTGGAGTTGGCCTTGTCAGTGTTCTCAGTGAACCAAGGAGGCAGCCTGGAATGATCTCCAGGAACCCTCCTTTGTGGTCCTAACTACTCTAGGGAAAAAAATTTTTTGACAAGTATGGCTGTAGGCTGGGGATTCAGGGAAATTGAAGCAAATGCATGATGTGACCAGCACAGTATATTTATACAGCAGATGTATGCAATAAGCATAATTCCCCTTCATTAAGGTTAACTTTTTTCTGGTTCATATTCAAGAATAGATTACGTTCACTGTCAGTAATTTTTTTATTTGTCAAATATATAATTGCATATTCAATTTCTTCTGGGTGATATATAATTGTTGATGGATTTAATTCCATACTGTAGCAAATTGGATTCTACAGATTTTCATTTTCAGAATCTTGTATCTAGGTACTTTGAAGAGATAAGATAGTTGTCAGTGTTTTTATCTTGTTTGAGAGAGAGCAACACAGGAAATGGGGAACTCTGCAAAGCTTGGGTTCCATAATAAAAATGAAAAAGACTGACTGTGAGCACCAAGATCTTGTGTGGGTGGGTGACATCATGAGAGGAACTCTGCCTTTATTGTAACCCCACAGTAACTTTATGAGTAGGTGGTCCAGAGTAGATGGTCCAGCAGCAACGATGAACTATAACTGGACAGGTGATGGATCTGCAGTTTAGAAAAACTAAGAACTGTCTGAGATCACAAAGCTGGTAATAGTAATGCTATGATTTAAATCCAGGCATTCAGGACCCAAGTCCCTGCTAATAGATACACCATGCTGACACATGCCATCACTGGAGGTTGTCTAGAAGGTCTCATAGAAGAGGGGGCATCAGTGGCCTGGCCCTTGAAAGATACATAGGGTTTGGGAAAAAGGGGCTAGGCATACAGCTCATGGATAGAGTGCTCACCCATTCTGCATATGGCTCCAGGTTCGCTCCTCAGCACCAACAGTTTAGAAGGTGGAGGTGTTGGGTGGAGGCGGGCAAGGATGTATCACAGATTCTTTTAATTGTGCAGCTCTCCCAATAAGCTAGGAACTTCCTTAATCCATTAAGTCTCAAGTTTTCAATTCTATGTAGGACGATGGAACATAATGGGTTAAGAATATTTTCATGTTCTTTCAAAGTCTTTGTATCCCAGCAGGTAGCTCAATGTCTAGAAGACAGAAGTCACTAAGTGAATGTCAGATAAGTGAATGAGCCCACTCTTAGTCCTCAGAGGCCACCTGGGGGTGAGAGCAAACTGGAGCCAGATGTCCCGGGTCAAACCTGGACTCTGCCTTTTCCTAACTGTGTGGCCCTGGGCAGCCTCCTATGGAGACTGCTCTTCCACAGAATAGGAATATCAGACCCTCCCTCAAAATGACTGGGAGGAAGGAGTTAATACACGGAAAATACCAAAAATGGTGCCTGGCGTCTAGGAAGCCCTGTGCAGGTGCAGCTGTTAGGATCGAAGACAGTGACGATCCTGGTGTAGTTCATGAGATAAAGTAAAGCTTGAGTGAGTGCCACGTGGAGTCTCATAAAGTGACCAGAGCACCACAGATATGAGTTTAGAATGCTGGGAACCAAGAGCTCTCAGGCTTCGGAGGGAGGCAGTGGGGACTCGGATGACTACTGGAAGGAGGTAGAGTCAGAAATCCTGGAAAGGACAGGTATGAGTGACTTCAAAAAATGGCCATTCGTCTGGTATTTAAGTTGTAGATTTTAGTTTTGTATATATATTATATGTTTATATATATATATATATATATATTAAATAGCATAGGGAAATTTTTCTTGGATTTTACAAAACATTAAAACCTAGCTTTATAATAACTTTTCACTTAACTGTTTTCTGAACCAAATGTTGGTCAGTGACTGTCAAATAATTGTTATAACTAGAGGATTTTTATCTGAATACAAATTATATTTATGTTTTTGTCTTTATAGATATTTTGTCTCCTCTATTTGGGACACTTGTTTCTTCAGCTCAGGTGAGTTTGTGGGTAAAAAAAGACAAATAACTATAAGAAAATATGAGAGTTGGGGACACATGTCAGTCCTATCCAGATCCCTAAGATAGTAAGTTCCTTGAAGCTGGCCTCCCACAGCAAGTTTTAGAATGTGTGGCCATGGACATAGAATACATCATGTGACTGTCACTCTCAGCAAATCATTTGACTCTTGATCAGGCCACAAATTCACTTTGGACTGTCCAGCCTTAAAGACTTCTCTTTTGGACACTGATGATCACATGGGACTCATGCAGCCTTCTGGGAAGGTGTGGTGGAACCAGTGCAAGTTTGATTTGATTTGGAAAAAGCAAAATTCCCTGCATCTACCAAAAAGAAGTGAGTATAAGTTAGGAGTTTGCTATATGTTCCATGGCTCCTGCCTGCCTGAGCTGGTCCCTTTGTGTGATAAATCATAACAGGACGAGTGCTCTGTGACCTTTGTGTTTGGTTTGGCCCTGAGAGTCCTAGTCTCTGTGGAATGTGGGGTGTACTTGCAGGCATTCAGCTAGACTGCCCAGACACAAGAAGATCATGTCGTCAAGATGGGACTTATAAGCCTAGTGCATGTGCAGTCCCAGGTGCCTGTGTACCAGGCTATCCAGTAAGTCAGGCTGAAGGGACATGTCTTTTTCCAATAGTTCTGGGCTCCTTTTCTTGAGCATCTGTCTTTTTGTTATCATCTAGGGAGGAAAAGAATACATTTATAAGCCCCCTTATTTAAATTAACCTCAGGACTACTAGAACCAACATAAGAGCACCCTCTTGAGAAGTATAAACACTGCCAAGACGTGCAGAGGTAATTTCCATAGAACCTATTTTCTTGTATGTTTGGATCCATTTATGTGGGGTTCTTCAGCCACATTATTCCTTTAAGACAGAAATTAAGTTTATTCATGAGTATTGTACCGTAACTGTGTAGATTTATAAAAAATATATGTAGTACATTATTATTTTAGAGTTTCTTTCAATTTTATAACCAAACAGCTCTTAAGAACTGCTTGGTTGAATCACCTATGGCTTAGCTGCTTTTCTTTTTCCCTTGTCTAGTTCAACTACTGTTTTGATGTAGTCTGGCTCGTAAAGCAGTATCTGCCAGAGTTCAGGTGAGTTAAAGGGTCATGGCACACAGTAAACTACAATGCTGTGAAACACGAGAGTTGCATTGCTCAGGCAAAAGCTGCCTTTTTTTAAGTATTTCTTTTGAGTCATTGAAATCATATAGACATGAAATTATTTGGGGAGAACAGCATGTTAAAATCTTTTTAATCATACACATTCTTTTTGCCAATCTTAGTGCTTTTCTCTGTGTTCTATCCAGAATGGAAAAGGACAAATTCTACCTCAGATAACAGAACTTCGTGTCCAGTGTTAATATGAAGGAAATGGTCATCTCCGTCATAACCAGTACATATGCCGACATGTGGCCAACTACATGTTGCTTAGCACGTCCATACCAACATTTTTTGAGCATCTTTCTGTAGTTCTGGAATTAGGAGGTCATAACCCTCTCTTATCCAGGCTGTGGAAGTGATGGATTTCCAGATCCGCCATCAGCAGTGCATCAGCAGTTGAGACCAAATAAATATAGCTTAGCACAGTGGCATGCCATGCATTCCTGTGTCTAATACATTTATGTGGCAGAATCTTATAAGGGCAAGAAGGGTGGAGGAATACATACACAAAAAAATGATTGTCAGGGCCCTCAAACTCATGGGTGCATTTAAGACATTGGATCATGGATACCTTTGTTGGTATACAGGGTGAAATGCTGATGTTTCACAGGCAGCTTTGATACTCAAGGGCTTGGATTTGATCTATAATCTAGAGGATTAGTCTTAGCTGTGTGTAATAGAACACCCAAAGTAACAGTTTAAGTCAACTGAAGAAGTCCAGATGATAGGTATCTGTGGTCTGCATTGGAGCCTTGTGGTTTTCCCTGGACTTACCCATCTACTTTTCTGTCTGTCTGACCCACTATGCTGGTGTATGGCTTCAATCTTCAGAGTCACCTTGTGGTCCAGGATGCCAACCAGGGCTCCAGCTCAATTGTTCGTGTTCCAGGTAGCAGGAAGGAGGAGAAGGAAGAAAGGGTCTCTAGTTTATTGAGCAGGGCCCAGCTACAGGACAATAACCATCTCTAACAAGGCTGCACTGTGGCTTTTGGTTGGCATAACATTATCTTGCCTGGCATAACACCAGGGTTTTGATAGGAAGGAGGGAGGAGAAAAGTAGGCTGCCCTAGGCTCTTCTAGGCAGTGTGTCCCTGGGTGCTGCACAGGTGATTTTAGTTCCCCTCCCTTTGCTTCTCAAAAACTGACGTCAAATGTTACCCCTCGCAGTGTTGGCAGAGTGTAGGCTGTAATCCCTTTAGCACCTCTATGGGTTGAATTGTTCCCCAAAAAGATCTCTTGGTATCCTAAGCCTTAGTACCTCAGAAGGTGACTGTATTTGCAGGTAGTCTTCATTGGAGGTCATTAACCAAATTAAAATGATGTCATAAGAGTGCCCTCTAATTCAGTGACTGGTGTCCTTATGAAAAGGGGAAATTTGGACATAGAGATGACTGTGAAGGCAAAAGAATGCCAGAGGTTCCAGAAGCCAGGGGAAAGTATGGAGCAGATTCTTCCTCACAGATCTCAGGAGGAACCAGCCCTGCAGACTCCTGCTCGAGAACTGTGGAACAGCAGGTCTCAGGTGGTTGGGTACCCAGTTTGTGGAAGTCTGTTAGGAGTGTAGGCTGTAATCCCTTTAGCACCTCTATGGGTTGAATTGAGTGGCCTCTGAACTCTCAGAAACTAAGGCAGGGATGAAAGAGTCCTCCCTTTCCTCCACTCCCTTAATGCTGAAGCTGTCCAGAGTATGGTAAGGATGAGGAATGACCTAAATGGCAGGTTCAGGAAATTAAAGCTAATTAAAGACAATTAATGAATTTAGTGCTTGTAGACTTAACTGCTTCCTTCTCTTATGCACCAGCAGAATACATCAATAGAGCTGACTGACCATATAAGAAGTATCAGAGAACTTGATTTGCTTTCTTTTTTAAAGAGAGAGTGAGGAGAGAGAGAGAGAGAGAGAGAGAGAGAGAGAGAGAGAGAGAGAGAATTTTAATATTTTATTTCTTAGTTTTTGGCAGACACAACATCTTTGTTTGTATGTGGTGCTGAGGATCGAACCCGGGCCGCACGCATGCCAGACGGGCGCGCTACCACTTGAGCCACATCCCCAGCCCCTTGATTTGCTTTTATTCTAGACTTATGACAACCTTTCTATTTGATATTTCAGTCATAAGACTTCATGACACAAATTATACTCAATATTAGTTTATTTCCCTTAATTTTATCAGTAAAATCAAATGCTTCTGCTTACATTGAGTGTTAAATTCAAACCAGAAAACAGAAGTTCAAAACCTTGCCCTACAAAATATATATTTTTTAAAAAATTGTTTTATTGTAGTAAAACATTTAATATGAAATGAACCTCATTGACATATTTTAAGTGCAGAAAATACAATTATTTTAAATACTTATATTTCATGTTCAAATTACATCTAGAAAGGGGATTATGGTCCAGGAATATGATCATAATATGACCAGGAATATGTTTTTGTTGTGGTACAAAATCAGCAGAATTTCTACTTATACTTTTTCTGTAACCCTAATGTTTTCAGAAATCAAATAAGTCCTAATATACCTTTTTATAGATTTTTAAGTATAAGATAAAAATAATAAAGGATTTAATTGTTTTCTTAATTCAACATCTTAAATATCTCCTGAATCTGCCTCCTACATCTCCTCTTCCACAATTATTGATCAGTCACCTTCTATAAAATAGTTCACTAGCTTTCTGATTCTCTTTTCTTCTTTTCCACCCTATCTTTAATTCAGGCAACAGAATGTTAATTCACATCACACCTACACTTACGATCATAACTAATATGAGAAAAGTCAAAACTCATTAGCTGACTTAAAAGATCCTTCCCCAATGGATTAATCTGTTATTTTAGCCCTGTTTCTCACTATTTCCCCAACATCAGCCTATTTTCTAATTTTTCCTAAACTCTGGGTCTGCGTATGACTGTTCTCAAATCATCTATCTGCCTGTGGGTTCCTGGTCACCTCAAAGGTGGTTAGATTTGTGGAACCTTGCCGCAGTCTCTGGCTGGGCACAAATCACGAGTCTCCACACAGCTTGTAGATTCAAACAGCAATTCTTTATTCCCGAACTCACACCGGCCGTCTACAAACACGCTCTGGGGGAATCCACGTTCTCTGCCCAAATCCACTCTCTCCCAAATCCACTCCGCATGGGCTTCTGTCTCCCAAAATATACTGTCTGACCCTAAGCACTCAAGAGGAACTCAGCAGCAGGATACGCCCTATTCTAAAGGAGGAACACCCTAATCTCCTATTATGCTAAACCGCCCTATTCTAAAGGGGAAACACCCTACTCTCCTATTATGCTAAACTGCCCTATTCTAAAGGGGGAACACCCTAAACACAGATCCTGCCCTGGTCCTTGAGCAAGGTCACCTTTCAGAAGTCCTTCCACTAGACAGCATGGGAGTAAGCTGGCAAGGAATTTGTCATACCTACTTGGCTGATGGCTCCCAGCATCTCCCCCCTTCTGATTAATTAAACACAGCCATACTTGTGGATAGGTCTATGCACCAGTGGGGGGGTGAGGTTCTTTGCCTCACCTCTGTTGGCCCCCAAATTTGGCCTTGGTGCCAGTGGGGGAGTGAGGTTAATGTGGCTTAAGGACCGCGCCTGGTAGGTTGTCCAATTCAACATATGGTTCTTACCCGTCATCGGAAAACTGACCTTTAGGTAACTGACCTTTAGGCGTCAGCCTCCTGTCTTAGGTTGATACCATTGCAATTGGATCATACCCGTCACTGACTGCCGGTCCAGCATACAGCCATTGGCCCCCAAATTTAGACCATCACTAGCAGAAGGGAGGAGGATACAGAAATGCCACGACACCAAGCCAATTGACAGTTCCTTTGGAAAAATTGCATCATTGGTGACACCATCAGCAAAGATCACTGGTGACACCATCAGCAAAGATATGCCAGCATTACCACAATTTGCTGCACTAAACATAGTTACATAGTCCAGGCAAGTTCTGTAAGCAGTTCAAAGGGGAGGAATCTATCAATCTGTCCGTCTCTTCCCAAAGTCCGTTTCCTCCCAAAGTAAGTTGACTCCTTGATTGAGCATACTGGTTGAGTTATATTCATTGGGATGAAGATAGGAATTCTGGCAATGATGCTAAAAAGACATTATCCTGAAAAGAATTATTAAATATAATGAAAAGGAAAGGTGAAAGTAAACAAACAGATCTGTTAACCTACTTAAAAAATAATCCTTAACAGATGTTTACCTGATTTAAATTAGTAAACAAGCAGATCTGTTAACCACCTTTAAAAACAATCCTTAACAGCTGTTTACCTAATTTAAATTAAGCCATTTAAATCACGTGAATAAAAAAATAATAATTTGGATCCATTTTCTCATGAGCGCTCCTCATATATGAAATATGGACATACGCACACACAGACATATAACACAAAACACAAATGTGCAAACAAACGTACAACACATAAGATAATAATAAAGGCCTTGTAGCTTTACCTAGGTGAAATCTCCATTGCAATGTTTAAAAACTCCACAGTCAAAAAAATAAAACTGATCAGGAAAACATTAACCTAGGTTTGTATGAGCTCAAAAAATAAAAATAGAACCTTATGATGTGGAAAATGCAATAATAAAATAGATATTGAAAAAAGCATCCTGGTTAATCACAGTCGCAGATGTAAGAATGGCCAAGCTGGAGTTCTGGATATCAGCTGTTATGGATTTGAGTCAAATCATCTTCTTTTCGATCTGTAGAAATCGTTTTGGTTAGTCTTTCTGGAATCCAAATCGGCTGCTGTTCTCCCTGTGGAAACACGCAAACAGAGCCCCGACTCCAGACAATCACTGGGTCTGGACCTTTCCATTGTCCTGTTAGAATATCTTTCCAAAGAACTTTAGGCTTATGCACATTTTTTGGATACATATGCCTTTCCGCAGCACTAAGTCCTGATGAATCCAAATTTAAAAAGTTTAGAGTAAAAAGGGTTATTTTAAGTTTATCTTTGGGGGATATATACCCCTTTCCAATTTTTAAGATTAACTAGGTTTCGAATGACGCAATCTTTCCTCCATCATGAAGGCATCTTAACCACCTTCAAATTAACCTTTTAAAGCCTTCCAATTATCATCTATACTGTACTTTTAAATGTACTTTTTCACCACCTACAGCTTTACTCTTTTAAACGAGGCTTAGATTCTGTTTAAATCACTTAATATTAGTTTACATGGCTGCCCTTCAACAAAGGCCTTTTTTTACTCCATTAAGAAGCTTTGTCTCAATCTGCCATGTACAAATATCTTTTTTTTTCTTTCTTCCTTTCTCAAACTTTTAAAGTAAGTCTAGTTTCCTCAAAATCTTTTTAAATGGCATTTTACAACTTTTTACTTTACCACACAGAGATTATCTCATCTAGAAACATTTCTCTTTTTTTTAACCTTTATATTAAAATATATTTTTACATCTTGAATCTTTTTATATCTCTTTTTTAACCGTTAACCCTTTTTATAAATTCACATTCTGAAATAACCCTTATAAAATTTCTGATTTAGACAAATTACTCTACTTTAATAGGATGAAATACTTTCATGTTTTTTTTATGGTACTATAATACTATAATTGAAACCCAACTGAAACTTCTAATGCTCTTTGTATATAAATTACACCTGATAGAATCTTAACATTTAGTAACCTTGTTTTAGCAAAGACACAGACCAAAGCAATAGTAAACATTTTTCCATTCACCAATTTATGAAAACACACATAATGATTAAATATATTACTTTATGGACTTAATAAGTAAAGAGTACTTGATTTTATATTTAGTGGTTGATATTTTAACACTTTAGCTTTGTAAATTAATTAGATGTCTGTAAAAACCAAGATCTTAGACAAGCGTAGTAAACAGAATTAGCCATCTCTTTCTTGTTGAAGAAAAATCCTTCTACAGGATACCATGATGGTCCCATTGATATATTTAACAACTTCTCGTTTAAAAGCCATGGGCTGCATTTTTGTATTGTATCAACATATGCCCTAACTGTTCTTGGTCTTACTGGGGTGCCTTTTTTCTCTAACAGTTTCTCTCCCTCGGAGGTGAACAACTTCAAACTTTGAGCCAACCATTTTCCCCAGTTTGCCTGAGAAAGTTCTAGGAACAGGCAACTTGAAATAAAAACAAAATAAATCAGAACAAGAACACATTGTTTTTTGAAATGCTCATCCATTCTTTCGCTCTCCTTCAGGGGCTGAACAATTTCACTTACCTCCAAGCTTCAGGCGTTCCCGGTACGGGCCACCAGATGCCGCAGTCTCTGGCTGGGCACAAATCACGAGTCTCCACACAGCTTGTAGATTCAAACAGCAATTCTTTATTCCCGAACTCACACCGGCCGTCTACAAACACGCTCTGGGGGAATCCACGTTCTCTGCCCAAATCCACTCTCTCCCAAATCCACTCCGCATGGGCTTCTGTCTCCCAAAATATACTGTCTGACCCTAAGCACTCAAGAGGAACTCAGCAGCAGGATACGCCCTATTCTAAAGGAGGAACACCCTAATCTCCTATTATGCTAAACTGCCCTATTCTAAAGGGGAAACACCCTACTCTCCTATTATGCTAAACTGCCCTATTCTAAAGGGGGAACACCCTAAACACAGATCCTGCCCTGGTCCTTGAGCAAGGTCACCTTTCAGAAGTCCTTCCACTAGACAGCATGGGAGTAAGCTGGCAAGGAATTTGTCATACCTACTTGGCTGATGGCTCCCAGCAGAACCTTCTCTCCCATTTCCATATACAACTGATTAGAATTTTATAATACCTACATTGTGGAACTACCCATGTTATATTGGGATTATTTGTCTCTGTCTCTTTTGTCCTATTATTCTGTGAGATCCTTAAGTCCAAGAACTATTTAATACTCTTCTCCATTGCTAGTGCTTAGTACCTAAAATTAGAATTAACTATCCATATCACAGCTATGCATAACTAGTCTTGATCTCCCTTATAAAAAAAACTGTAACTCATATAGATCCACTGTAAGTTGAATATCTTCACTTGAGTAACATTTTAATCATTTTGTTAAAAACTGAATATATCATAAAAACCTGCATGTGGACATGTATAGCAGTTTTATTTATAATTGCCAAAATTTGGAAGTAGCTAAGATATCCCCAGAAGTTGAATAGATAAACAGATACATCCAGACAATGGAATATTATTCAATGTTTAAAAGAATTGGGCTTCAAGTCATAAAAAGACATGGAGAAAACATAAATGCACCTTGGTAAGTGAAAGAAGTCAATATACAAAGGGTATAGATTATATATTTCCAATTCCAGAACATTCTAGAAATGGCAAAACCATGAAAAGAGTAAAAACATCAGTAGTGCCAGACTCTGGGGAGTGAGAGATGGGCAAAAAGCAAAGTGGATTTTGGAACAGTGAAGATATTTTGTATGATACAATAATGGTAGATACATGTCAACCTGAATCTGTCCAAACCACAAAATGTACCACATGATAAGTAAACCCTGTGGGGAAATGATGCATTCTGGGAGATAATGATGTGCCAATGCAAGTTCATCAACTAGAATAATTGCACCAGCTTGGTGAGAGATGATAGGAGATTATGCATATGTGAAAGTTGGGATAAATCACTATGCTTTTCTTCATTTTCTTGTGAACCAAAAACTGGTCTATAAAACTAAAATCTCTTTTTAAAGTAACCCCAAATTTATCATCCTTTTTTCCCAACAGTTATGTGTTAGGGTTTTGACTTTATTTCATATAGCATATAATTCAGTAGATTGATATTAAGTAAATTATTAAAAATACAGGGTATTATAGAATTGATTTGGAAGGCCTAATATTGTTTTGGGGTTGGTCAAGGCTACAGTGATCACTAAAAAGAGAAAATTTTAAGTGACATATGTGGAAGGGAAATGGTATTGGAACAATTCAGATAGTTTCCTAAATTGCAATATCTTCCAAAGAAAGAAAAAAAATGGGCACAGGTGAAGCAGAGCACCACTTACATTTTTTTTCAATGAAAATATGAGAATGGTCTACCAATTTTATTTCTCTTATCTATTCTGTTTATTAAATATATTTAATCTTTAGTCTACCTTTAGGATAGGTTTTATAGTTTCTCAACATGAATCTTCTGCTCAAACTAAATTGGTTTGTCTCCTCTTGTCTACGTACTTTTCTGGTAGGTTTGTTTATAGAATCCAAGTTATTCAAATAAACTGGATGCCTCCAAATTTACCTATCTTAATCTGATAAATCCTCAAGCTATAGGTGAAATCTCATATCTTTATAAAGATTTCCTTGATGAGGTCAACTAGCATTGCTAAACTACTCTTCTTAACTGGTGCTGAAAATATTTTTCTACATTTATTTGAAAATTGATTATGCACCGTCTAATGTTCTTTCCAATGTTGGACTCTTTAAAACTTTAAATTAGTTTTGTATTTACTTTTCACATGTTTATGGTGTCTTTTTCTCAAGTGGATTTAAGCTACCTTAGAGTTATAACACGGAACTGTTCTTGTTCTGTTGCCCCTAACAGTATACCTTAAAAATAGTAGGTTATAAGCATATTTTCTGATTTGAAATGAAAACACACAAATTGATTAATTAATAAAAATGCTTAGGTTTATTTTCTTACTTAACTTTAAATATCATATTATTAACTCAAACAAAAAAATATACAAGAAAGCTAATCATAAAATAATTGTCCTTTTTCAGTATAGAATGTGTTTACCATTGTACTTCATCAATTAAATTTACATTTACTTTGTAAAATTCAGTAGAAAAGAGCACATTTATTTTTGTGTCAGAAAGTCATAATTGCACTTTCTTTACTTACATTGGTTTATTCCCATATATATTATACTTTTAAATAAAAAACTATATACTTAATCTTTCAAATGAAATTAGCCAGTTATCTCCTAAAATCTGTGTAGTCCATAAATAGTAAACTGTTCTTACTTTCAATAATCTACTAGAGATATACCTATGGAGTGAAAACACAAAATTAACATAAGAGAAAGGAAAAGTGTATGGTATATGCATCACATGTGTAAAGGTAACAGAAAAAACATGGTAGTAAGTTGTATTAGATTCATTTTTATTATTCAAATAATATCAGGCAAAGAAGTGTCTAATCATTAAAACATTATTTTTAATACTATGTAAATGCATTGCATTGTGTATTAAATGACTAAAACATATTTCATCACCTATCTCATTAACATACTATACATTTTATCACCAATTCTTCTACGTCCTTTTTCAAAGCTACTCTAGAACTTTAATATACCAACTCTATATATAAGTCTACATGCAGTATATAAGCAAAGCTGGGAAAAGTCCATGGATTCAAAGTGATTTGTACCAACATTAGATAAATAAACAAAGAAGGAAAGAATATCCAAAGAAGAAAAATATGAAAGAATAGAGGAAAGGAATCTGGGATATAGTGCAAATCAAAATGGCGAAGAATTGTTCATCATCTCTGAAATAGTCAAGTCTTGATCCATTCCAGAGGAACATATATTTTAGGCTTAGTTCATGCAGCTACTAAGGAAGGATGAAAAGACTACAGATGTGCCTATGAAGTTTATAAAAATGTACATCTGTTTTGATAGTTTCCTTCACATTTTATAATACACATCTTATTTGAGAGGTAGAATTTCATCTTTTTCTTGTGTAACATTAAAATGAATAAAAATTCTTCTAATGCCAAACCATAGTTCTTCTGGCCAACCTTTCCTAGGGAAGTGCTTGTTCTTTTGACATTCTGTCAGTGAAATATGAGGCGTCATGTTATGTCTTGCCTGATGAATAATGATAAAGATGACGGCAAATCAATGCCGCATGTGAACTAACTTGTTAAAGGCCAAATACAAATATCAAATTACTAATAAAAAATACAATAAAGTTCAACACTAGCAAAAGCTTGCCAATCTCTAATTGCCATAACAAAGCAAAGCACCAGTTTTATACTTAATTACTATTCAATGCTTCCTAGCATCATGACTATAATAAAATGTATATATTTATAGTGAAGAACTAATACATTTTAACACTATTTTGTCTAACTGAAGATGCATATTGATGAGAGAGAACATTTAGCATTGTTACCATATTATTGAATTAACAATTAAATATTTTGTTATTTGGACAATGCTTTGATAAGTTTTGGTATTTAGTATTGTAAAGAAAGACTGGTCCAAGAAATGCTTAGAAAATTGCTGATTTCTAAACACTTAGAAATTATACTAAAAATTGTAACAAAAACTAGAGACTATATTTTCCAGATCACAGTTTTTATCAGCTCGGAATTGTGCCTAAATCTACTCCTTTCGCACCTACCCACTTTCATCGTCTTATTTTACTGCCTTAGCATTTTTATATCATATGATTTCTAGATCATATGCTATGATATCTTGTATGTGATCCACCTGCAATCTCATGTCCTTCAGCATCATGTTCTCCAATCCATCATCTGTATTCAAAAATCAGAATTTTCCTATGGCATTAAGGATTCAAGATGAAAACTAAGACTCCATGTCAGATGTTGTCATACAAAATGTAGGTTAAAGCTCATAAAACCACATACAGAAGCCACCAATTGCTGAAGGATGCAGACAAGTAATTAAAATAAAGTGCTGAGGGTAGGGCATGGAAGAGGGTGGTACTGAATAGGGGCAACTAAGAGAAAAGCAGATACCTCTAACTAGAATAGGGCAGGGTTTCCAAAGGAAGACCAATGGAGCTATTTCTACTCTCATTTTCTCATCACACATAGTATTAATTTTAATTTTGTCTTTCCCCACAGAAATTTCTTTCCATTTGTTCAAATAGTGACCTTAGTATTGTTTCAATGCAGCTATTGATTAACGACCTATTTCTAGTACATAAGATCCATTATATCAGAGACTTATTTCTTGTTCTCCTTTGTCCTTACTTTTTGCTCTATATCTGGCATCTAACAACCACCCAACTTGGCAATGTTCTTTATGAAGAAATGATTCAAGATTCACGGCAATATTCTCCAGCTATCAGCTTTTTGAAGACTTACCTGCTTACCTGGCATCTATGATTATTCCTTGGGGTAGACAAATTATTATTTTGTATACAAAATTCCCCAAGAGCTCATTGTACAAAATCGTGTGTGTCAGAGAGAAAAAGACAGAGACAGAGAGACAGAGAGATGGAGATGGATAAGTGTTGTGAAGGGGGTTACTATCTAGAATGTGCTTTCTATCTTCCCCTCTGGGTCACAGGTCAGTTTTCCCTAGTAATTGTACATTTATCTTGTGTCTCCTATGTCTCTTCCAAGTACAATGCTTAGCACTTATTATACTTGATAGAAATATTTGTGGATTAAATTATCTATTATGATGTTAGAAATAAAAGTGTCATAATCTGTATATCTCTGTAAGTAGTATAACTGCAGAATCCTTGATGGATAGAAGTAAAAATTATCAAAAGCAAAAAATTAATTCTAAAGTTTCTGTACTTTGAATATGAAGAAAACCTCAAGCCTAAATTATGAAGTTTTCACACTAAAATATAAAAAGATTCTATAGAAGTTCTCATCTGTGAAATAGTCAACGTTAATTTCATGAATAGCAGACTACAGCCTGAGTCTAATAATGTTTACTTTTTGGTAGTGTGAGGTTTGCACATTAGAAAACACCAAAATGTAAAGATTATATGCAAAGGAACAATATCAGCCTCAGCTTAGTAAGTTTAATTTGTTCTTTTTGCATTGACTTTAAATATGTTTTCATCACAAAAATTGAAATAAAACTTACAATATTCTTTGAAAAAAAAAAACAAACCTAAAATAGAAGTAAATCTAATTCTGCGGTTAGTATTATTAACTGTTTAAGACCTAACCATTACTTTGAGCAAGAATGACTTTTTTTCAGCAAATACTAGGTAAAGTGATAAAAATTCAAAGGTAAATAAGGAATAAAATACATCCTAAATAGACTTCAAATATACATATGAATACATATACACATGCATGTAGATATATACATATACATGTATATGGTCAACAAATATAATTTACCTATTTAAAAAATCAAGTTGATATTAAAGAAATCTTTAAAAAGGGATTTTTTAATATCATGCATTTTGGATGAATATTT